>NC_090437.1:326126426-326441796 GCF_031143425.1 Pleurodeles waltl
GGGTACTTTCTTAGCTACCATTAGTGGCTGCCGATCTTGACCGTGTTCATACTGAATCGTACTATCCAGTCTATTCTATGCATGTGTATCTACAGCCACACATGCCTTAAATGGAAAATGTTACGTACCCAGTAATCATCTGTTCGTGGCATATAGTGCTGTAGACTTTCTTTGAAGAGAAACAACTTGCACACATCCGAGCCCAACACTAGATGGCAAGATCATGCTAAGCATGCGAATCTCCAGCACTGAATGCCAAAAACAGATGCGTTTGGGGTAAGTAACATTTTCCTTCTTTCTCCATACTTTGTTGCTTTTTCAGTGTGACTTATATATGTCCTAGCATGCCATACACAGCAACATTGTTCTGAATGTCGCTTTTGTCAGTTCTAAGTAATGCTAGGTGTAGGAAGTTGGCTCTGTATGTGCTATTTCAAAGTAAGGAATAGCATGCACAAAGTCCAAGGGTTCTCCTTAGAGGTAAGATAGTGGCAAAAAGAGATAATACTAATGCTCTATTTTGTGGTAGTGTGGTCGAGCAGTAGGCTTATCAAAGGAGTAGTGTTAAGCATTTGTTGTACATACACACAGGCAATAAATGAGGAACACACACTCAGAGACAACTCCAGGCCAATAGGTTTTGTTATAGAAAAATATATTTTCTTAGTTTATTTTAAGAACCACAGGTTCAAATTCTACATGTAATATCTCATTTGAAAGGTATTGCAGGTAAGTACTTTAGGAACTTTGAATAATCACAATAGCATATATACTTTTTACATAAATGACATTTAGCTGTTTTAGAAGTGGACACTGCAATTTTCAACAGTTCCTGGGGGAGGTAAAGTAATGTTAGTTCTTGCAGGTAAGTAAACCACCTACGGGGTTCAAATTGGGGTCCAAGGTAGCCCACCGTTGGGGGTTCAGAGCAACCCCAAAGTCACCACACCAGCAGCTCAGGGCCGGTCAGGTGCAGAGTTCAAAGTGGTGCCCAAAACACATAGGCTTCAATGGAGAAGGGGGTGCTCCGGTTCCAGTCTGCTAGCAGGTAAGTACCCGCGTCTTCGGAGGGCAGACCAGGGGGGTTTTGTAGGGCACTGGTGGGGACACAAGTCCACACAGAAAGTACACCCTCAGCAGCGCAGGGGCGGCCGGGTGCAGTGTGCAAACAAGCGTCGGGTTCGCAATAGGATTCACTGGGAGACCAAGGGGTCTCTTCAGCGGTGCAGGCAGGCAAGGGGGGGGGCTCCTCGGGGTAGCCACCACCTGGGCAAGGGAGAGGGCCTCCTGGGGGTCACTCCTGCACTGAAGTTCCGATCCTTCAGGTGCTGGGGGCTGCGGGTGCAGGGTCTTTTCCAGCCGTCGGGATTTTAGAGTCAGACAGTCGCGGTCAGGGGGAGCCTCGGGATTCCCTCTGCAGGCGTCGCTGTGGGGGTTCAGGGGGGACAACTTTGGTTACTCACAGTCTCGGAGTCGCCGGAGGGTCCTCCCTGAGGTGTTGTTTCTCCACCAGTCGAGTCGGGGTCGCCGGGTGCAGTGTTGCAAGTCTCACGTTTCTTGCGGGGATTGCAGGGGTCTTTAAATCTGCTCCTCTGGATACAAAGTTGCAGTCTTTGTTGAACAGGGCCGCTGTTCTCAGGAGTTTCTTGGTCTCTTGGAAGCAGGGCAGTCCTCTGAGGGTTCAGAGGTCGCTGGTCCTGGGGAAAGCGTTGCTGGAGCAGTTTTCTTTGGAAGGCAGGAGACAGGCCGGTAGGACTGGGGCCAAAGCAGTTAGTGTCTTCTTTCTTCTTCTGCAGGGGTTTTTCAGCTCAGCAGTCCTCTTCTTCTGTAAGTTGCAGGAATCTGAGTTCCTAGGTTCAGGGGAGCCCCTAAATACTGAATTTAGGGGTGTGTTTAGGTCTGGGAGGGCAGTAGCCAATGGCTACTGTCCTTGAGGGTGGGTACACCCTCTTTGTGCCTCCTCCCTGAGGGGAGGGGGGCACATCCCTATTCCTATTGGGGGAATCCTCCTTCTACAAGATGGAGGATTTCTAAAAGTCAGAGTCACCTCAGCTCAGGACACCTTAGGGGCTGTCCTGACTGGCCAGTGACTCCTCCTTGTTTTTCTCATTATCTCTCCTGGACTTGCCGCCAAAAGTGGGGGCTGGGTCCAGGGGGCGGGCATCTCCACTAGCTGGAGTGCCCTGGGGCATTGTAACACGAAGCTTGAGCCTTTGAAGCTCACTGCTAGGTGTTACAGTTCCTGCAGGGGGGAGGTGTGAAGCACCTCCACCCAGAGCAGGCTTTGTTTCTGTCCTCAGAGAGCACAAAGGCTCTCACCGCATGGGGTCAGAAACTCGTCTCTCAGCAGCAGGCTGGCAGAGACCAGTCAGTCCTGCACTGAACAATTGGGTAAAATACAGGGGGCATCTCTAAGATGCCCTCTGTGTGCATTTTTTAATAAATCCAACACTGGCATCAGTGTGGGTTTATTATTCTGAGAAGTTTGATACTAAACTTCCCAGTATTCAGTGTAGCCATTATGGAGCTGTGGAGTTCGTTTTTGACAGACTCCCAGACCATATACTCTTATGGCTACCCTGCACTTACAATGTCTAAGGTTTTACTTAGAAACTGTAGGGGCATAGTGCTCATGCACATATGCCCTCACCTGTGGTATAGTGCACCCTGCCTTAGGGCTGTAAGGCCTGCTAGAGGGGTGACTTACCTATGCCACAGGCAGTGTGAGGTTAGCATGGCACCCTGAGGGGAGTGCCATGTCGTCTTAGTCATTTTCTCCCCACCAGCACACACAAGCTGGCAAGCAGTGTGTCTGTGCTGAGTGAGGGGTCCCTAGGGTGGCATAAGTCATGCTGCAGCCCTTAGAGACCTTCCCTGGCATCAGGGCCCTTGGTACCAGGGGTACCAGTTACAAGGGACTTACCTGGGTGCCAGGGTTGTGCCAATTGTGGAGACAATGGTACATTTTAGGTGAAAGAATGCTGGGGCCTGGGTAGCAGGGTCCCAGCACACTTCTCAGTCAAGTCAGCATCAGTATCAGGCAAAAAGTGGGGGGTAACTGCAACAGGGAGCCATTTCTTTACACATGCCCCCCCCCAGCCCACAGGCCAGGAGACTCAGCCAAAGCTGGGAGAGTCTTCCTAGTCTGTCAGGCGAGGAAGAGTAGAGGAAATAGGCTGGTTTGTTGCAGGGCCTACTCTGCCTTACATCCTCCTGTTCAGGTCATTCCCTCTGGGGAACTGACCCACTTCCACAGTGATAGGACCTAATCTGAACTGCCGCTTGTCTGTGCTTTTAATGTCTTCACCCATTCTCTCTATTTTGGGGTTAGAGGTATCCACCTCTGCTAATCTTATCTTAGCCAGGGTCACCCCTAGCTTACCCAAAGAGGTTACCCAGAGCTGGAGTAACCCCACCATGACCAACGTGGTCAGGGGGCCTAACTTGCTATTTGGCATGGGGTCAGACCACCATGCCAAGGATAGTGTAGCCATAAAGGCTAACACCCAGCAGAGGCCACTGACCGTTGTCAGTGCCCAGAACCACACCTTTAGCTCTTCACCTACAAGGGAAGGCGCTAAGTTACAGGCTTCTTTGGGTTCAGGGTGCCTGTCTGCTGTATTAGAGTGGGGGGTTACCACATCTTGTAGTAAACACCCTTCTTCCACTCTTTCTTCTGTTAGCTGAGGCGCCACCCACTCAGGCTTAACAGTTGCCTGACTAGCCAGGACTTCTTGTGGGACAGGTTGGACTTTACCAGTGCCATTTTTGGAGTTCTCCCCTACTGGAGCAGAATCTCCTTGGCTTGCTGGAACCTTGGCTAAAGGTTGTCCACCCTTCCTACACTGTTTTCTTTTCTTTTTCTTCTGGGGCCTGCTTGCAGTTACTGCAGGGGCAGGACCTCCAGAATCCTTGGGAGAGGACTGGCAATGGACCAGTTCCTCTCTTGGGCTCTGACTAACCTCTGGGTAGTCATTTCCAAGGAGACAATCAAGGGGGAGGTCTGTACTGACTACCACCCTTCTCCAGCTAAAAGTCCCACCCACTTCTATGGGCACAAAAGCCACAGGCTTATCAGTGACCCTGTCTGGGCTAACTCTTTCTCTGGCAGTCTCACCTGGGATGTACTGGTTTGAGAACACCAGCCTGTCGTGCACAACAGTGTGACTGGCACAAGTGTCTCTCAGGGCAGTGGCTGGGATTCCATTCACCAGTAGGTGGTGGAAGTGTCTACTTCAATCTGGAATCTCCAACTCACCTGTTGGGCCCTTTTTCCAGTTGAAGGCTATGAAGACCTCCTCATCTGAGGAGTCATCCCCAATGGCTACACTGGTCACTCCTGGGATTTTGCTAGGGGGTTTGTTTTTGGGACAAGAAGTGTCCTTGGTGTGGTGCCCTGTCTGTCTAAAGTTATGGCACCATGACTTAGTGGCATCCCAGTTCTTACCCTGGTACCCACCTTTGTTTTGGGTTGTGTGTCGGGGCCCACCCACCTGGTCTGGTTTTTGGGGGCCTACAGAGGACGCTTTTTCATTATTTCTAGTGTCACCCACTTTCTCCTGGGGAGGCTTTGTAATCCCTTTCTTTTGGTCACCCCCAGTGGAAGTTTTGGTTACCCTAGTCTTGACCCAGTGGTCTGCCTTCTTTCCCAATTCTTGGGGAGAAATTGGACCTAGGTCTACCAGATACTGATGCAACTTTTCATTGAAGCAGTTACTTAAAATGTGTTCTTTCATAAATAAATTATAAAGCCCAACATAGTCATGCACTTCATTTCCAGTTACCCAACCATTCAGTGTTTTCACTGAGTAGTCTACAAAATCAACCCAGGTCTGGCTCGAGGATTTTTGAGCCCCCCTGAACCTAATCCTGTACTCCTCAGTGGAGAATCCAAAGCCCTCAATCAGGGTACCCTTCATGA
Source organism: Pleurodeles waltl (assembly GCF_031143425.1). Lineage (NCBI taxonomy): Eukaryota > Metazoa > Chordata > Amphibia > Caudata > Salamandridae > Pleurodeles > Pleurodeles waltl. The sequence goes on from NC_090437.1 coordinate 326,131,348, forward strand.
GGTCATAGGATTCTGCATCTTTTCCAGAGAGTGTGAGGAGTCTATCCCTACACTTTCCAGTGAACATTTCCCAAAGGAGAGCACCCCAGTGAGATCTGTTTACTTTTCTGGTTGCACAAGCCCTCTCAAAAGCTGTGAACCATTTGGTGATGTCATCACCATCTTCATATTTAGTCACAATCCCTTTAGGGATTTTCAACATGTCAGGAGAATCTCTGACCCTATTTAAGTTGCTGCCACCATTGATGGGACCTAGGCCCATCTCTTGTCTTTCCCTTTCTATGGCTAGGATCTGTCTTTCCAAAGCCAATCTTTTGGCCATCCTGGCTAACAGGAGGTCCTCTTCACTGAGGCTATCCTCAGTGATTTCAGAGGTGCTGGCCCCTCCTGTGAGGGAAGCAGCATCTCTGACTATCACAGTTGGAATCAGGGATTGAGGGTCCCTGGGTTCCCTAGTTAGGACTGGAAGGGGGGAATTCTCCTCCAGGTCACTAACATCATCCTCTGGGTTGTCATCCTCAGAGGGGTTGGCTTTTTCAAACTCTGCCAAAAGCTCTTGGAGCTGTTGTTTGGAGGGTCTTGAGCCAATTGTGATTTTCTTTATTTTGCAGAGTGACCTTAGCTCCCTCATCTTAAGATGGAGGTAAGATGTGAGGTCGAGTTCCTCCACATTCACATCTGCACCAGGCATTATGTTTCTAAAAGTTGGAATACTTTTTAAGAATCTAAAACTAGTTCTAGAATCTAATTCAAACTTTCACAAAACTTTTAAACTCTAAAAGAAATGCTAAACAGGGACTAACACAAGGCCCTAGCAGGACTTTTAAGAATTTAGAAAAATAGTTCAAATTGCAAAAATCAATTTCTAATGACAATTTTTGGAATTTGTCGTGTGATCAGGTATTGGCTGAGTAGTCCAGCAAATGCAAAGTCTTGTACCCCACCGCTGATCCACCAATGTAGAAAGTTGGCTCTGTATGTGCTATTTCAAAGTAAGGAATAGCATGCACAGAGTCCAAGGGTTCCCCTTAGAGGTAAGATAGTGGCAAAAAGAGATAATACTAATGCTCTATTTTGTGGTAGTGTGGTCGAGCAGTAGGCTTATCAAAGGAGTAGTGTTAAGCATTTGTTGTACATACACACAGGCAATAAATGAGGAACACACACTCAGAGACAACTCCTGGCCAATAGGTTTTGTTATAGAAAAATATATTTTCTTAGTTTATTTTAAGAACCACAGGTTCAAATTCTACATGTAATATCTCATTTGAAAGGTATTGCAGGTAAGTACTTTAGGAACTTTGAATAATCACAATAGCATATATACTTTTTACATAAAACACATTTAGCTGTTTTAGAAGTGGACACAGTGCAAATTTTCAACAGTTCCTGGGGGAGGTAAAGTAATGTTAGTTCTTGCAGGTAAGTAAACCACCTACGGGGTTCAAATTGGGGTCCAAGGTAGCCCACCGTTGGGGGTTCAGAGCAACCCCAAAATCACCACACCAGCAGCTCAGGGCCGGTCAGGTGCAGAGTTCAAAGTGGTGCCCAAAACACATAGGCTTCAATGGAGAAGGGGGTGCCCCGGTTCAAGTCTGCTAGCAGGTAAGTACCCGCGTCTTCGGAGGGCAGACCAGGGGGGTTTTGTAGGGCACCGGTGGGGACACAAGTCCACACAGAAAGTACACCCTCAGCAGCGCGGGGGCGGCCGGGTGCAGTGTGCAAACAAGCGTCGGGTTCGCAATAGGATTCAATGGGAGACCAAGGGGTCTCTTCAGCGGTGCAGGCAGGCAAGGGGGGGGCTCCTCGGGGTAGCCACCACCTGGGCAAGGGAGAGGGCCTCCTGGGGGTCACTCCTGCACTGAAGTTCCGATCCTTCAGGTGCTGGGGGCTGCGGGTGCAGGGTCTTTTCCAGCCGTCGGGATTTTAGAGTCAGACAGTCGCGGTCAGGGGGAGCCTCGGGATTCCCTCTGCAGGCGTCGCTGTGGGGGCTCAGGGGGGACAACTTTGGTTACTCACAGTCTCGGAGTCGCCGGAGGGTCCTCCCTGAGGTGTTGTTTCTCCACCAGTCGAGTCGGGGTCGCCGGGTGCAGTGTTGCAAGTCTCACGCTTCTTGCGGGGATTGCAGGGGTCTTTAAATCTGCTCCTATGGATACAAAGTTGCAGTCTTTGTTGAACAGGGCCGCTGTTCTCAGGAGTTTCTTGGTCTCTTGGAAGCAGGGCAGTCCTCTGAGGGTTCAGAGGTCGCTGGTCCTGGGGAAAGCGTCGCTGGAGCAGTTTTCTTTGGAAGGCAGGAGACAGGCCGGTAGGACTGGGGCCAAAGCAGTTGGTGTCTTCTTTCTTCTTCTGCAGGGTTTTTCAGCTCAGCAGTCCTCTTCTTCTGTAAGTTGCAGGAATCTGAGTTCCTAGGTTCAGGGGAGCCCCTAAATACTGAATTTAGGGGTGTGTTTAGGTTTGGGAGGGCAGTAGTCAATGGCTACTGTCCTTGAGGGTGGGTACACCCTCTTTGTGCCTCCTCCCTGAGGGGAGGGGGGCACATCCCTATTCCTATTGGGGGAATCCTCCTTCTACAAGATGGAGGATTTCTAAAAGTCAGAGTCACCTCAGCTCAGGACACCTTAGGGGCTGTCCTAACTGGCCAGTGACTCCTCCTTGTTTTTCTCATTATCTCTCCTGGACTTGCCGCCAAAAGTGGGGGCTGGGTCCAGGGGGCGGGCATCTCCACTAGCTGGAGTGCCCTGGGGCATTGTAACACGAAGCTTGAGCCTTTGAAGCTCACTGCTAGGTGTTACAGTTCCTGCAGGGGGGAGGTGTGAAGCACCTCCACCCAGAGCAGGCTTTGTTTCTGTCCTCAGAGAGCACAAAGGCTCTCACCGCATGGGGTCAGAAACTCGTCTCTCAGCAGCAGGATGGCAGAGACCAGTCAGTCCTGCACTGAACAATTGGGTAAAATACAGGGGGCATCTCTAAGATGCCCTCTGTGTGCATTTTTTAATAAATCCAACACTGGCATCAGTGTGGGTTTATTATTCTGAGAAGTTTGATACTAAACTTCCCAGTATTCAGTGTAGCCATTATGGAGCTGTGGAGTTCGTTTTTGACAGACTCCCAGACCATATACTCTTATGGCTACCCTGCACTTACAATGTCTAAGGTTTTGCTTAGAAACTGTAGGGGCATAGTGCTAATGCACATATGCCCTCACCTGTGGTATAGTGCACCCTGCCTTAGGGCTGTAAGGCCTGCTAGAGGGGTGACTTACCTATGCCACAGGCAGTGTGAGGTTGGCATGGCTCCCTGAGGGGAGTGCCATGTCGACTTAGTCATTTTCTCCCCACCAGCACACACAAGCTGGCAAGCAGTGTGTCTGTGCTGAGTGAGGGGTCCCTAGGGTGGCATAAGTCATGCTGCAGCCCTTAGAGACCTTCCCTGGCATCAGGGCCCTTGGTACCAGGGGTACCAGTTACAAGGGATTTACCTGGGTGCCAGGGTTGTGCCAATTGTGGAGACAATGGTACATTTTAGGTGAAAGAATGCTGGGGCCTGGTTAGCAGGGTCCCAGCACACTTCTCAGTCAAGTCAGCATCAGTATCAGGCAAAAAGTGGGGGGTAACTGCAACAGGGAGCCATTTCTTTACACTAGGCAATTATACAAACATTGACCCAAATTTGTTTGGGAAAGTTACAAAAACTAAACTTTTTCTGACCATACACATGCTAATGAATAAATCAGTGTGTGTTAACCTGATTATTGAGGCAAGTGACATTTCAAAGTACAGTATTGTTTCTCAATGTAGTTTTTAAAAAATCTAATATTTTTCTCTACTGTCATTTTGTAGTGGTAGATCAGTGGCATGGTGGACCCAGCCACCGTCTTCATTGCATGTTTTAAGTAAAGGGATAACAAAGGTGTAGGTTTATAAACTGTTTGTCTCTCTTGCGTGATCAATCAGAATGATGATCAATTTTTGGACAAACCTTCTAGATATATTGATGAGTCCATCATTGGGACTCAATCAAATAACTCAAGGTAAACAGAATAAATCCTCTACAGCCATGGATTCTGATAATGGCTTTCCCGGTGCCCTTTCCCTCATGTGCTTGCCATGCATTTTTTTACAGTTTTTAATTGCCTTTCCAAGATAGTTATGTTTTACTGATACTTCATCATTCTATAACATGCTGGAGGGGATGGTCCAGATATTTATTCTCCAGCGTATCTTGAGTTCGTGAATACGATATGTATAGATTTTGTTTAAGTTTCAACATAGTTGTATTCGGCGACAAATCTCATCTGCTGAACAAGGTGTAACTTCAGCCAAGCAAAATGGCTCTCATGCCAAGAAGGCCAGTGTTTCCCAATGGACCACAAAGCAGAAGTTGTGTCTCAATTGAGACTATAATTAATATACAAAGTTTGCAACTTTCCCCCACACATAGATGACTATGTATTTAATGCCCTGTGGACTTTGTGTGGGGGGAAAAGTCAATATTTTGAGTTCCACAGCTGGGAAAGGGTAAACATTTAGTATTACCATGTTACTTCCTCATTTAAAGATGCTGAACAGGCAACAGAGGGTTAACCCCTAAAAATTTATTGGTGGACAGCAGGCATATTCTCCTAGAAACTATATGGATAGGAAATATTTCTGATTTGTTTAGTAGTTTTTCTCTAAAGATAACAGTTCTTTTCTACCCCATCACTCGGGTGTATGTTTCTTATTTTCACCTTGTCTCACAAAGTCATCACTTTGACCTTCTCATGGGTCACCATTCTTCACTCAGTTTTCAACATAGTCTCACTCACTGGCCATCCTGCTCCTACTGTTCATTCTGTCCCTCTTAATGGTCACTTGGCTAAAAAGGAAATAGGAGGGCTACCAAGGGGACATTGTTAAAGCAGCAGCAGGGATATAAAGTTCAAACCCATTGTGCTGCTATAAAAATGTGCTCCTGTCAGCAAGTTAATTTCTGGCTGTTGCACAGAGTAAAAGGGAACCATAGAGCAATTTCTTGAGATAAATGCCAAGTCCTGAATCCAAAATTCAAATTTAAAATATCCTGCTTCTAAGCTTTAGACCTTGAAGATTTTGATATGCTCTACATATTGAGGGAAGTGTTGAAGCAGTTGTAGTTAAAGATGTTGATGGAAGATCAGGAAGTAAGGCTGAATCAACCTCTCCTGCAGCCTAAGAACATCTGCAATATTATACCTGGGCTAAGCTATAGCATCACGATTCATTCGGAAAGTCCCAGCTCTTTTTTTACCACACCAAAACACACTATTTACTCAGTATCCATGCTGATCTCTGGAACCATAAGGAATGACCACATACCAGCAATACTAAAAGACTTTAATTGTCTCCCTAGGGAAGCAAGATTATATTGACATTGTGATGTAGAAGGGCATTCACAGCCAGCATGTCTGAAAATCTCTGGTCACAGTAACCTGGCAAGCATTTTTATGTGAAAACTATAAACCAGAAAAATGCAAATTATTGCAGATCTTCCACACAGCCTGTTTCCACGGCAGCCCCTCAATTTAGAACTTGGTAGTAGTTGACCTAAGATAATCAACTCCAGTTCAGCAAAAGCCTTTTTCAACCTGTATCTGCTCTGCATCTGTCATCATTTCCTTGATTAATGCCAAGACCAGATGAGAATGATTTCGTGGTGACTGGATGGGATATGGATATGGTTTCATAAGGATTACAATTAATAAGGTCATCGCCAAATCTATCTTTTCTCGTTGTAAGGCTGTCCTAAATTCAAATGGCCTTCCCCCATGCATGCTCTAAACAGACCAAACCTCTAATCAGTGCACCGCCTATGCGTTTGTACTCTGTAAAAACTGTTTTTAACATAATAATGTTTGGGATACTTTCACCACAAACACCTTACCTATTTAAATCCTCTTCATTCTTGAATGTCCCTCACACCTTGTGTTTCTGCCACTCCTTTACCGTTTTAGGTTACAGCCTACCAGATAGCACAGTTTGCTAACGACATCTTGGGGACTTTCAGAAAGTTGACCTAGTAATGCATTCAACCGGTTGATTACCATTGACTGTGTGGTTTGTAAATTACATTTTCTGGCTTTCTACTTGCTGGCTTTATTTGCTTTAGGCTCCCCAGGTTCAATTTGTCCCTTCTGTTGCCTAAACCGTGTTTACTGTATTCTTCCACAAACTCCCTTTCTGTAAACAGGCCTTTAAATCTTTGTTCTTATCTTGTCTCATTTGCTGTGCATTGAAAGACTGATGTCAAATGTCAGGTGCGGTCTTCTGAGAGTGCTGGTTTACTTTTTTTCTCTGACTTCAAAGTGAGAGTATTTATGTGACAATCTTGTTGGATACTGGGGGGAGAAAAGAGGTTGTTTTGATCACACAACTACATTTAAATTAACTGTGTAAGTATTTCAGAATATATCAGAATTAGGAAAACAAATGAAACATTTTTTGTTATTTCTGAAGTGTGTTGGAAACAAAAACTTTAATGTGATCAAAACAAATCATCACACTAGGTGATGCAATTTCCACCCAATTTTTGTTTGTGCACTGTATAGTTTTATTAGTAAAACTGTATGTCTGTGCAAATGTAATGGTCTTTCCAATCAAAAATGTGTTGTCTGTAATTGTGGTGCGCTACCATACCATGCATACTACACCCTATGCCACTCCATTCTACCCTGCAGCACTCCACACCAGTACACTCTTCTTCACTCTGCACCATTGCACTCTTCGCCAAGGCACTCTACACCACTCCAGTCTTGGCCACACCAATCCACCCCGCACAGTTCCACTCTACGCATGCCAATACACTCTACGCCAATGCACTTTACTTTTTAACACTCAACTCTATGCTCCTGCACTCTGTACCTATCCACTGTATGCCACTTTAATCTACTCTGCAATCCTGCACCCTAAACCATTTTACTCTGCCATTACACTTTATGCCACTCTACCCAGTTGCACTCTCCCCTGCACAACTCCACTTCACTCTACTCTGAAACAATCTACTTCATGCCACTTTACTCCACTATATGCCACTCTGCTTTTAACCACTGTACTCTACCTCAGTGCACTCTACTCAACTGCACTCTGTAACTGCACCCCATGCCACTGCACTCTACTCTGCATCACTGTACTCTATACCACTGCTCTTTACGCTACTCTTCTCCACTGCACTCTGACACTCTACGTTGCAACACTGTAATCTCCGCCACTGAACTCCACGCCACTCTACTCTGCACTGCTCCACTCTATGCTACTCCATGCCAGTGGCACTATATTCTACTCTGCACCACTCTATTCTACTCTACCCTGCATCACTATGCTACTCTACCCTGCACCACTCTGTGCCATAGCACTCTATGCCACTCAACTTTGCACTCTACGCCACTCAACTCTGCCGCTTAACCCTACTCTGGGTCACTGCCCTCTGCATCTATCAACTCTATGCCACTCTGCTGTGCCACTCTGCTGTGCCACTCCACTCTGCATTACTCCACTCTGCACCACTGCACTCTACTCTGCACCACTCTAATCTCTGCCACTGCATTCTACGATGCTGCAATGAATGCCACTAAATTCGATGCCACTGCAGTCAGTGCCAATCAATCAATCAATAGATTTATAAAGCGTGCTATGTACCCGTTAGGGTTTCGAGGTGGGGGGGGGTGTTGCTGCTATCGTTCGAAGAGCCATGTCTTGAGGAGTCTCCTGAAGGTGAGGAGGTCCTGGGTCTGGCGTAGTGAGGTGGGGAGAGAGTTCCAGGTCTTGGCGGCAAGGTAGGAGAAGGATCTGCCGCCAGAGGTCTTGCGCTGGATTCGGGGGACGATGGCGAGGGCAAGGTTGGCAGAGCGTAGTTGGCGTGAGGGGACGTAGAAGTTGAGTCTGGAGTTCAGGTAGCAGGGTCCGGTGTTGTGTAGTGCCTTGTGTGCGTGGGTGAGGAGTTTAAAGGTGATCCTCTTGTCCACGGGGAGCCAGTGTGGAGGTCCTTCAGGTGGGGGGAGATGTGACACTGGCGGGGTATGTCGAGGATCAGGCGGGCGGATGCGTTCTGGATGCGTTGGAGTCGTTTGATGTCTTTTGTTGGGATGCCTGTGTAGAGTGCGTTGCCGTAGTCGAGTCTGCTACTGACGAGGGCTTGGGTCACCGTCTTTCTGGTTCCTGTTGGAATCCAATTGAAGATCCTGCGGAGCATGCGGAGGGTGTTAAAACAGGAAGAGGAGACAGCGTTGACCTGTTTGGACATGGTGAGAGCGGAGTCGAGGATGAAGCCGAGGTTTCGTGCGTGGCTGGCTGGGGTGGGTGGGGGGCCGAGGGTGGTGGGCCACCAAGAGTCGTTCCAGGCCGAGGGGGTGGGCCCGAGGATGAGGACTTCCGTCTTGTCGGAGTTAAGTTTCAGGCGGCTGTTGCTCATCCACTCGCCGATGGATTTCAGTCCCTCGTGGAGGTTGGTTTTGGCGGTGAGAGGATCTTTGGTCAGGGAGAGGACGAGCTGGGTGTCGTCGGCGTAGGAGATGATGCTGAGGTTGTGTTGGCGGGCCAGTTTTGCAAGGGGGGCCATGTAGACGTTGAACAGCGTTAGGCTAAGTGAGGAGCCTTGGGGGACGCCGCAGATGAGGTTGGTGGCTTTGGAGCGGAAGGGTGAGAGTCGGACTCTCTGGCTTCTGCCGGAGAGAAAGGATGAGATCCAGTTGAGGGCTTTGTCTTGGATGCCGGCTTCCTGGAGACGGGTTAGTAGGGTGCGGTGGCAGACTGTATCGAAAGCGGCTGATAGGTCCAAGAGGATCAGGGCTGAGGTTTCGCCGTTGTCCATTTGTTGTCTGATGTCATCTGTGGCGGCGAGGAGTGCGGTCTCAGTGCTGTGGTTTCGTCTGAAACCAGATTGAGAGGGGTCTAGGATGGAGTTGTCTTCTAGGAGGTGGGCGAGCTGAGCGTTGACGATCTTCTCGATGACTTTCGCTGGGAAAGGGAGGAGGGAGATCGGTCGGAAGTTTTTGAGATCGTTGAGGTCAGCCTTAGGTTTCTTGAGGAGGGGTTGGATTTCTGCGTGCTTCCAACTGTCCGGGAAGGTGGCGGTGTTGAAGGAGAGGTTGATGGTCTTGCGGAGTTTGGGGGCGATGGTGGCGTCGGCTTTGTTGAATATGTGATGTGGGCAGGGGTCAGCGGGAGATCCTGAGTGAATGGAGTTCATGGTCTTTCGGGTTTCGGCGTCGTCTACTTGAGTCCAGGAGGTGATGCGGTAGGCGTGGGAGGAGTTGTTGGGGGTGGGGTCTGGCGGAGGTGAGGTGTTGAAGCTGTCGTGGATGTCTGCGATTTTCTGGTAGAAGAAGGTGGAGAGATCGTCGCAGAGTTCCTGGGAAGGAGGGACGTCGTTGACGTTGGCGTTGGGGTTGGAAAGTTCCTTCACTATGCAGAAGAGTTCTTTGCAGTCGTGAGCGTTGTTGTTGAGGCGTTCTGTGAAGTGGGAGCGCTTGGCGAGTCGGATTAGTTGATGGTGTTTGCGGTTGGCTTCCTTGAGGGTAGCAAGGTTGTCAGGTGTGCGCTCGAGGATCCATTTTTTCTTCAGTTTCTGGCAGGTGCGTTTGGAGGTGGTTAGTTCGTCTGTGAACCAGGCTGGTTTTTTCTTTCCTTGGTTGGCGGTGGGTCTCTTGAGTGGAGCTAGGATGTTGGCGCTGTTGAGGATCCATTGATGGAGGTTGATGGCGGCGGAGTCCGGGTCGGTGGGGTCGGGTGGTGGGTTTTTGGCGAGGGTGCTGGCTAGTTGATCTTCGGTGACTTTTCCCCAGCGGCGGTGAGGCGGTAGAGGGGTGCGGTGGTGTTCGGTGTTTTTCTTGAAGGTGAAATGTACGCAGTGATGGTCGGTCCAGTGGAGTTCGGAGGTGTGGCTGAATGAGATGTGGTTGCTTGAAGTGAAGAGTGGGTCAAGGGTGTGTCCGGCGATGTGGGTGGGAGTGTTGACCAGTTGACGGAGTCCGAGGTTGGAGAGGTTGGTGGTCAGTGATGCGGTGTTGGCGTCATTGTTGTTCTCCTCGCCACTGTACTCTGCAACACTCACGCCAATGCACTCTACACTAGTGCACTACATGCCTCTCCCGTGTATACCACTCTATGCAACTCCACACTATGCCACTGCAATACAGGCTGCCACCCACCCTACTCTACAACACTCTACTCCACTGTTCGCTGGTCTTCTCTGCAACACTTCATGAGACTCTCCTCTACGCCACTACCCTTTAGCCAGGCTGAACAGCAGCTACGCTAGTGTACAACATGGCTTAAACACATTGGAAAAGCCATAGCTCTTGCATAGGTGAGATCTGCTGGCTTTGCCAATGCTTGTTTTGCTGTTTGTCACCTCTCTTCAAGCACTGCCTGCCACTTTTTACCTTCTTCCTTTGTAAGCACTACTTAGTTATCTTACCTATCCTTGTTTACCATTGTGTATCTTCTCCAGAAGTGCTTGCTTCGTACTCTTATATCTTCATCTTCCAGTCACTCATTCAGACTTTAACGTTGTGTACGGTGCATTATAGTAATTCCTTCTCATTTTAAAAATTAGAGGCACATTTATTAGTGTACAAATGCTTTATTTTGTGTTTTAAAAATTCATATTTTTCTCACAAGAATGTTGAGAAATATAATTCATGGTATCATGGACAATGTGATTGTATCTTAAACAAAATAGCACTTATTTCGGAATCATTCTGTTTCTGTGGTAGTGATGTTTCATACATAGGCAGAAATGTGATGGTAATCTAAAACGTGAATTATTTCTAGGTCAACACAACTCCTCCATTATCATCTAACTGTGATTTTGGCCAGCTTGTTCACCTTACTCCCACCGCTGACTCAATCTCCCAAAATGAGTCTTACTCCTTGGCCCAGCAGAACGGCAGCCATGTTAAGTCATCCGAGCCATCTGAAAGGTCATCTACTCCCCAGATGAATGGTAAACCCACCAGTGAAGAGTTCGACCAAATTATCAAGAAAATGTCCCAGGTAAGAGAGTAAATGCCCAAGTTACTTTTGAATGCTGTTCATCTTATTTGTTATTGAGTGAACATGAGTGCGTATGACAGATAAAGGCAACGCATTTGTGTCAGAAAAAGGCAACGCATTTGTTCTCTTATTAAAGAAAGATAATTTTTCATTCAGAAACTAGAGAGTGAGTTTCGCTACTCATTGTTACCTTAATTTTTTTTAAAGCTTTTGGGTGCATCCCCTTGACCATGAGACACCAGGTACCTTCTTCATTCTCCTGATTAATACCAAGACCAGGGGACAATGATTTCTTAGTGCCTGGATGAAGGACAGCCAGGACTACGATGAGGAAGATGTAGCTTTGGATTCATGATGATTATCATTAATTAGTAACTTATTCACCAAGTCATCAATGTTTTTTACTCTGTAAGGCTGTCCTGAATTTATCTGGCCTTCCAACATGCATGCGGTGCCAGCCAGGCCCATTAGCATAAGATGGTAGTAGAGGCTTTATTACCCTTATCAAATGGCACATAGGTGATGAATGGATAATCTGAATTCTCGAATGGATGAGTACAGTCCAGCCAAACAAGCTTGTCTGTCTGCTAAAGGCCACCAGAGTGCTTAGTTTTGTTTCCATCAATAAACCTACAATAAGAAGGTCCTCATAATTTGTTTAGGTAGGAGGGAGGAGGATGGTGCTCAGACTTTTTTTTTTTTTTTAAATGGTTAAGTTCGGGAGTTTACAGTTGAAGATTCTCTCCTGGAATGTTAATGGTCTAAGGGTGATGCGAAGAAGGAGGAAGATTTTTGAGTTCTTAGATTGGCTGAGGAGGAGATTATTATCCTGCAGGAAACTCATCTGCGGCGAGAAGAGGGGGAGAGTTGGCTCAAGCAAATGAAATGGGTGGCATATAGTGTGTGTTCTACTCAATCTTGTGCAGTTAAAGGGGTGGCAATCCTGTTTGAAAAAGTCTATTGGGATAAAGGTGGGCAATGTGCAAGCAGACTCAAGGGGTAGATGGGTAGTGGTGGAAGCGTGTCTGTATGGGTATTGGATTACAGTTGCAGGTTACTATGGCCCTAACATAGATGATCCGACATCGTTTCAAGAACTATATAATCTTCTACTTTTAGCTAGATATCCGGTTGTGTTAGGAGGTGATTTTAATATATTGCTGGATCTCGCTCTAGATAAATCTACCCCTCGGGGTACCGTTAACTCTCCTAGAACTTGGTCACAGGTGAAGCAGGCTATGTTAGATCTAGGATTGGTAGATATTTGGCACTGGAAAGGCGGTGAAGGATCCAGATATACATTTTATAATAAGAAATATGGTCATAAATCTAGAATAGATTTTTTTTTTGTACATAAGAGCCTGTGTGGAGATGTGATAAGGGTAGCTCATGCGCCAGCACACCTTTGGGATCATTCCGCCATAAAGCTACATCTGAGTCTTAGGGCGCAGGGTTCCGAGTCTAGGTGGACAATAAACCGTTCTAGATGACTCAATAGTGGAGGTGTAAAAGAAGGATACAAGAGAGTATTTTGCTTTAAATTATGGATCAGCTAGTTTATGGTGTGTATGGGATGCTTATAAGGCATATATCAGAGGGAGACTTATTAGTTTGGCGGCCTATAGAGGTCGAGAAGAGAAAGAGAAACTGAGAAGTATTGAAGCATCTATAGCTGCATTACAGGCACTAATGTATAATGCACAAAGGGAAGGAATGTCAATTGGAGAAATTGGAGCACCAAAAGGAAAAAGCACGTTTGGATCTAGATCTTCTTCTGGAAAACCGTAATAGGTTAAAATGGGAAAGTAGTCGGTATGCGCATTACGAATATGGGGAAGGTGCAGTAAACTTCTAGCTTGGAAGGTTAAGTCAAACCACTCAAAGAGGTACATCTCATCGATTAAATTGGATACTGCAAGTCAGCCCTGTATGGAGCAATCGGAAATCGAGAAGGCTTTTGTGTCCTCCTTTCAAGCAATATATACAGAGAATCTTGAGAACTCAGTGGAACAGATTAGAGTATTTTTGAATGAAGTTCATCTTCCTGTTTTGGATGACTCGGCGAGGCAGTTGCTAGGTAGTGAGATAAAGGGGGAAGAGTTAGCCAAAGTTATAAAGGCTCTGAAGAAAGGGAAAGCGTTCAGGCCTGTTAGTCTACCGAATGAATTATATAAGGCACTGGGGGAGGAACTTACACCAATTTTATTGGAATTATTTATCAATATGCTTTTACAGGGGGTACGAGTACCTAAATCATGGAATGAGGCTATAATTTGTTTATTGTTAAAACCATGTAAGGATCCAATGTTGTGTTCATCGTATAGACCTATTTTGCTACTCAATTCAGATTATAAACTTTATACAGGGATTCTATCCAGAAGATTGGGGAAAGTTATAGGTAATTTGGTTCATCCAGATCAGAAGGGATTTATTAAGGGTAGACAACTCTATGAGTTAACTCACAATTTATTTGCTGCGGTAGATCTTTCTTTAAAGGAGAAGGCTCCTTTGGCAGTTTTGACCTTTGATGCAGCTAAAGCATTTGATCGTGTTAATTGGCTCTTTTTGCAGGTTCTGATGGAATTAGGTGGATTGGGAAATTCCTTTATTAGAACTATTAGGGAATTGTATAGATCCCGACAGCGAGGATTCTGGTTAATGGTATGCTGTCTCAAGAATTTAGGATTGGTCGGGGTACTCAACAGGGCTGTCCTTTGTCACCTTTGCTTTTCGATTTGTATATTGAGTCTTTGGCAATTCTGCTACGGGCTTGCGGGGATATTCTCCCCTTTCCGGGTTGGGGTTGGGAAAAGAAAGTAGCATTATAGGCAGATGATTTGATGATTTATACTAGCAATGTGGTGGGTTCCCTACCTATCATTAATACATTGATGGAGCAGTTTGGTGGAATGTCAGGTTACAGTATAAATACCGAGAAGACAGAAATTATGTGTTGGAATATGGCCTATGTTTCTCCATTAGTTAAACGGGAGATTAAATTTGGGAATTCAGTTTACAGTTAATTTCAGTGATGTGGCAATGGTCAATTTTGACAGGGCCTACATGGAAACTAAAAAACTTCTCAAGGCATGGGCTGCTCTTCCTCTTTCTATAATCGGCAGATCTAATATATTAAAGATGTGTATTCTTCCAAAGTTTACTTCCTTATTTAACACTATCCCCTTGGAGTTTAAGTCATGCTGGTTTCAAAAACTACAGGGTGACTTATCTACTTTTGTTTGGGCATCTAAGTGAGTAAGGATAGCATGGAAGAAGCTATGTAGAAAGAAGGAGTGGGGGGGATTGCATCCCCAGATTTCTATAGGTACTATCTGGCATTCCAACTAAAGAACATTAGAGTCTTATTGAATAAGAAGTTAGATTATTCTCCTGTTTGGAGAGCTTTGACGGTGCATCTTGCGGAGAGAGCTGATAATTTTCTGTATAAATTTGGGCACCCGAAGTTTTTTCAGAAGGTTCGTTTGAAGATTCCTAGACAAGCTTGAAAGGTCTGGATGCAATTTCGTAATGCGCTCGAAATAGCTTATTGTAGCTCCGCCCCCATTTGGGATTCACCAGGTACTCCTGAATGTCTTATGGATAAGTTATCCGTCCCACTGAAAGTTAATGGAGTGGTAAGATGGGGGCAGATTATAGAAGACTCTGAATTAATATCTTGGTCTGCATTTCAGGAGTGTACAGGCGAGACAATGTCCAAGTTTAAATATTACCAACTATCTAGCTGGGTTAAGTCCCGCCATGTAGGAGAAATTGGGAGGAGCTCTTGGGAGGGAAAATTAAGCCAGACGTCCATTAATAAGGAGGTTGCTTTTTGGTATCATGCCCTACTAGATGCAGCAGAAGACGATTTGTCTCTCCCGATGTTGAAATGGGTGAAGATTTTTCCTACTCTAGATATTATATCCCTATAGCAAAAGTATATCAGTATTAAACATGGTTGGAGTGTGTTAGGCGTTTATTTTGTCTTTCAAAATTAAGTCCAATGATTAAAACTCCGTCTACCTAATGGGTGTTGCTTTGGTATGACCACAGCCTGAGTAGAATGGTAAGGTGTGGCCAATGGCATATGTGGGAAAACTTGGCACGTGTAAGACAGGTGGTTTGGCCAATTGGTATTGTGGGGCCCACTCTTGTACGCACAAACCAAAGGTTTTTCTCTTACCAAAGTGTTGGTTGTGGGATGAGGACAAAAAAAAAAAAAAAAAAACCTACAAGGTTCAGATGGTCAAACAGGAATATCTATAACAGACCTGAAACATCCCAAAGGATAGATCTTAATGGAGTATTGGTCTATTTTTTTTTTAATATGTGGAAAACATATGCTACTAAAGTTTCTAGATAGAAAACCCTGAACCCTGACAGACAGTTCTGCTGGAATCTCTTACAGCCACCCGTCTGGCCTGTCCTTTTGGAAATCCATTAGAAAGATTGAAAGGACCACAAAAATGGGTTACGAGTTGGGTGGATGAAGCCCATTAAATGTGCACTATCAGACATAATGTGTTCAATAGTGCACGAATTGCTTCATTTGCAGGTACCTAGAAGCCCAAATGCATAAGACCGCCTCCCTAGAGAAGCATTTCCTCTGTAATCAGTTTCTAAGCTATTAGGCAAAGATGACAGACATCCAATAGAAGAAAAACTGTCTGGAGAAACTGGTATTAGAGCTGCAGGAACTGGCAAACTCTGGCAGCCAATATTACCCCTTACAGACTAGAGCACCATGGTCTGAAGAGTTAGAATTAGGCAACTAGATTTAAGTGTCACTTCATTAGCAGAAAAAGCAGATGAGAGGCATAAAGAAATCGTCCCAATGGTGTGGCTTTCTGGGAGGGAAGTAACTGAGTGCAGCGTTGCTTGGAAGGGGACACTGCAAGGCAAGCACAGTTCTACAATGTCTAACAGGAAGGCTGCAATTAAGAATGCAAACATGTCAGAGGACATGCAGCAAGACACTGTTGACTGTCCCGCAGAGGCCATGGAAAGGTACAACATTGAGAAGGACACTGCAGCCTACATCAGGAAGGGATTTGATATGAAATACAGCCTAACCTGGCACTGTGTTGTTGTAAATCATCCCAGCCACTTAAGAACTACGCTACTCATTCCCAAAGCTCTGGGCAAAAACACTTTATAAACATGTCATAAAGATGAAAGTTTTTCTTGAATACAGAATTGTCCAAATACCAAATGGAAGGTGTGACGGTAAAGCTGATAATCCACTGAGTACAGGACTATATTAATTAGGTGTGCTTGAGCACTGCCCCGCCCATAGAATATGTGTTATAAGGGACAACAAGAGTTGCTCTATCCATAGGAGAAACAGCTGGGCCCAATCAATAAGTTTGGACAGGCTAATCACATATGGTCCCAGTCCTGGGCTTTGGCTACGTAGGTTTATATTCTGGCTAAGGATGACCCTAACGGAGATGAGACTATAGGTGAAAGCCATTAAATTTAATCAGTCAGCTTTCTCCATTTGGCAAACAGAACTGCATAAACCTGGTATCTCATCCCCTACATTGATATGTCTCCATTGTTTCTGTCTGGATACTCTTTCCTGTAAAATCAAGAGTCACAATGCAGCCACTATAACGTTAGAGTCCAGACTACAGTGGAGGTGGACGAACATGTGGCTACCCATGAAACATCCTCATACTTCTTTAATTTAATATAAATGGAAATGTTAGTGGAAGCATTACTGTGTGCCATTTGGGGGTCCCAATAAATCATCACTCAAAACATTTTATTGGCTACTCCTAGATATTGGAATACATGGCCTCACTTCATTCCCTCAAGTAACACGTATTGATGCATGAACGTATAGACTGAGCATGTTCTGTGTATTCTGTTTAGATAAGCTCTCTGTGATGTATGTACAGTCTGGATGTAATTTGTTATGGACGTTATTGACATGAGTGATGTAATGAATCGGGCTTCTCTTGTTGTAGATTACAATCTCAATAGTTAAGGTGTTGTATGTATGGTAAATTTTGAAACATTAGTAAGCGTAGATGATTTAGTCATATGAACCGGTCCTGATGAAACAGCAAACAGGATGAAGTCAAACTTGTTGACATTTTAAAATAACTTTTATTTTTTATTTGTGATTCAATTGTTTGTCTTTTTGTACCTTCCAGCACACTAACTAGTTGAGGGAGTGATAGTGAGGCACAACTTTTTAACACTTTTGGGTAGTCTTGCGAATATGATTCATAGCTGTACCTCATGAAGAGTTGTGATGAGCAGAGTTCAGTTTAACTGCCCACTCTGGTTTTGAGTTAACAACAATGATAAATGTGAGAGACTGAAGTCATGTGGTTCTGCTCCCATGAGGTCTTTTCTCGTTTTTATAAAATCTTTTGATGAGGTTTGATAACTTCTTCTAGCATAATCAATTCTGATTGGTGAAAGACACACGATCATTTTGCTCTCTCTGTCGTCTTTAAACATTGAGTATAGAGTTACTTGCATAGAAACAAGTAGAGAAGTCTTGATTGCTCTGCGCGATACCATATAATTACTAAGAGTAACATGATGAATAAACAGATTGAAATATGCAGTTTTTTTTCGGTAAAGGCTATTTGCTAACATTTCTTGATATCTTGCCCATCCCCTGTCTCTGCGACTTCTGTCTCAGTCTTTCATCACAATTAGATTTAAATACAAGAAAATATGCAGCCTGTATTTCATACTTCTCCTGAATGTACTATCAGCTCATGTATGTTTGAGTCCAGAACCTATCCGAATCTGTCTAAAATGTTTGTTCTATATGTACAGTTATTTGTCTCACAGATGGCTTTATATTTCTTGGAAGTCTAATTCAATGTGTTCTGATGCGTCTGTTTCTTTTTAGGGTTGCTCTTTTTCTCCTCAACAAGTCAATCTGTTGTTTTACCCAAATATGTCCCACAACTTTCAAGAAAGTATGCTTATATAACTTCCATTAATTAAAACAATATTTAATGTATTTTGTTTACAATTACTGTATGTGTGTTTTTATGTCAAGGTCTTTGACACTGCATAACAAGAACGCACACAGCAAAACAGAGCGGTGTTAGAATTGAATATTGAATTTGGAATGCAGAATGCATCTCGAAGCTCAGAAATCTGATGTAAAATTTAGTTTCACTTTGATCAGTTTCATTCCAATTATTTTATTTTATATTTTTGTTTGACAGGGTCGTCCTGTGGAGACAGTGGAGCTTGTAAAACCCCCAAGTGGTGGCCTGGGATTTAGTGTGGTAGGCTTGAAGAGTGAGAACCGGGGAGAATTGGGAATATTTGTGCAGGAAATTCAAGAAGGCAGTGTGGCACATAGGTGAGCTGAATGCTGTTTCATATTGATGTTTTCATTAGGACATTGATGTTCAAACACTTGCTGTTTATATCTGGGATATTGTGGCAAACAAGAAATATGTCTTTCAGATGTAATATATAGTAGACAAGCTTGTACAAAAAGTAATCATATTTTGCACACTTTTACAATGCCTGTTTGTCTGAGACAGAACAACAATCAAGTGATTTCCTAAATATCAAAGTCTCTGCAATGTGATCTCAAGGCAAATCATGCTGTATGGGAGAAAATGATATTTAGTGCTTGCATGTTTAACAGGTTTGTTTCCTGCAAAGGAAAAGTTATGTCTAAAAATATTTAAAGTTAAACTTTCTAAACAATTTGATCTGTGTTTTTTTCATAGAGATGGAAGGCTAAAGGAAGTAGATCAGATCCTCTCCATTAATGGGCAACCTCTTGATCAGTCCATTACCCACCACCAGGCTATCGGCATCCTTCAAAGAGCAAAAGACTATGTGCAGCTTATTGTTGCCCGGGGTCCACTGCCCCAGCTCACGAGTCCGGTAATATCCCGATCTCCATCTGCTGCCAGCACTGTCTCTGCTCATTCTAATCCTGTAAGTAGAGCTTCTAGGATACTGAACTGATAGATTCACAGTACTACTTTAGGTGTTTCTCAGTCTAGTCCCCTCTCTGTCAATAATAGATATCATGACCCTCATTACCAGTGGCTTGTTATTTCTGATTGGGACAGTTTTTTTTTGCAGTTACTGGAACCATTGGTATTTTGAGACAACACGTTATCTCTTACTTTCACCCGGAGGTTTCAGCTGCTGAAACAAGCTTTGTACCCCCTACTATTCACAGCGATAATGGAGCATGGCTTAAGATTTGATACTTACATTGAATATAGTAATGATGTTTTCCAGAATTATTTTGCTTCCTTCCAAGAAAATAATCTAGTTTTGAGTAACTGTTACCTGAAAAGGAGAACATGTAAGGTCTGTTAGTAGGGCTCTCCAATCTCAATTTACTTGTTATGTAAGTAGTTTTATTAGCTTCTCATCTTTTATACTTAGTTATTATTATCTAACGTGGAATCATATTTCTCACAATAATCATTTCGAACAGTGTTAAAGTCCCCTGCTATTAATAGTCTGTCATTGTTTATGGACAAGGATATACATTTCTTTATTATGTCTCCCACACTTCCAGTGATCAGTTATTAGGGCAATACATAGTATAATGTTATGTTTTTGTAATTGATGCTTACTTCAATGTGACTTGTCTGCCAAGCTCCATCACAGTAAATTGACAAAGTCAATCGTTGGATGTGTTTATTAGAAAGAGATCACAAAAGGATGATGGATGGAGTGCTGAACAAAGCAAACACTCACCCCTAGTCACAGATCTGGGTTTAATCCATTTTTTTTTTGCTCACCATGCCACCCCAGTTTGGACCCACCCATATGCAAATCAGTCTTTACCCTGTTTCTCATGGGAACAGTCAAGCCCGAACTGCCAGGCCAGGTACTCACTGGACCGGAAACAAGTATTCTTGGATCGGTTTCAGGGTATCACCCTTCATCAGCCAGGCTAGCTTGAATCCAGTGGCACAGTGAGCACGGGACCCACGTCTGGGCATACCCTTCCCACTTAGTGCAACTTTAGCAACACAAAAGGATGATAGACGGAGTGCTGAACAAAGCAGATACTCACCCTCAGTCACAGATCTGGGTTTAATGTGATTGATTAAACCCATTACAAAAAATAAATTCATACATCTTGGGTATATACATAGCTTTAACATAAAATTTCACCACATGTCTGTTGCATATACGGTGAATAAAATACTATTAAAATTTGTGGATAAAATATGCATTTGCTGCAGATGCAGCCTATACTTAATCTTACAAATATTGATTGAGCCTTCAGTCGGTTAATTTATTAACCAGAACGGTGTAAAATTCAGTTTTTTTTAAAAGCAACTTGTACAAATGTGTCTGTTCAAGACATATCTGAAGTGTTGAAAATACTAAAACAGTTTCTGTGCTTTGACACTGATAAATTGCATTACGTAAGAAAATAGATGTAAGAAATTGTGAAGGATGTGATTTCTACCCAAGTAATAAGTGTCAAACCCTGTCACACCAAACAGTTTCAATAATTCAAACGCAGGCTGAACTGTAGTAGATAATGTGCAATGTTTTTATCAACTCTAATATAGTCAAAAAGACAACATTTAAATCACACACTCAATTGTTATAAGCAAATAAATATTTAATAAGAAAAATTACACCGAAAACACTAAAATCGAATAAGTGCGACCAGAGAGATACATGTTTAAAAGTTTTAAGGCAAATACCTGTCCTACAAGGCCCACTCAGGAGTGACCTACCTAATAATTAAAAGTAGGGTTTCCCTCCTACTAAAAGATTTATTTTGATAGCTGTAGGTTTAAAAGCTGCAGGAGTCAGATGCCCCATGTAGGCTTGAAGCCATATTTTCTTTGTCAGCCTAGTAAATGGCACAATAAATGCTGCAGTCCACAGGTGACAAATAGCTTTCTATGAAATAGTTCTTTTTTTATTTTTTACACAACATACTGTGGCCTTGCTGGAAAGTTAAATATTCTAACTAATCATAAGCCAACTTTAACATGTTTTAGGGGTCAGAACACATTCAGTGAACAGCAGCACCCCAGTGTGCAGAGTTAGAAAATCAGCAGCATAAGCCCACACAAATGGGTGTCACTATGAAAAAAGGTGCAATTTCTCACAATCGGTTTCAAGAATTTTTGTAGTTGCAGAGTCTGCAGTACTGTGGTTCATAAGAGTATTTAGACTATTCTTGATCTGTTCTCTTTAATTGGGAGCAGGAAATACATTCTGATGATGTCATGTTTGGTTCTTCCAAATAGTATTTGCTTTGAAAATGTGTTATTAGTGTAGCTTTATATTATGTCATGTCTGAATTGCATGTATTCTGCAAGGTCTTTGGTTAGAGAGATGAGTAGACACTGTGTTTTTACTTCTGACTTCAGAATAGATTTTGATGCATTATTTCCCTAAATGATGTTCATGTCCACCCTCTGATTGTGAGGTCTAAATATTTAGCCCAGGGATTAAAGTGTGCATGTCCTTCCTGTATAATAGATTGCACAAAAACTTTGAATAGCCTTTTGTGTGATTGATATCGTAGTTTATATTTAATTAAGGCAACTTTGCTTATTAGATCTTAAAAACATTCCTGAAAACCTTGCATTGTAACTGATCCAAAACAGGTGCACATTTTGCAGGGAAGGGAGGCTAATGTCACCAAAAAGTTGACTCTAATAACGTTAAGAATAGCATCAGTAGAGTTGCTGTATTGTTTTGCTTTTATTCAGCATAATGCAAAAGTTAAGGCAGTCTGTTAGCTTTTAATGCTGGATAAATGAAGTCTTGAGGAACATTAGCCATTTAAACAGGCTCCTAAATAAATGTATCAAGAGGTATAGCTAAAGTTGGAGGAACTAAGATGCCAGAGCAATTTGGCATCATTTGTACATGTGCCAAAGACCATAAACTGGGTTTTAGGTACACTGGGTACAAACATACTTGATAGATTGTATAGGTTTAATTTAGTTAGATGTCTCCCGTGGCGTATTTGAATTTGGTTAAATGTGACATAGTTGTCTGCTTATTGTAAAATGTATATATGTTGGGGGCCAGTCCTTGGACAGAAAGACGTGACCCTTGAAAAAGCAACACCAATATTGGCTGTGTACAGACTGAATAGTTATTGGGTCAGGAGCCACAGTTGTTTAAGTCCACTGTGCTAATTCAGTCTGAACTCTAAGTGAGTAATCAACCTTGATTCTAACTCAGTTGTCAAAGTAAAGTGAGATGATGGGCCTCTGTAGAAATGGTGAGATGCCCCTGTTGGCTAGCATAGTCAACTGAGTTTGATGTTCTTTCCCATAGAAAGCAACAGTATAATCGATGAAGCATGCAAACAAAGGGGCTCCGTGTGAGTTTACTGAATAATTAGCTATAAATGTCAGTGATTGAATGTTATTCACACTTGTCCTAAATCCTGTGGAGAAAATGGGTTTACTTGTTTTTGTTTGATCAATACACGTCTCTCCAGTCACTCTTATCGAGTGGCCCCATGCACTCCTTCCATCTCGCTGTCAGGGTATTGATGGGATCCAGCGTATCAGTTATAGTTACCTTAGGGCACGAATTATAGTTACTTGAAATAACTCTAACTAGAACAACTGAATTTCCATGGTTTTGTATGTTTAAAATGGGAGCCTAACCACAACGCTCCGGTAACCTTTGGTTTTTAAGTGAATTTCTATGTTTTTTGTAACATAAAGTAATTTATAACACGTTAATCAAACCACCGCCACGCATGGCCAACCCCCTATAACCACCCAGCCCCTTGCCGTGCACGGCCAAAGGCAGTGCACAGCAGGGATTGGCCACAGGGCCTGCAGCCAACCCCCAGTAACCATCCAGCCCCGTGCCACACATGTGGCGTGGGGTTTGGTTTGGAGCTTGAAGGGGGCAACATTAAATATATATATATATATTTTTAGGGTGGTCCACCACTCACCACTTCCCCAGGGAAACATAATTAACAAAGTTGGGGGCTGTGAAGATTATTCTCCCCCTCCTCACCCCAAGGTCCAGGGGACCACCACCTCTCCAGGGCTACAAAATTACAATAAAGTGGGAGGAGAGCCAAATGGACACCCGCCAGGGCCCGGGGGACCACGACCTCATCCAGGCTACAAGAATGATATAAAGTGGGGAACACACATACTCACATCAAGCAAAAGCAAACGGCTACCTCCTAGGGGTGGGCACCTCAGGAGGTAGCAGGAGCTGGCCCAGGTGGTTGGCAGTCCACACGGCCATATATGGCCCCAGGAAGGGGCAGTGCAGCCCCCCCTTCTTTGATCTTCGGGGGCCGGTGCAGTTGATGTGGTGGTCCCCAGGGCGTATATGGCCCAGGAAGGGTGGGCCGTGTGGTTCCCTTACTATATTAGAAAGAAACATTTTGGCCCCTGGGAGGACTGGTCCCAGGGGAGGGGGAATCCGTGTGGCCCCCTTTATCTTATTTTAATTGCAGCCCCGGCGAGTTGATGGTCCCCAGGGCCTGTGGGGATCTTCCTGGCTGGCCTGCAGAGTTTTGCTATTTTTGTTAATTTTGTATAGTCTGCCCCCTAAGCCCTGATTATGATACAATTTTGCCCCAGGGAGGTGGTGGTCTCTGGGTCTTCAATAAGCCCCCTCCATTTTATTAAAAAAACAAGCACATTGGGGGTTAATTAAACAATATTCTAAAAACAAATTTCAGCTGACCCATGGCTCAAGCCACAGATTTCTCCGAGAAATTAAAAACAAAATGGTTTTAAGCCTTGGCAGGGTGCTTGGTCCAGGAGGTTAGGGTATTCATATATTGCCCCTTTTTCTTTGTTTTACCGTTTTTGTGGGGACTCAACTGAAGTAGAGTCCCAAAATAGCTGCCAACCCTTCATGTTTGAAGAGTTGGCAGCCAATAAAATCTCAGCAGGAGATCTCTCTGGATCCGCGGCCTTAGATATACAAATTTCTTTTCCCTTTAATGTTTCCACCTACTGAACTTATTTGCTCCAAATTTAAAAGACACGTCATCTGCATACCAAAAGCTAAATGTTCAGGCTGCAGGCGTGTCTAAAGAGTCTACTGGAATTAACATGGGAAAATAATTTGTCAAATGGCACCAAAGACAGAGGCAAGTCAGAAAACGCTTTTTCTATGGAAACTAGGTCCGAACTATAACCTACTGGCGACTGCCAGTATGTAAAATATATATATATATTGTATTGTCAAAGAAATTAATTTAATTGAAGTTAGATAATGTATTTTGAAATAATTGAATTGTTAGTAACATTAAAATATAAGTAATTAGTAAAAGTTTTAATTAATATTAAATAACTAAGTATAAAAGTTATTTAGTTTTAAGTAATAACAAGTAAATCAGGTTAAAAGTAATTATTTTTTAAATATACTGGTATATAGTCATAGTTTTTTAAAGATCATTTAGAGATAGCTAAGAATTTTTAGGGTCCCCAAATGAGTAATGCATTGTATGGGTTTTTCAGGGCTGAAGGATGGTTGTGCAAAGTGGGTGCTAAAGGTGTTTTAGGCTTCAGGGTTGAGCAGTGTCAGATAGTAAGGGGTTTTATGGTTGAGGGATGTGTAGATAATAGAAGCAGTAAGAGGATTAAGGGGGTTACCAAAGTAAGTGACATTTTCCATATATGTGTGTGTGTATTTTTATATATATATATATATATATATATATATATATATATATATATATATATATATACACGGATGTTACAGTGACAGCAGTTAATAATTCAACCACCACCATGCATGGCCTTTGCCCGTGTGTGGCAGGGGTTGCCCTCAGGGCCTGGCCCCTTTAAGTAGTCATCCCGTGCCATGCACGCCCTTCAAACAAAAAAGGAAAGAGGGCAGGATAGGAATACCCTGACCCCCTATTCCAGGTTCTGTGGTCCCCAAGGGACCCTGCCCGGGCAAAAAAGCATTTAAAAACGTTTTGGGGGCAAAATTCACAGCAGATTTGGCACAAACATTTTTTAAAACCCAAGCGTGGTCTTCTGCGCTTGTAGAGTATACCCTTGGGTGGGCCAGGTCTGTGGGTATTCACTATTTAAAAAAAAAAAAAGAGGGTGCCGCATGGGCCCCCCCCTACTAGGCTCTTTTATACCACCAGTTCCTCAAGGTTTTTTTAAATCTTGGAGGGGGCCAACCAGACCCCCCTTTATTGGGCTATGAGCCCTGGGGACTACCACCTCCCCAGGCCTTTATTAATATGGAAGGGGGCAGCACGAACCCCCCTTCTGGTACCTGAAAATGCTTCGTGACCACCACCTTCCTGAGGATAAATAAACATTTATTGAGGGGAGGATTGCGTGGACTCACGGGCCCTGGGGACCACCACCTCCCTGGGGCCAGTAACTTATGCGAGACCCCCGTCACCAGACTGATCTTGACCGAGCGACCCAAGCCCGCCCACGTCTACCTGGATGCCCTGCATGACTATGGGCAGGCAAACGGATGAAAATTCTTCTCCCGGTGAGCGGGAGCAGTTTTCCAGCTCCCCTTGCTGGGAGTGGAGTTAGTGTTTATCATTTGGCGGGAGTAGTCACAGCTCCCTCCAAATGAAAGGAAACAGCTGTAACCCAAGAGTGGGCACCTCAAGAGATAGCAGTAGCTGGCCCCAGGGGGTGGTGGTCCCCAGGGCCATTAATGCCTCTAGGAAGAGGGCTGCACATTTTCAAAATTTTAATGTTTGCCAGGAATTCGCAAATCCACTATGATTTTGCTGCAAAAAGTGCAGCAAATTTCCCCAGACATCTTTTTAAAAATGCATTTTTTCCCTGACTGGTCCCAGTTTTAACAACATTGCTGCCAACAATTCCTGATTGAAGTGTTGGCATCCAATTATATCTCTGCATGAGACCAGAAGTATTCTCAAAGTGTTTGTGCTTCTTGATATACACATTTGGTTTTCTTTACATATCTCAGAAACTACTGAATGGATTTACACCACACAACAAAAAGGGCACTTTCTTGACCAAAATTACCTCACTGCCAAATTTGATGTAATTCTATCCAGCGGTTCAGGCTGTAGTCGTGTTCAAAATCTTGCAAGGGGAAAAAGCATTTCGGCACCCTCCTCCCCCTTTTTCGCAGCCCCTGCTTGACAAATCATTCCAAAACTTTCAGGATACCAGCTGAAGTGACTGTGGTACTGTGCAATGATGTTACAGTTAAGGTTGCATGTACTTCTGTATTGTCACCATCTACTGTGGTAACGACTCCTAATGTTCTTTAATATGATCTACCTTGCAATCTTTGGCAAAGGGGGACAAATGACAACATATCTGACGATAACTGCAGTCTCAGATACCTATCCATCTGTAGCTTTGCCTTTAAGGGGCACTGTTAAATCCCTCTCCAGTCTCACTGTTTTCTCCTGGAACTTGGCTGGTGTTAAAGCAAAACTATTAGCTCCTGAATGGTTACTTTATATCTGGGAATTCGATGTGTGTATGTTTCAGGAGACTTGGGCTGCATCTAAAGTGTGTATTAATGGCTTCATGACATACAGTGTTGAAGCTAAGTCTCTTGGGAAACATGGGGAGAAAGTAGTGGGCTGCTTATTTTAATAACAAATGACCTATACTGCAGCTATACTGCAGTCAGACAAGCTTGGAGATTGATTCTCATGATCTTTTTGGGGTCTTGGTAAAGTTTCCGTCAGGTTACATTTGTCGCTGATTAAGATTCATGTCAGACCGTTTCCTGTGGGTGTGGAATCCACTGTTTTGACTTGTTTAGAGGATATACTCGAATTGCATCAACAGAATTCTAAGGTAATAGTGGGAGGAGATTTTAACCCCTTTTTTGAGCGGTCACCATATATTAGTGAGCTTACTGACGATGGAGATGAGCAGTAGAATATTATCCAATTAGAGGGGAAGACATGATGTAATATTACACGTCTAGGCCTGCAGTTGACTGCTATAGTTATGGGCCAGAGTATTAGGCCCTGTAATGTCCGCACTCGCTTGGATTCTCCTAGAATGGCCACTTTTAAATGGGGTTTCTGCACGAGTATAATTGATTATGTCTTTTTTAGATGTAGGGCTGTGACCACTAACGCACGACATGAGTTGATATTCATCTGGATAGTAACTACAACCCTCTGCTTTTATTTATTTTCGATGATGCCCTAAATAAGACCGATTCTACTAGATCCACTTGAGTCCCTTAGCAACCATAAGAGGGTTGCTTGGCCACAAGTTATGTCTAATTGCAAATTGTATGCTGAGATATATGATCTATTAGTGAGTTTTTTAGGTGATTTTGAAAATGTCTCTAGCACGGTCATTCCTGTTTTAGAGGTACATAAATCTTTTTTTTCCTTTGCTGCAAGATATTTTTAAAAACAAATTAGACTTAAGAATTTTGTCCGTGCCACAGAGGTAAAATGATTTAACACTTGATGCAAGGTATCTATCTAAAGCAAGCTTAAGAGCGGAGGTTAAATGGCGTTCATTAGAAGCACGGAGCACTCCATTGTTTTCAATGGAGCTCCCAACATTCCAGAGTTCTAATTTAATTATATTTATATATATATATATATATATATATATATATATATATATATATATATATACAGCCAGATGTAATGACCACGATGTAGTGAATCGTGAGGTAAATTGACATTCCTTTAAGACGAGTTCATAACACTATTCAAATAAAACAATTTAATTGGTAATAAAGGATCTTTTAAGTAAAGCTAGACCTGATTTCTTCCGATTTTGTCTTGGGGCCTTTTATTTTGGGGAGTAAACATTCCCTTTTATTTCATCTTTCGTATCAGGTCTTGTGAGCTTAAGGAAATACATGTAGGGCAGTACTTCACTTACGTCAAGATTGGAAAAAGTAACCACTGAATCAAGTTGTCATTTTCCCATAGATCACATAAACTCAAGCATTCAGTACTAGGTTCTCCAAAAGTGTCTTACTTTCTTAAACCGTTGCGTTGAGTTAGGATTGGAAAAAAGGAATTGCTGAAGGCGGACGCTAGCTTTGCATTTTGAAGGCAGAGCATTAGATTGTACCTGAAAATCCATTCCAAGGTATGCATCGGTGTGCAAGGCAGACATTCATTCACCTTTGTGTATTCTCAATAGCATCAGTGTAGGTGATGTGGCTGTATCTCTTTTGCAGGATGGAGACATAATAGAGATGTTAGCGCTCACAGTGAGCGCAAGTGAGTTCTGGCCCCTGGAATATGCAGGAGTGTGCTTTGCATATTTCTTTGGTATAATATAGGTGTTATATGATAATTCTGCATATGTTTTCCTTTAGGTTCACTGGCAGCACGTGGAGACCATTGAGCTTGTGAATGATGGATCTGGTTTAGGATTTGGCATTGTAGGAGGCAAATCTTCAGGAGTGATTGTGAAAACCATTCTACCAGGAGGCATAGCAGATCAGGTAAACAGCACCAACCTTGTTGTTTACTTTGGCAAATTATCTGTGGACTTTGTGTGCTGCCTGGCATTTAACTGTTGATTATTATTACTGTTTTTCCTTATCGCAAAATATTTTTGAAGGCAAGAAAACCTAGGTCACTTTGGACCATTTAATGATGCCTAGGCTCAAAAACAGTTGTCTGCGATAAATGTTTAGCATAGTTACTGCAAATGGTGTCTCCAACTCTGCAGCAAAATGTTATCCCCACAGCTTCTAGTGCGAACATGGTTGCTAAGCAACCACTTAGTTAGCACCTATTACAGCGTGAACTTGGCTGGAGAACATAATACAGGCATTGGTTTATTAATTTACTGGTATGCCGTCGTAGACAGAAGACCCAAACTCCATTCGTAGTCATGGTGTGGCTTGCTGTGTGTTATAGTTTTGCAGCCTAAACTCTTAGGGTAACACAGGGAAGATTTACTTATGACGTGAAGCATCAGAAGGTAGATGCCAACAGGTAAGCTTAATTCACTAAACACAGAGAAGGAAAATGCCTACGTCACTAGAACTATGCAGTGGGATGGATTTGTACATCTTATCTGACTAAAACATTTTGTGGTAATAAATGAAAATGTTGGATTTTCAGAAAGCCATGATGATTTTACTATGCAGGGAATTACTCGTGCATCCTTTTTGCAGTTTATTAGTATAATTTCTTAACAGTTATATTTTTAAATCGTCAGTGCTGAGAATGTCTTTGCATGCATGTCTGTATTGGTGTTTATAGAGCATGAACGTTGCTGGTGACCAGAGGACTGCTGAGGATAGGGGTGTTGGGAGACAATACAGGATTTGCTAATTAAGTGGGAATTTATGTCTTAGAATTGCACAATGGCATTACATTGCACGTACATAGAACTGCACTTCACATATTTATATTTCATTTCCCAGTGTCACTTATAACTGTACTCATGCTGAGAATGTCCTAAATAGTAACACACCACAATGAAGAGACAGTCCTCTATCAATTGGAATAGTCTTTGCTACAGCCTTGTCTCAACACTGCTGCATGGCTGATGTGATCACATATAATATCAGTAATAATAATAATAATATCAGTCAGGGGTGCACCTGAATCTGAAGAGCTTCTAAGACTGCTGATGAAGAAAGGCTCATATACCTTATACACCTGTGTTTCCAGTTCCTCCTTGCCACACCGACCACAAAGATAAGTTTCTCTGTGGAATCTCTACTTCCTAACAGTTATTGTCTAGAGACTATTCCTGCTCAATTTCAAGTAGCAACACAGAAAACGTTAGCATGGAGGTGTTCTGGTTGGGGCAGTGTCCTCAGTCACAAAATTCGACTCACAAAGGACCAGTAGTGATAACTGGTCCTC
Source organism: Pleurodeles waltl (assembly GCF_031143425.1). Taxonomy (NCBI): domain Eukaryota; kingdom Metazoa; phylum Chordata; class Amphibia; order Caudata; family Salamandridae; genus Pleurodeles; species Pleurodeles waltl. Next base: position 326,161,132 of record NC_090437.1, read on the forward strand.
TGTAAGCTGCACCAAAAACATTTTTTGATATATTTTACTCTACTGAAACACAGGAGTCACTTGTTTTCATGGGGGATACCGATAACCCCAAACAAGGAGTTGTGTCACAGTGGGTCCAGATGAGAACAGATTACAAATCACAATTAGAATTAGAAATGGTACTGTTCACAAGTCAGTTAAAATTACAACATGACTTGATGCCCATATGTTGTAGACTATAGAAGACCTGACGGGGCCACCATGGCTTTCATGCTTACCAGTAATTTGTGAAAGCCCTCTGCCCCATATTGATGGACACTTCATGCAGTGTGAAAAAGAATTCTAGAGATGGATCATACGTTTGTCTGACACTGGATAAAGTATTTGCCTTTAGCTCTCATGGAGACTAGGGATTGTCAGTTCACCCTTTTAGCTCAGTCACCACATGAGATGTGAACCTTCTGTGGTAGGTTACTCATACTGTAAATGCAAGAAAACTCCAACTCATCCCCCATTTTCAATCCCCAACAAATACAGATATAAAATGCATCACTGGGAAAGGGAGGCTTGTCTAGTGATCCCACTACTGGATATCTAGAAGGCTATAGTCAAACAAAAAAGGCATCGAGGCATTGCATATTTTTGGCCCAATGGGGTTCACTCTATGTATGAAGGTAAGTACAGTCACTGAACCAGGCCACGTTGACCTCCAAGGCCACCTGGTGACATGGTACTCTTTTCTAATGAACACTGCAAAACCTACGTTTCTGACACATATTTTGTATCTCTTAAATGTATTTTGCTATCAAAGCAGACCTTTTCTGAGGGAATTCTGCTTATAACTTGCATTTTTAAAAATATAGAATCACTAAGACTGATTATTTTGATTTGGACAGAATTTGCATTATTTGTGCATGGTTTCCATATACACAATTCTCTAATAATCAGAGTAAGTGGTTGCCATGAAATGTAAAGAACCCCACTTTGCTGCACCTTGCAAGTTAATTTTAAACAGTTCTGGGGGTCACAAACATGAAGTTGCTCAGGAAAGGACTCTATTAATGAAAGGAAAAGGAGCCTGGTGTTTATCCTTAAATTTCAATCTGTTTTATTGAAGGTTAACACAGTATACCCCCAGCACCTTTGAGATGGGTACCAGGCACTTTACATACGCAAAAAATAGGTCCTGAAGAAAGCCTAATTGACCCCTTTGGGGCACATAGATCAATGGCTGAAACATGTCGACCTTGAATTAGATGTAGGAGCACATCATAGCTCCAGGTACGTCACACACTGCTTTTAATCTTGTCCGAGAGCAGCAGTAATAAAAAGGTGCACTAGTACAAGGGCGCCCTCTAGACAATTTTAAATCACACTTTTTCACTTTGTTGATGCACATATTACATTGTGAGTGCACATACACAAAAAAAAACCTCTGACCTGCTCCACTGTAATCAGGTGTGGAAGCACACCCCATATGTGCTAGGCACCTGGGTGGGACCCTGATGATGAAGCATGCCACCAGCTGAGATTGTATACCCGCTTTTGTTGATTTGATTATAATTTTGTTCAGGAAAGTAAACAGGTACTCTACTTTTCTCACTCTTTCCTATATTGGTTTTCATTAGCGTAGCACCTAATTTAATATTCACATAATGTGTGAGGGAGCTAGGAAGATAACACATACTTTCGAAAACAACTGCATAGTAGTTTTCTGTGGCATGATTCTGAGTTTGATACTGTTATACAACTAGTGAGAAGATGCAAAATTGGTGTGTTTGTTTCACTGTCCTCTGGTATTTATAATCAGTACCCTTAATTAACCAATTTTACTCCCTTGACTGTCCCTATTTTTTGCACTTTATTGGTGTTTATAGCCTGTAGCTATAGCTTCACCAGTATGTATTGTTGAAGGATTCTATGACCATGTTGGACCTGCAGCTTTTAGACTCTGAGGGTCACTATGGAATATACTGTGCGGCTGGAGGAATGAATGTGCTCTGCAGGTGGGTGCAGAGGAGTGCGAAGTTGCAAAGATCCTGGAGAACACACCTTTCTAGCTTGGCCCTAAAAGCAACAGCACACTGTCATGGTCAGACCAACATAGGGTGGAATTGTTTGCTTGTCAAGGGAGCACGAGGAATTCAACTGCCTTTCTGCCAGGCCTTTAAAAATAAAAAAGTCCTTCCATTAGAAGAAGGATAGCTGGTAGGCGTAGAATGTGTTGCTGAGGCTCTCCGGAGCCACCAACTGAGTTTGGGGTCAACGAAATCAAGAAAACATACTTAAACAGAAAGCCAGCCTGATGTCCTGGGAGGCCAAAGGGAGCAGAGTCCCCAATGCTTATCTTGCAAGGATTCCAGACTTCTGAAAAGATCCAGCCCCATGTCCTTCAGGGAAGCCCTAACCTAGTACAAAGACTATATCTTGGGTTCCACTGTCAACACCAGTTGAGGATCTTCCATCTAGGGTGTGCCTGTGAGCGAAACTTTGGCTCAAGTGGAGTCTTCAGCCTTGAAAGAACCATGTTTCAAGCTCCTGAGCAACAGCATAAAAGGCGTTGACAGTCTGCACTGACCTCTGTTCTCAAAGCCATAATGGCACTAAAAACCTACCTGCGCTCCACGGAAATCTCTACAATGGCCTGTTGAACCTTGATGCTGATAGACCTCAACATGGCATCGAGATACAGCCAGTACTCAAATCGGTTTCAGAACCAGCCTTGATGTCCGGTGAATCCACAGGTACTGAGGAAGAAATGGAGCAACTCATCAAACATCTGGCCAAGGGCGTAACACAGAAGAGGCAAAAAGTTAGTGTAGGGAGGGAAGATCATCTTCGATGTTAACGTAATATTTGCTGTGGAGGTGGCTGACACTAGCATCCTCCTTTCGAGAGTCAAAAGCTTTTTCTCTGAAGTAAACCAGCACCTTCTTAATGTCCCTATCAAATGTTTTCAGGCCTCAGTAGAAATGTATAGTAGATAAAATACAGAAGAACATAGCCAAGGCAGTGGGGAAAATTTAGAACCAAACAGGGTGTCAGATTAACAAACAGTAGTCATCTTGCTCCTAGCGGCCTGTAGACATGGTGCCATATTTATAACCCAAAAATACAGCCATTTGTTTTAATGGGAGGAATTCAAAGTGAAGAAACAGGCTTCATAAAACATTAAGATGTAATTGACTTAATTGAAAGTGGAGAAAAACGTTAAGACAATGTTTCATGGAAATAATTTTCTTCACTTTAAATTTCTACCAATAGTGTATTTTTCAGTTATAAATATGGCACAGTGGCTACTGGACACTGAGAACAAGAGACACACTTGGAAATGGGAGAAAATTAAAAAGAAGTGTTCAGTTAATCTTTTAAGATAACTTTTCGTTTTAATGTTCTCCCATTTAAAAGCCATTCAGAAACAACATTTGGTTTTCATGCTCCGAAATTGAGTTGAGAAGTACTAATATTTATGTGTTGAATACCTCAGTGCTTCAGTTGTTTACCTCTGTACCCCAGCCTGGGTCATACATGTAACTGAGCAGTACTCCTTATCAAACCTTGCTGTCTGCATCCTGATGATAACAACGTAAAATAAACACATCCTTGCCTTAACTTTAAAAGAAACGGTCACCCTGTGTTTATTTAAAAATGAAGGCTGCGAGCTATGCTGAAGAGGGTGTGTGGGCTACTGGTCGCTTGCGATCCACAGGTTGGAGACACTGGATTTTAATCTTTATTCTGCTCTCAGTGATACTGTTTGACCTGCTACACTCTTATTTATCAATGTTTCTGTGGTGGAACATAGAAATCACTTCCTTGAGTAGAGTTATGGAGCTATAGGATTTGATGGTGGAGGAACCGGTCACGCAGGTGCATGAAGATCAGGTCATTCTTAGGACAGACATGTGATCTCTGACTAAGGCTGTTTCTCAGTGTTGACCAAACCATTGACATGCCAATTGTCTTTAGGGCACAGGAAGGGGTTTATGCACCTTAAACAGCAAAAGAGCCCTTGGCTTCCATTAAGAAAATGAAGAACTATTTGTTGCATTTGCTAAGCCTTATTTTTGAAAAACAGTTTGCAAGGCAGCCCTTGCCAGATGGATAGTCAAGTGCTTCCAAGTGTGCTATACTATGGCAAAATGCATTATGCCTAGGGCGTGTTCCACCTGAAAAAGGTAGGCACAGTGGCTTTCTTTGCAGTATCCCACTTTCTGCCATTTGTAAGGCTGCATCATGGTGAGCAACTATCACTTTCATGAATCATTTTGGTGTGAACATTGATGCCTGCCATGACTCAAAGTTTGGGCGACCTGTTCAAAATAATTTGTCTAATCAGCTTCCACTACTGCTCACAGACCACCACTTTGGAAAGAAGGCCACTGCTTTTCAGTCTATGTAGAGCACATGCTGCTAACATAAACATATGCTGCACATTTACAAAAAGTGTTTCTGGTAACAGTCAGTTTGAAGCTTTTAGTGCTAGTTGATTCACATGCTGTCTCCTACCTCCATGATGCTAGCTTATAAACTAGTGTAATGTTTGTACTAGTACATAAGTATCTCAAATTCACAGAACACCTAGACAGTCCTGCTTTGCTTCACTACTTGTAATTTTTGTAAGCCATATGGTAAAACACATATTAAGGTGGATCCTTGGTCCTGGTACCCTATGGGTATGGAGAGGGATCACAACTGACCTCCCAAAAAAACTTCTATGCCAAACAAAACCATCTTGCAGCATCTGCGCTCAACACTAGATGGCTGTAGTTTGAAAAACGTGTGATCTACAGCACTACATACTGCAAACAGCTCGATACAGGTAAGTAAAGTTTTCCTGGTATTGCAAGACTTCTTTTCAAAATGTAACTGTAACCAAACTTTTCAAAGTTTACAAAACTTAGCATTCTTCACAATGTTTTAAACTTCTCAGGATCTACATCTGAAAATTAAATTCTACCCGCCCCTAAGTGTGATGTGCTATATTTGTGTTTCAGTGTGGGAGCAAATAATGAAAGAAAGAGATGCATGCATTTACAAAAATGAGCATTAAATATGGCTTGCAGTGAGCTAAATAAGTAGGAGACAGACATAAACAAAGTCAGAACAATGAAAAGGATACTGATGCAAAGGTATTGAAGAGGACACTTGAACATGAAATGCAACTAGGAAGGGGAAGGAAGAGGAACACCCAGAGGTACAGATGGATGAATGGAAGGAAGAGAGATGGAAGACAAGAGAGACAGGTTTTCAGTCCAAAAAGGGTTCAATATTTAAGAAATTAATAGTACAGAGAGAACGAGTAATGAAAATTGAGCTGATGAAGGACTTCAGAGAGGGCCATTGAAACAGAGCGATGTAAACCTGGGCAGAAGTTGAAAGGCAACATGATTGAGACCATAAGAGAATTCAAAAGGAGATTTGAAGACATGTGAAATAGTGTCTGAGCATGAAATATAAGCCACAGAGCATGCATATCACAACAAAGGTATGCGGATGAGGCATGGAAGGAGGAAGAGTGAATATAGAAAATGATGTATACTAAAACGTGTGCTAGAAATTCAATGCAGCGATGGAGAATTCACAATAAAAGAGCATAAAGAGCATAATTTTTACAGGAAAAAAATAACCCAAAGAGATAAACAGTGCTGGAAATATCTTTGAGATGCACCTCTTTTTTGTGAGCACTACCACATCTACAAAAAATATAAATGTTAACAGTTGTACCCATATTTATAATAAAATGTAGTTTTTAATTGTCTAGAATTTCTAATCATGCTATACTTTTAAATTAAGACCAAGTTAATGCATTCACTTCAAATGCTCATTACATTTGTTTAATTTCAGTAATTTGATAGTATATCAAAAGCCATAATGTGAGTCATTGTTTTTCTTTAGGTACACCTGGGAAGGGTAAAATATATAATATTCACTAATTCAATGATTCATTTCTCTAGCATGGCAGACTATACAGTGGAGATCATATCTTGAAGATCGGTGAAACAGACTTGGCTGGAATGGGAAGTGAACAGGTGGCACAAGTACTCAGACAGTGTGGAAATCGAGTAAAGCTGGTCATTGCTCGGGGCCCCGTGAATGATGGTTGTGCACCGACCCATGCAAGTATCCCAACTCCACCTCCACTGCCTCCGGTACCAGAGAAGCAGGTATTTCTAAAGCCCAATGTCTGAAGACCATGTTGGGTTTACACTTAATGTTGCTTCTCAAAATTGCTTTAGTTCCAAATGTCTAGCATATCTACATAAGGTTTTCCATGCTATGATTGTAAAGGGGAGTCATTTACGTTTTTAGCGATTATCTTGAAAAATGAAATTGATCCCTCTGGGCCGGACCAACATGGTACAATTCAGTTTCGATTGTTAGCCATGATACTGTAAATGCTGATGACTATTTTGATTTTAAAAAACATAGAGAACTGTACCAAAAGGTTGTTTGCCTTTGCAATATATGCAACTGGAGAAATATGGCTGTAAAGAATTCCTTAAGGTAGTCTGGAAACTTTAACACACAAATCAACACATACCTTTCTTAATGATTGCCAAATGTAGAGGTGAGCCATAGAAAGGCAAAACCAATCACTGTCGAAACCTTATTATGGGCCTTTTGGTCTGCCTTATGTAAAACACATTTTTCCTTCTCTTGAAACTGATTCTCCCGCCTAGCTAATTTTCTGCATTTGCACAGCATTGTTTTGTTTGCAGCACACAGTAGTAAAATGAATGTGGGCTATTTTTTATCAGTCTTACTTGTCTGTATGTGGAAGTATGTATTTTTATAAAGTGCAACTTCTAATTGTGTCTGGCATGTATGTCCAATGAATCTAGAAGAATGTAACAAATCTAGTAAAGACATTTGCAAACGTGTATCCTTTTCATTAAATGGTAATCCTACATCATAATCTCACTCAAGCAATTAACATAATTGATCCAAAACACATACTTTGAAGGAAAGACCAAAAGTAAACCAAGATTGTAGAAATTCACTAATTCTATAAGGTAAGATGTTAAGAACATCAGCAAAAATAACAGCACAATTACTACCAGTCTTACATTCAAAATTATTCAGTATGTTTACAGACATAACATAATCATGCTCCAAATACATAATTCACAGCATATGTACCAGCACAAGCAGCACTGTTCAAAAAACATAATGCAACATTTAAATGATGCCATTCCAACATGGGATAATACAAAAATATAAAAATGTACAACCAAATGACATAGTGATCACATAACAATGTACGCAAAGGCCAATTTTTATAAATGATGTGATTATTATGCCATTTATTTGTGTTTTTTTCTTTTCTTTTAGTTCTTTGTTGATTGTTGCTACAGATAACAATATTTGCGAAGCTAATAGCGCTCACCTATGCAATTGTATTTTAACTGTGTTGTACACTAGTGTGGCTGCTGTTCAGCGTGGCTAAAGGTTAGTGCTATGGGGTAGGGTGGGGTGGAATGGATTGGGGTACACTGGAGTAGAGCAGAATAGGGTAGATTGGGTGTGGAGTGGAGTTAGAGAGGGGTAGAAAGAAGTAGGGTGGATTGGAGTAGATCGGATTGCAGGAATTGGGTACATTAACATGGTCGATTGGAGTGGGGTAGATTGAACTGCGATAGATTGGGGTGAGTGGGGTATATTGGAGAAGAGTGGGATGGATTTGAAATGGAATGAGGTCGGATTGCACTGGCATATATACTGGAGTAGATTGTCATGGACTTAGATTGGGTGGATTGGGGAAAAGTGGAGTGCTGTGGATTGGGGTTGATTGGAATGGGGTAGTTTGGAGTGGGGTAGATTAGGGTAGGTTAGAGTCTGGTAGGTTGGAGTGGGGTAGGTTGGAGTGGAGTAGATTGGAGGGGAGTGGGATACAGTGGAGTGGGGTAGATGAGGGTGGAATGGGGTACATTGAAGTGTAATAGAAAGGGGTGGGATAGATTGCAGTACAGTGGGGTGGTTTGGAGTGAAGTACATTGGAGTGGAGTTGGATAGAGTGGTGTGGGGTATATTGTGGTGGGATGAGGAAGACTGGTGTGGGGTAGATTGGGTTAGGGTTCAGTAGATTGGAGTTGAGTGAAGTAGACTGGAGTAGAGTAGATTGGGATAGACTGGAGTGGGCGGATTGGATGGGGTAGATTGGATTAGGGTGGTTTCATGTGGAGGTGGGTAAGGTAGACTAATGGGTGGATATCGGCAAAGAGGGTTAGATTGGGCGAGTGGGGTAGATTTGAGTGGCATGTGGTAGTGTGGAGTGGGGTAGATTGGATAAGTAGAATGGAGTGTGGTAGATTGGAGTGTAGTAGAGAAAAGTGGAGTGGGTTGATTGGGTGAACTGGAGAGGGTAGATTTGAGTGGGGTAAATGGGAGTGGAGTGGAGTGGGGTGGAGTGGAGTTGGATAGATTGTGTTGGAGTCAAGATTGGGGATGAGAGTAGCTCAGAAGGGTGGATTGGGTAGATTAGAATAGGGTAAATTGAAATGGAGTGGGGTAGATTAAAGGGGGATGATTGGCGTGGGGTAAAATTGAGTGGCATGTGGTAGTGTGGAGTGGGGTAGATTGGGTAAGTAGAATGGAGTGTGGTAGATTGGAGTAGAGTAGAGTAAAGTGGAGTGGGTTGATTGGGTGAACTGGAGAGGATAGATTTGAGTGGGGTAAATGTGTCAGAGTCACCAGATCCTCGGGGTCTGCGCACGTTCCCAACACGTCCACCACTGAACAGCTCCAAGACTCTGATAGATAAATCACAGAGGCTAAGAGTTCAAGAGGGGAAGAGGGGATTAGGAAGGGAACAGCTGGGAAGGAGACCTGTAGTAAGAAAAAGGTTAAAACACACAATATGAAAATTACATCTCATGAAATCAATACTAGACTATGACTCTAAACCCAGTCATTCTGAAAACATGAACAACCTAAGAATTAGGCTTAAAATGACTAGGTTTCAAGATGGCCGGATACCTGTAAGGGAATCAAGATGGATTAAATGAAACTTTCAAATTCAAGTACTTTCCTTTACATGAGGATCAGGAAAACATTCTGAATAAGTTCTAAACCAGTCATATGAATCCTTTTTTGAGAATGCATACTAGGACCATGCAATATTGCATCTAGAAACTCTAGTCTTCTGTGTTCTCTTGAAATGTTTCAACACGAATTGCGCACATTGCAGATTTTCATATATATAGTAAACACCATAAAAGGATTGTGCACCATGAATAACACAATATGGATTCAGGAAACAAATCACACAACTTGTCAACTCGAATATTACCTAATAAATGTCTTAGCATAAATGGCATACAATGAACAACATGAATTAAGCTCGAAGAGAGAATCGTGCGTCTTGCCGATTCGAGTGCCACCATGTAAAATGTCAAGAAATGGTAGCACTCAATGAATATCAAGGTTAAATCACCATTAAAGGAATTGCACGTCTTGCCGATTCGTAAGCCACGATGTAAATGCCAAAAAATAACAGCGCGCGATGAATAACAAGATTAAAGCACCATGAAACGAATTGCGCGTCTTTTGCCGATTCTTAATCCACCATGTAAATGTCAAGAAATTGTAGCGCGCAATGAATAACAAGATCAAATCAGCATGAAACGAATCGCGCGTCTTGCCGATTCGCAAGCCACCATGCATATGTCAAGAAATGGTAGCGCACAAAGTAATCTGTTAATCATTAGAGAACTAGGGCAAGAATATGAAAGTTCACGATAACGGCGTCGGGAGGTCAGCCCAACCACCGTCTTACCGCCCAGAACAAGGATCACCAATGAAGAATGAAGGGCTGAGGCCTGGAAGATCAAATAGGCCACCGGGACAGGAGCTCAGGAAGTAGCTGCTGCTCTGCACCGGGACCTCTGAATAGTGAGCACTTGGAGCTGGGCTGGCTCCCTTTTATAAAGTCTTGGCCCAGCCCACGACCACACCCAGGCATGCTGCAGGGAAAGTCTCTGGAAGGCCCTGGAAAGGGACCACACCCTAACACACTCTGAAAGCCTGCAGCAATACATTGCAAATGAACAGTATTTGTAAACATATTAAAAATAAGTCTTCAGGATTAAACTCTGCAATGCAAAAGGTTAAACAACAACATATCAGCACAATGCATAAATTACGTTGTTTTGAGAGTGCTGGGTTTTTGCATTCTAGTCGCCAATAGAGCGTGCACTGCCCTGGTGTTGACAAAATGGGAGTAGAGCAGAGTGGGGTGGAGTGGAGTTGGATAGATTGTGTTGGAGTCAAGATTGGGGATGAGAGTAGCTCAGAAGGGTGGATTGGGTAGAATAGGGTAAATTGGAATGGAGTGGGGTAGATTGAAGAGGGATGGTTGGAGTGGGGTAGTTTGGAGTGAGGTGAGGTGGAGTTGGTTTAAGTGGGCTAGAATGGGATAGAGTAGATTGGAGTGGGGCATAGAGGGGTGGAGAAGAGGGGTGGCGAAGATTGGAGTGGGTTAGATTGGAGTGGAGTGGGGTAGAATTGAGTAGAATGTGGTAGATTGGAGTGAAGTGGAATGGGTTAGATTTGGGTAGAGTGTGGTAGAGTAGAGTGGAGTGGGATAGACTAACCGAGTGGAGTAGATTGGAGTGGTGAAGAGTATATTGGGATAGATTGAATTGGAGTGGGGTAGATTGAACTGTGGTAGATTAGGGTAGCGTGGAGTGAGATATATTGGGATAGATTGCAGCATAGTGGGGTAGCTTTGGGAAGAGTGAAGTGTACTGGATTGAGGAGGATGGTAGTGGAGTCGGTTAGATGGTAATGGAGTTTGATAGGTTGGAGTGGAGAGGGGTAGATTGGAGTGGGGTAGATTAGGTTGTAGTGGGATAGATTGGTTAGATTATGGTGGGGTAGATTGGAGTGAAGTAGGATAGACTGGAATAGGGTAGATTGGAGTGGGATAGTTTGGAGTGGAGTAGACTGTAGTGGGGTAGTTTGGGGTGGGGTAGGGTAGATTGAGTGGTGTGGATTGGGGTAAAGTGGGGTATATTTGAGTTGTATGTGGTAGATTAGACTGAAGTGGAGTGGTGTAGATTGAGTAGAATGGAATGGAGTGTGATAGATTGTGGTAGAGTGGAGTGGAGTAGATTGGAGCTAGATAGATTGGCGTAGGGGAGATAGACTGGGGAAATGTGGAGTGGGGTAGATTAGGGTGTGGTATAGTGGGGATTGGGTGGATTAGAGTAGGGTAAATTGGAATGGAGTTGGATAGGCTAAAGAGGGATGATTGGAGTGGGGTAGTTTGTAGTTGGGTACATAGGGGTAGATTGGACTGGGGTAGACTAGAGGAGAGGAGTGGGGTGGATTGGAGTGAAGTGGAGCGGGTAGATCTGGGTAGAGTGGAGTGTGATAGAGTGGAGTAGAATGAAGTTGGGTAGATTATGGAAGCTTGGAGTGGGGTAGGTTGTGGGGGAGTCTAGTAGAGTGGAGTAGGGTAAAATAGAGCAGAGAGGAGTTGAATAGATTGCAGTGGAATTTGGAGTGGTGTGTGGTAAGTTGGAGTGGGGCAGATTGCAGTGGGGTATAATGGAACAGATACAGCGAGGTTGGAGTGGGATGGATTGAGGTATTTAGGGGTGGTTTTGGGTAGGATGGAGTGAGGTAGGTTGGAGTGGAGTGGGGCTGACAAGTAGATATCAGAGTTGTGTAGATTTGAGTAGAGTGCAGTAGATTGGGGTAGAGTGGGGTGGGGTTGATTGGGTTAAATTGAGAGGAGTTGAGGTAATGTGGAGTGTTCATGTTGTGGTAGTGCACTGCCATCACAAAAATGCAATTTATTTGAAATGACCATTACTTTTGCACCGAAATATGGTTTTAATGCACAAAAACGTTAATGTGTGCAAATATCATCTCCTAGAGCATTGGTCTCCAAACCTTTTAATGTCTCTCTACCCTACCTTGTACTGCTCAACTCTGTGTCAATGCACTTTTTGCCACTGCAGTCCAGTCTAGGCCACACCAATCTCCTCTGCACAACTTCACTTTACGCCGCTGTACTCTGACACTGCAACACTACACTATGCCAGTACCCTCTATGCCAATGCACTTTACTCTGTAGCACTAAACTCTATGCGTCTGTACCTTTCTCCAATCCACTCTGCACCACTGCACTCTATACCACTTTACTGTACGCCACTACACTCTTTGCAGCTGCAGTTTATCTTGCACTACTCAGCTCTACACCACTTCACTTTACTGTGAAACAATCAACTCTACGCCACTGCACTCTTTCTCTACTGCACTCTGTACCACTCCACTCAACGCCACTCTACTCTGAACCACTGCACTGTACATCAGTGCACTCTCCTCAACCACACTCTGTCACCGTACTCCAAGCTACTGCACTCTACTCTGCATCACTGTGCTCTACAACCACTGATCTGTATGGCACTAGACACTACTCTGCACTGCTCTGTGTTACTCTACTCTTCACCACTTTACGCCACTGTACTCCATGCCACTTGGCTCTACTCTGCGCAACTGCCCTCTGCAATACTCAACTTTACGCCACTCTACTCTGCGTTACTCTACACCACTCTACTCTGCGCCACTCTACTCTGCACCACGCCACTCTGCAAAGCTACATTGTAAGCCACTGAATTAATTTCCACTGCACTCTGACGCTACATTGTCAGCCACAGAATTCAGCGCTGCTGCCCTCTACACCTCTATAGTCTGCAACACTCTACGCCAATGCTCTCTACACCAGTCCACTCTGGTCTGTGCAACTCCAGTGTATGACACTCTACACGACTCCACACAATGCCACTCCAGTGCACTACACTCTCTGCCACTCCATTCTACAATACTCTAATCTTCACCATTCTACCTTACGACACTCCACCCTGCTTTTCTCCCTGCCACTAACTTTTAGCCATGCCACGCTGGTGTACAACATGGCTAAAACACATTCGCAAGGCCTGTATATCTTGCTTAGGTGAGACCTATTGTCTTTGCCAATGGCTGTTGTTTCTGGTAACGGAGCAAGGTAAGAGGAGATCAGAAATCTTTGCACAATAAGTAGTCAACACTTACCGGCAAAACGTCTGGTCTTACTATATAAATCACTCTTTATCTAATCACTTTAGGCCAGAAATATGGGTTCTATTTGGAGAAATCATTTCTTGTGATGTAAAGATGCATTGGGGGAACTTTCATTGGTGGCCACCTGGCTGATTTACCTGCCTGCATTGCTGCATCCTTCCCACATGCTGGGGTGGGACTTCGTCCCCCAGCGTGCAGTGTGAGAAGGAGGGGCCTATGAACACTATATCTTGGCCTCCAGCTTCCTGCTGCGTGGGGAACTTAAATTGACATCCCCTGGCTGATTTACCTGCCCGCATTGCTGCATCCTTCCCACGCACTGGGGTGGGACTTCATCCCCCAATGTGCAACATGAATAGGAGGGGCCTCTAAACACTATGGGCCTCATTGTGACTCTGACAGTCATGAGACCGCCAGGACCGCGGTGGAGGTCAAAGCAGCTGTCCAGCCTCCACATTCCGACCATGGCAGAGCCGTCACGGTCAGACCGCTGAAACCCCATGGTTGCCGACAGCCTGGCAGTCTCAATCCGCCAGTGCAGCGCTGCTTGCAGCGCTACCCTGGGGGATTACAGGTCTCCTTTCCACAAGCCTTTGCTTGGCGGTAGCCCCGCCATCCAAAGGGCGAATTACGGGCAGTGGAAAGTGCTACGGGTGCTGCTACACCTGCCTCACCGCCACATTGCCGCCGGCTCGAATACGAGCTGGCCAGTGTTAAGGCCCTTTTCACCGCAGGGCCGGCGGGCGGAAACACTGTTTCCACCCACCGACCCTGCGGTGAACTTGTAATAGGGCTGGCGGTGTTCTGGCTGTACTGGCAGTCAGGTGGCAGTACAAGTTGCCTGCCCGCCAAACTCATAATGAGGACCTATATCTTGGCCTCCAGCTTCCCGCTGCGTGGAGAACTTTCATTCAGCAGCCACCTGCTTATTTCCCTGACCCCATTGCTGCATCCTTCCCACGCACTGGGGTGTGGGACTTCGTCCCTCAGCATTTACCATGAGCAGGAGGGGCCTCTGAGCACTCTATCTTGGCCTCCAGTTTCCCGCTGTGGGGTCCGTGTCTGAGTGAAGACCGGCCCATCTTAACCCGTCATAGCCCAACAGATGCTGGGCCCATTCTCTTGTTTGAAAGACTTTTGGAAGACATTTGAACCTTTGAATGTTCCCAGTCGATCTTCCCAGTAGGTTTTTAAGATACTGTGACTTTTATCTGTGATCTTTGGTTCTTGGAAATTGTGGGGAAAAGGTAGCCTGTCTTGGGAGTCACCTTGGGCCTGCGGGTACATACTCGCTTCATTATTGATAAGTTTTTGGTGCGGGCAGTAGATCTTGTTTCACACGAAATATAATGGCGGAGCGTTGGCTTTTGCTTGTGTCCGTAGTCCCGGACCCTTCGCTGCTGTTTGTCCCACCCCCGTTTGAAAACTGATGATCCACTTGTTTCTGTCACTCAGGATATAAGTTCCTCCAGTTCTCCTGTGGGCGGATCTGCATGGAACAGCCCAGAGGAGGGGGTCTATCCCTGTTAATAGTACCTGGAATGGCGTTGCTAATGAGGATTGTTCTACTGTCTCTGAACATGTGGTAAAGAAAAGGAAAATGTCACAGAAGATAAAACCAACTAAGCCCAAATGCAACTTGGTGACACTCGGGCCTAATAAAACAGCAACACTGTGTTTTTCCAGTACAGATCTTTGGGGCAGTTTGAGCATTTGCCTTAGTGAATTACTTGATGTAAAGCTGTGGCTGGTCTACGATCAGCTAGGCCAGATTGAGCTCATTGATGAAACCAGGGGAAGGTGACTTTATTAACTCGCAAAGGTTTCCAGACCCATCTGCTGCCAACTTACCGTCTGATACTGCTGGTACTGTATTAGCACTCATGCAACCCTCATTGGAATCAAAGGGCATCGAATCTGGAGGGGGTGTAAACCCAACCTTGAATGCGGCTGCAGCCCGGGGATGGCTGTGAAACTTGTTGCTCAGGGTGCTGGGGCCCAGGATTTTCCAACTAGCCAGTTTAGAGCTCATTGCCCTAAAACAGCTACTCGTCCTGTGATTGACCTTCCCCCGGCATTCTGCCCGTATGTGATCGTTTTAGTTAATGTTCCCAGTCTCCCGACTGACTTGGTCGAATCCACATGGGCTCTCAAAAACAAGGTTACCCACTGGTTAACTAACAATGTGGGGTGTAAATGGGATTTTTTTATTTTATGAGATCCTGTACGTTCGAAGGGTAGGAGGCGCAGCTCATTTGGGGAGACAGTTCCAGGCATATACTATAGTTGTCAGTGTTCCCAATCCTCCGATATTGGCTCATGCAAGAACCGGTATTGTTAAATCAAACCTGATTAGAGTTCTGCCACTTGCATCCTGTTCTAGAAGTTAAATCCAGCCAATTAATAAGAGTAATATGGGCCAGTTTGTATATCAGCCCTTTGCCAGGCGACTAGCATGTTTCGGTCATCCTCTCCAAAATAGATTACAGGCTCTTTCAGGTCTGGAGGATAATGATTGATACATTGGAAAGAATAGCAGCTGCATTGGCAGCAAAGCCAAAGGGGTAATTAAGAGCTGTGAGCCTGAAAGATTGCATGCTAATGCATTAGCCCTCCTGTAGCCAATATTTTTTGCCCCCTGTGTTTATCTACTAGCCCAACCCTTTTGAGCTGATTAGTAACGCCCTACTTCGGGATGAATGTGGAGTTGTTGCGGACGATAGTCAGGTTGAGCCTGTCGTACTATGAGAAGATGGTTTGCCCGGGCTTGAGTCAACCCCATTGTGTGCTTCAAATTGCACTAGATTTGTCCCTGTGGGACCCAGGCCTTCAGCTATCCCAGATGCCATTATGGATAATGCGCTCAAGGATAGGTATGGGGATGATTCATTAACTCCCGTTAAAGGTGAGGGTGTTGGTATGGATACGACGGGCCCACTTTAACACGGTCAGTAGGCGGCAATCCTGGAGCGTAGCCTGTCTACCATCAAAGATGGCCAGCCCTGAATGCTGAGCATTTACTGATATGCACAATATTTGTATATTCCAGGAAACATGGTCAACCACACCAATGTATCGACCTGGGTTAATGGCATTTAGTATGAAAGTAATTCTGAAGGACAGTGGTCGACTTGTAGGAGTTATAACAATTTAGGTTAAAACAACATTGAGGTGTAGTATTAAAGAAATTATGTTGGATTCTCCAGGCTTATTGTGCATCACTCTAACCCCATCAGGTTTGGCCATGTTAGCGCGCTGGCCCTTAATAAGTAAACTTACAAGCGGATGCGTATAGGTCGAAGAACCTTTTGATCCGTATAGGGTGTTCTTACCATAGTTTCGGCACAGAATCAATAATCAACACACAATAATCAATAGCCATTAGTCAAATCAGCAATCAATGGAGTCAGTAAATTTCACACACCCTGACTCTTAAGCCATGAATAACCACACCTTTAATTATAAGTTTAGTAAGTTAATTTCCCTTTTGTTAACAATACTAAGTCATGATTCTTAATCATCAACTCAAATCCAAACTATCTTAATAATGCTTGTTAATCAGCAAGTCGCAGAAGTCGTGATCTAATTAAAGCTTGAATCAAAAGACATTCTAAGGCATCAACACAAAACATTAGTAAAACTCCAATTCAGCAAAGCTATGATATCCATCAAGTTCAGCAAAATAGTTTGTCAACCATTGGTCTCTAAAGTTTGTCAGTCGTCATATGGGTAACCTCACTCACTAACACAGATTAGCATCAGCATGTGGGGCTTCATGCAAAACAATTTAGAACACAAATTTGGAAAAACATCTACCTAAAGAAAATATTTAAACAACTCAGTTGGTACCTAGAAAGAAAAGACATAAAAATGCAATTCATTCATTGTCATATATACCTATCCACAGTATGGTTCAGCAAGCAGAATCAGTCTTCGTCCTTAGCTCATCAATCGATCAGCAAAACATCAGGCTCTCAGTTAGAGATTATGAGCCCAATGACAGAATCTCAGGTCTCTTCTTTTCCAAATATCGCATCTCATAACGAGGAAAGACCTAATCTGTCTTTTCCCTTGGACACGTTGTTATATCAAAGTTCCCCAAACCATCCCCCAATTTCCAGTTCGTCAATTAATCGTACGTTATTACTCTGCCCAATAATGTCCATACACCAAATCTATGAATTCTAATATTTCACAGTTCACTTGTCATTGATTGGTCTGCTTTACAATGTTCTCATCATCCGGCTCGTCGGGTATCAATTTTGTTGCATCTTCTTCTCCAGTCAGTGTCTTCATTGTTCACGTCCTGGGAAAGTACACCTCATGCACATTACACAAGATTAGAAACATTACTAGAGTCTTCATCTCCTGTCCAGTCCATCGGTTCCCATAGAAATTTTCTGCTAAGCATTTCTATTAAATCAATGAGCATTTCACAGTCAGTTTACTCTGTCAGCATTTTTCATTAAACGCTAAGAAATACAGCTTCTGCATGAGGCCTAGCAAACTAGGGCAAGACACTCACTAAGTTAAGGCCTCCAATTAATAAGCAATAACATAATTCATAACCCTTAATATGACATATTACTACATTAATCTAATACATTTTAAATATTTCATGTGGATTAATCATAATTTTAGTCCATTTCGTGAACACTGGTGGCCATTCCTTGAGGTAACAATTTCACACGTGCACATTATTTTTCTACGTTATTCATTTTTCTACATACATTATTATTCAAAATACGTAATCATTCATTAATAATTTCTAATTAAGACACTTGCTTCAGCAGCCACATGTTATATTAATAACATCTATTGCAGACCAACAGCAAACAAAACTTGGTCTTGTGTACTTCAAATGTTATCCTCCCACTTGGCCGAGCTCCCGGGAGAGGTTGTCAGGGTTGTGGGGGGTGATTTTAATTGTCAGTTTGAGCCCTTAGATACTCGTGGAATTTTATTCGCATGATGAAGGTCTACGATAGGATATCCCCACATTTTCTATTACCCCATAGAAAAATGGTCCCCCTTGGCCCTGCAATTAAATTCTTTATTCTTGAGCACAGGCCTAATGGTGTGTAATGGTGGGACTAGGTCAGACAAATATGGCAAGCAAACCTACAATACATTTCAGTGCAAAAGTCTGATTGATTATTTTCTACTTGACCTCCGGCTTTGGCCTAAACTAATTGACATGACAGTCTTATCCAACCAAGACAACGACCACAGTGTGCTTGTTCTAGAATGTAGAAATCTAACTGCAGATGAAAAGATAGATGTCAATGAACCCTTTGATAGAAGGCTAGTAGTGGCCTCCAATACACGATGGGTCAAATGGAGTGTGTTGTCACGTTCAAGAAAGTCATTTGGTGAAGTTTGTAATGTGGTCTCAAAGGCAATAAGGGAAATGTTGCCAATGCTGGACATGCTCATGGACCATAGCCCTACTTTGCGCAAGTATATCCTCGTATATGATCAAATGTTCTTGAACCTGACATGACATTTTCTTACAGAGGTAAGTAGATCTACTAGGAGGTGTAGCACCCCAACCTGGTACAATACAAAATGTAGTGAGGTCTGCAGGGCAATAATGGGCGCAATCAAATTATGTGATAGGCCAGCAATACAAGAAACCAGATGGGCATATGAAGAAATCATACGGATGGCCAAGCGAGAATGGGAGATTTAGAGGTGGGAGGGCCTTCTTTCAGCAGCTAAGAGAAAAGACCTGTCTTGCTTCTGGAATCTCACAGTTACTGGCTCTTGTGATGGGTTTATTCCAGTTGAAAACCATATTGCTATGGCAGAAAGGGTTGCCAATTTTTCCAGCCTGTATTCCACAGATAAGCATGTTGACCATCTTAGGCCTGTTCACTGTGACTTTGCCACAGTCAATTGTGATGCCATGCAGCCCACTCGTGGATTTTCCCTTCAGACATATGGTCCTCAAGATACCATCAGATTTAGGCCCTCATTCCGACCCTGGCGGTTTCAAACCGCCAGGGTGGAGGGCAGAGGAAGCACTTCCAACAGGCTGGCGGTGCTTCCCGGGCCATTCTGACCGCGGCGGTAAAGCCGCGGTCAGAAAAGGGGAACCGGCGGTTTCCCGGCGGTTTTCCCCTGGCCCAGGGAATCGCGCCATGGGGATTCCGACCCCCTTCCCGCCAGCCTGTTCCTGGCGGTTTACACCGCCAGGAAGAGGCTTGCGGGAACGGGTGTCGTGGGGCCCCTGGGGGCCCCTGCACTGCCCATGCCACTGGCATGGGCAGTGCAGGGGCCCCCTAACAGGGCCCCACAAAGATTTTCAGTGTCTGCTTTGCAGACACTGAAAATCGCGACGGGTGCCACTGCACCCGTCGCACCCCTGCAAATCCGCCGGCTCCATTCGGAGCCGGCTTCCTCTTTGCAGGGGCTTTCCCGCTGGGCCGGCGGGCGGTCTTTTGGAGATCGCCCGCCGGCCCAGCGGGAAAGTTGTAATGACCCCCGCGGTCATTTGGCCGCGGTGCGGTCTTTTGGAGGCTTCCGCCCGGTGGGCGGCACCCGCCGCCCGCCGGGGTCGGAATGACCCCCTTAGTCTTGAAGAAATAAGCCAGGCCATCCAAGATTGTGCGTCATAAAGACCCCAGGCTTGAAAGGATTCCTGGGACCTCTTTTGAATCGAGTTAATGTATTGGTACCCTATTTTACTGCTCTAGTCAATGCCACAATGAATGGGGCTCCCATCCCTCCAACCTGGGCTGGTGCTGATATTGTACCTATTCATAAGAAGGGCTTTAGGGATGTCCCTTTGAACTACAGTGACTGTGCCCAAAAACTTTTGCTAGGATCATTTTGAGTAGCCTCCAACATTGAATGACTGCCTCTGACATATTGACCCCACTCCAAGCAGTTAAGCAGGTTTCAGAGAGCATACAAGCAGGTTGGATCAGGTCTTTTGCCTTCTATTACTACATTGGAAGTTTGTTCAGCTGCAGGGGTGGGGGTGATTATACCTGGTGTTCGTTGATCTTCAGTCAGCTTTTGTCCTCCTTCCCCACTCCAAGTAGTGGCAGCCTTTGGTGGATATGGACGGTCCACTGTATTTTTTAAATATCTTAAGCCTGCATGATAATAAATTTGCACTGGTCAGATGGGTAAGCCGACTGATAGCTTTCAGGTGAAAAGGGGAATCAGGCAGGGATGCGTCCTGGTGATGGCTTTATTTTCTTTGTAAATGACTTGGTTAATATGTAGATCATTGCTAGTCTAACTCCCCCTCCCTGGCCAACATCAGGGTTCCTGCCCTGATGTTTGCAGATGATACATTGCTCATGTCCAAAACTCCCATGAGTCTGCAAAAAATTCTTGACAAGTTTGATCATTTTTGTAGGGTGAGTGACCTAGATATTAACCTTGCTAAGACTGTACTTGTCCAGATCCAATATTGAGAGGATGCCCCCTTGAGTGAGTCCCCACTTTTGAATATTTGGGTATAATTTTGACTTAACATCTTAAACGGCAGGCCCCTATTGCAAGGTGTGACCTCAAGTTAGATCAAACCATTGGGAGCCTGTTAAAGACACTTAGGACCTCACATTAGCACCCTGTCTCCCCAGTCCTGCAGGTTTACAACCACCAGTTGTTAACAGCTGCTCTGTATGGAGTTGAGCTATGGGGGGGGAACAGGGAAGTTCCATCTCTGATTGCAGCAGAGAACCGCTTTATGCTGCAGTTAGTTGGATTACCAATTAGCTCCCACCATTGCTCCCCTTACGGATGGACTTGGGACTTACATGTCTCTGACAAAGTAAGGTTATAACCACTTTTGTTTTGGAGGAGGATTTGGGCAACCCTGGTGTAGGACGCCTGCTGTATATACTATATCAAAATGTGAAATAGTGTGCACAGAGTCCAGGGGTTCTCCAGAGGCTTACCAGGGGCCAAAGTAGATCATATCAGTGCTCTCTTTTGTGGTAGTGTAGTTGAGCAGGTAGGCTTATCAGAGCATAGTGCAAAGCATTTGTTGTACACACACAGACAATAGAATAAACACACACATAATGGCTTAACTCCAGACCAATTATTTTTATATAGCAAAAATATATTTTGTTAATTTATTTCCAGAACCACAAGATTCAAGTTGCAGGTAAATACATAAATTAATATTATTTCACATCTGTATCAATACAAATTTGATTAGAACTACTACATAGTACTGTTTTTGAATAAATGGCAATAAAAGTTGACTGCAATTTTCAGAACAGTTCCTGAGGGGAAGAAAGGTTAGTGTGTTTTTCATGTAAGTACAACACTTATAGTTCCAGTCCTCAGGGCTTCGGAAGTCCACAGGTTGGGGTTCAAGTTAAACCCAAACACCTGCCACCAGCAACACGGGGCCGGCTGGGTTCAGAGGTCAAAGTTGAGGCAAGATTAACATGGGCTCCTATGGAGACTCGGGGCACTCTGTTTCAGGTCTGCTGACAGGTAAGTACCTGCCTCTTCGGAGGGCAGACCTGGTGGGTTTAGAGGAGCACTGGGGTGGCCACAAGTAGGCACCAAACTCACACCCTCAGCGGTGCAGGTGCGGCCAAGTGCAGGGTGCAAACAGAGCATCGGGCTCCCAATGCTTTCCTATGAGGGGTTCCCACAGGTCACTTAGATGCTTCAGGGTGGGTCCAGGGGGTCTATTCAGAAAAACCACAGGGTGGACAAGTAGTAGGGCTGCCTGCTGAACTCGGCTACGCTAGAGGTTGGGTTCTCCAATGACTGGCCTGCTGGTGCAGTGTACCTTTAGGCATCGCATATCTTTGTCTGGATCTTTCGCAGTCAAGGGGGGGTCCTCTGGATTCTCACTGCAGGCATTGTTGTTGGGAACAGGAGAGGTCAACCAAGGGTGGACACTTGCTCGGAATCACCTGGGGATTTTCTCTAACCCGTGGGTGTCGGGGTGTAGAGTGGTCAGGGCTCACGGATCCAGGGAGACTCTGGAGTCCTTAGATGTAGTTTCTTCTTGGATAGGGCCGCTGTCCATGGGAGTTCTTGGTCCTCTGTGATGCAGGCCGTCCTCTGGAGGCTTGGCAGAGGTCACTGGACCCGCAGGATGCGTCGCTTTCTTTTGCAGGTTCTTTGAAGCAGGAGACAGGACGGTAGGGCTGGGGCCAAGTCAGTTTTCGTCTTCCCTCTTCTATACTGCATCTTCAACCTAGCAGTCCTTCTTTCTTCTTCTCGTGAGATTGCCAGGAATCTGACGAATTGGGTTCAGGGGATCCCTTAAATCCAATGGGCAAAGCATGTGAGTAAAGCATTGATGGATATTGGCCTTGAGTGCCTCTGGACCAACCCGGAGGCGGCATGTGCAATCTCAAAGGGCAGGTCAAGAGACCTTATTGGTCGTACCAAACTGCCCTATTGTGTTGACGGCACAATTTGGTTCTGTGACGCCGGCATTTTTCTTAAAACAAGATTAATTTAAATTGGAGCAGTTTATGGACGAAATTGAGCCACACATAGCGAGAAAGCTTTACCTCCTACTTAGACATGGGGCTCTTCTGCTTAATTTGTATACTGCCAGGTGAGTCTGGTTGGTAAAACCAACCCATAGCTACTGTTCATCTTGTAACATATGGCGGGAAACTATTGAGCCTGTTTTATTCTCTTATCCAGTGTACAATAGCCTAAGGATGAAATGGATTGCTTCTTTATGTTACAATCTTGGGCTGAAAGAACATGAAGAAGCCTTGAGAATTTTTCATTCAGATGCTAGGCAAATCATTGTTTTTGCAGTACTACGTGGAGGATTAGGATGAGAGCAATTAAATGAATTCTTCCTTCATTGTGACCCATTTTGTATGGACCCTTTTTATTTTATACATTTGGTTTTATCTAATCTGTGGTTATTTATTAATATCTGGTTTTATCTTTTTGCTTTGTGTTTTATCATTTTCTTTCTTTTTCCTAGCTTGTAAACTATATGATTTTGTATCCTTGTTTTATTTATTACAATGTGTATATACTTGTTTGATACTTTTGAATTCGATGGCAAGATTACCCGAATAAAAAGAAAAGAAAAATAAAGATTATATTGGGACATTGCTTATGGGACAGCCTAAAGATCAAATGGGTATCAACCACATAAATATGAAACTGCACACCTAATCGGTGGATCTGTTAAGCCATAGGCAACCTGTACTTGACTATATGAACCCCTGAGGGACACTACAGTTAAACACTTTGGTTGTGAACTGTGATAATGCAGAAGAAGTGTTTAATTCATGTTGCTCTGTTGCTTTGTAAGGCCCTCAGCCATTCCCAGATCTGGCCAACAAAACCGATTTCTTTGAGCCTTTTAAGAAGATAATGGTGTTCAATGTTGCATGCCAGATTGCTTATTACTTGAATTGAAAGGAATGGTAGAGCAGAGGGGAATTTTTGATAAATTCTTGCATCAGAAGAGCAGGAGAATTTTTTTTAAGTTCCTTTCAGTGATCAGCCGCTCTACTTTGAACTGCCCTACCACTGTTAGAAGTTACCTGCTAACAAAAAGAGCTGCAGTCACGTGTTGCAGGTGTGCGCTTGAATGCAACGTTGCTACAATGTCTGAACCAACCAATGTTCTGGTCCAAGACCTCGAGCCGGGCAAACCATTACTGAGCCCCTGTCTTCCTTTAATGGAGCCCTTACTGAGATTTTTAGGGGCCTTGGCCAAACATTGCTTTCCCCCCCCCCCTTTTTTTTTTTTTTAACTCAGCACCACTCCTCTGAGATTCTTATGGTGCAAGCTTCACCAGCTGGACAAACCCAAATGGATTCTTAACTACTCCCCTGGAGTTTAGGAGAATGGAGACCTTTGGAAAGAGGATACTTACTTCCACAAGCCTTTGGGATATTTATGGCAGGCTGGGCGCGCAAGAGAAAGCTGAATAATTCTTTAAACAATTATTGCTGATTTGCACCTGTGCCCTGTGAGAGACCTGTGGAAGGAAGTGGGTGCAGGGGAAAATGTAATAATTCTTAAGCAAAATATTGCTGGTGTGCACCTATGGCCTACGAGACACCTGTTGCAGAAGGTGGAGGGAAAAATCAAATAATTGAAAACAAATAATTGCTGGTGTTACCCTAGGGACTATGAGAAATCCTATGGGATGCAAGAAGATGCAGGGGAAGTTAAAAAAAAAAAAAACAAGAATAAAAAACGGTACTACAATCGTTCTCAAGCACTTTAAACTCATATCCGGTAAAAAAGAAAAAAATGAACAAAAAACAAAAAGGCTCAGGCCTCTTCAATCAATGTCACTAGAAAATAGCTTCGAAAAGTGGAAGAAAAGGATCTTAACCACACTGTCTATTACAATGGCTGCCAGACACATGTTAACAGCAACAAGCAAGAAGGCATGAACAACAAAGAACACTGGGAGGCTTATGGTAAATGCACACTGACTACACAGAATGGCTGCCCTTCCACATGCCCACTAAGGGTGAAGATATTGTCAACAAAGAACAAATGGAGGCCTTGACAGAAGCACACTGGCTACACTGAATGGCTGCCCTTCCACATGGCATAGAGAACCAAGACAACTTGGTAGACTATGGAAAACACACATATATGGTGCAAATTTCAGAAAACAACACACAGGAAAACAGAGAAAAAGTACTTTAAACCCAGGTCTCAAGCCTTCCCAAAAATGTGCTTTTTCCTTTAGGAAAAAAAAGTTAATACAAATTGGGCCCCTACAGCAACTCCAGGCCATCCACAATCAAATCTAAAAAATGAACAAAAAATGAAAAAGGTAAAAAAAAAATGCTGGTGCATGCCCTCCAGCAAACATACTGCCAAGGGGTGGACAAAGCAGTGGGAGTAGTCTTCTGGACAGGAAGAGGGAGTTGGAGTCTCTGTGGCACTTCCGTCTTGTTAAAAAAGGAAATTTAAAAAGTGGTTTGTGAGCACAAAAAAAAAAAAACTATCATAGCTGTCCGGTCGGGTAAAATGACTACTTGAAAAACATTTTTCAAGTTGATTTTGCAGGTGCTTGAGTAGAAAATCTACTCGGGAAGCAGCTGTCTCACCTCAACTGATCGCAACTGCTCTCGTTCATAAAATCTTGCAGGAAGACCACGTAGCAACTGAAAATTGTGCTATGAGATGCTAATCTCACTCGCCAGCTCACATTCAGAAGCCTTGCATTGTTCTCATTGTGATAGCATTGCTTGAACGGGAATAAAATTCTCACATGTGGCGATTCATACATTTTGGCCCGAACTCCATGTTACAAGACTAACACGGAGTCGCCAAAATTATCCAGTTCCGCATGCTGAGTTAAAATTCTACCCATTATTAATTTGAAGGTACACTGGGATCAACATCAAGAGGATAACTCTGATCATGTCCATATCTCGGAGGAGACAGTAAAAGACTTGCAGTGCTGGTTGGTCAACCACGATTGGGTCAGCTGCAGTTCCCTCTCCCTACCCCACCTAGAGCTAATAGTGGTAAGGATTAATCATTTCTGGACTGGGGTGGCTCCCTGGTAGAGGTTGTCTCCTGTGGAAGCCTAGCTCCACATCAATTTCCTGGAGCTGATAGCAAGCTGCTTCACATTGAAAGCCTTCCTTCTGTACATCAAGGGGAGAACGGTAAAGGTTCTTGTGGACACCACCGCCATGTTGTATTACAACAAACTGGACGTGATAGTGTCATGGACGCTCTGCCAGAAGGTCTTGTGCCTCTGGAAGTGGCTGAACCATCAAGGCATTTTCTTGATAGCGAACCACAGGGCAGGATTCTTGAATGCCACGGTGGATTAACTCAACTGTTGCAACATAGCAGGTAGTTGGACCTGGAAGTGCATCAAGGTCTCTTCCTCAAAGAGGTAGAACCTTGACCTATTCACCATCATTGAGAACGTGCAATGTTAGCAGTTCTCCGCACTGGAGCTTCCCAAGTGTCGCTCCCTCTGAAACTCATTCTGCCTTATGTGGAACTCTGGGCTCCTTTCTGACTTCCCACTTGCACCTCTTCTGCCCTGAGTTCTGAAGACGATCCCCAGGACCGACCAGGCCCAAGTTATCCTTGTGGACCTGAATTGGGCAAAGAGAGTATGGTATCTAGAGCTCCTGGGCATGAATGTCTGTCCTCTGATCAGGCTACTCCTCCAGGAGGATCTGCTGTCACAGCCATAAGGTGAGGTTCCACACCTGGGCCTTCGCAATTCCCACTCTATGCTTGGAAATTGAGTAGCGGTAGCTGAACATTTTCGACTGTCCTTGCTAATGTCATCTTGGCAGCCAGACGTCCCTTGACGAAAACTGTATACACCTTTTGGCAGAAAGACCGTCTCCAGGAAAAATGATCTAACGTTTGCTGTTTTGTGTCCCTTGCCGAGCAAGGCATTGCTATGGGCAGAGAGTAAGGGTGCCTTTCGTCTCTTTTGGTCTTCTTACGGTTGCCGAATCAACCTTCATTATTAGAATCACTTTCTGTGATGTGCTTATTGAAAGGACTTCAGCATTTGATTATCTCTTCCCTCTTTCTATAGTGCTGTGGGGTCTTAGCGTGGTCTGCACAGTTGTCTATTGTGGCTTCTCACCACTCTCGCCCTTAGGACAGGTCTTGTGTCACCCTCCTTTATGCCACCTTATTGCCAGGCAAAACTGATTCTGCGGACTCGGGCATACTTTCTTCCAAAAGTAGTGACTCCTTGTCATTCAAACCATCATCATATCAGCATCTATGCTCCACTTTACTTCTCTAAGGAGGAGAGAGACTCCATTGTCTATACCCTAAAATAGCACTGAGCTTCTACATCAGTTGTACCAGAGAAGACCAAGTGGACAATCAGCTCTTTCTGGGGTTCACAGGATCGAAAAAGGGCAAAGCTTAGTAGAAATGGACCATCTCTCACTAGACCATGCACCTTATTACGATCTACCATACACTGGCCAAGAAATAGCCCTAGAACGGTTAAGGGTTGCTGCCTCCACGTCAGCGTGCGGAGTCCCTATCTTGGACGTTTGTCAGGTGACTACTTGGACGTCCCTCCATTCATTCACAAAGCTCTTCTCTCAGGATGGCCAGGCTTGCTGAGAAGGACTTTTTGCCTGCTCAGTTTTACGGGACTTTTTGGTTTGAGCAGATTTACAAACCCACCTCTGAATATGTATTGCTTTGGTATGTAAAAAGAGCAAGTGATGGACGGAATGCTGAACAATGTCAAACATTCACCCCCAGTACAGAGATCTGGGCCTAAATCCATCGTTTTTTTACACCCATGCAAATCAGTCTTGACCCTGTTCCCCAATGGGACCGGTCCAGCCCGAACTGCCAAGCCAGGTCCTCCCTGGACTGGAAACAAGCATCCTAGGACCAGTTTCGGGGTATCACCCTTCATCAGCCAGGCTAGCTTGACTCCAGTGGCATGGGAAGCAAGGGACTGATGCTCATGAACATCAGTTGTTAGGTACTGAATACACACTTGAGGAGCTGTATACTTACATGGCGATAGAAACAAAGTGCTGTAAACAGGCATTGAGTGATATGTGAGACGCTGTAAAAAAGCATAGATAAAGCTTATTCCCTCCTGATGCTAAAATGTATTTATTTACTATTATAATACGATGTTCACAAACTTAAAGTACTAGTCATTTTATTATAATTAGTCTGTATGCAACAGAGATACGGTATACCACCCTAAATTAGAACATTAGAATGTTGGGGGCTCCATTGCAGACAGTGGAGTGCTCCGGGCTTTTACTGGCTGGTAAAAGCCCAGAGCGCCAACATTCCAATGTTCTCTTTGCACACAGCAGCAGCTGTGAACAAAGCCTTACGGAGCCTGAGGGAATTTTAATCCCCTCGGGCATCCTGAGGAATATGTTTTATTAGGTAGAACATTGGCTCTGGCCTTTAACGCAGGACTGGGCCTTTAATGGGCAGTAGAGCCCGCTACAGTGGGTTCTAAGGCTATATTCTATACCCCTACATGAACACTCAAATCAGATGATGTATACTTATATAGAGCGAACAGTTGGGAAGCACATACTCTCTGACTCAATCAGATAGTGCTACCTAGAAAATGATGTTTGCAATCATCAGTTATTGTGCACTGTCATACTCATTAGGCAATTTGAGTCGCCTTTATTGGGAACTACTAATATCCCAAGGAACGCTAAAGTGTTTGGTAATTGTGGTCTGTGGTTACTTTTTAATTTATGTCCTCTGTGTTTTCTCAATAGGTCGATTTAAAACTGGACAAAGATGAAGATGATGCAAAGTTTGATGTTGAGCTCACAAAAAATGCACAGGGATTGGGAATCACTATTGCTGGCTATATTGGAGACAAGAACTCTGGTAAACATATTAATGGCACAACATATTATATGGCAGGCATTAATTAAATTGTAGTGAGATGAGTGATGAAGACTTTAATTGCATGCTTTTAATTAGTGTCGTGAGAACACAATATTCTGTACTTACAAGTCAAATGTAATGAATTTCTCTTCAAATTGCATGTCAGATAATATATGGTTATGTTAGTGTCCGAATGCAAATTCTACCTTCTCTTTCTTACTTGTGGAAATGTAACTTGAGACAAGCAGACCCCAGTAGGCTGAAATCACAGACCTAAATGGGGAACAAGAGACTGGTGCAAGAGGAAACTGGATGCAAAAAAGATGCATCCTCTAATATTGCAACACAGAGAAAAAGTTGTGCAAGCCCCTAAATAATCTCTAATTCTGGCTTCACACTTTAATCTGGAAATCCCCCCCCCCCCCAAAAAAAATATTTTGCCTAGCATTTAAAGTTGCAAGGTATAACTCCCAGCGGTGGACCCTCATTACTAGCATGGTTACAGAAATTTTTCTTGTGTAACACATGTTCTTCCTCTGAAAAAAGATTACTCTCCTCACAGCATCACAAGCAGCATGCCAACTCCCATTTTAGCCCCAAATGGCCAGAACATATGATCATAGAATAGAGGTAACCAACGTGTCTGGTTCCCCTGCCACATTCCGCTAGCATGTCTCATGCAAGCCTCTGCTTTCATGTGTCTGATGATGCCCTGGTGAACAGAGCTCATTATGTGCTTTAGGGTGCGATTCTGTAAAGTGGCGTAAGACCTCAAAAGGGAGCATGGCTGTAGCATGAACCATTCGAGAATCACCTACTTAAAATGGCGACAGTCGTGTTTTGCTCCGTGAATCAGACTAATTTTCCTTTGTTTTTTTTCCCCTGGTCTGATACTCACCTTTTTCGTGCCTCTTGGTTCCACACGATGGTGCTCTTCAAGAAATCTTTGCAGTGTGGCTATCAAACAATAGATCACTCATAAATGGGACCTCTAGGACCATATTTGGATTTGCTAATCACAGTTAGCTTTCTGTTTTTGTTGTTGTTTCTTTTCTTGATCTGTTACTTGAGCTTTCAGCCTTTAAGTCATTACTAGCACTGCCCTGGGATCACACACTTGTTATAGTGCCTCTTCTTAACCTTAATTTTTTCTTTTTCATGGGGAACGTTGTGATCTGAAATCGATATGTGATTTTCAAGATGGTGAAAAGTTTTGCAGGCTCTGCATACTCCTGTAGTCCAATGGTGTACAGTTTGGGGCTTTGATGTTGCACCTTGTTTTTGTTTGGAAAACTGAGAGTTTCAAGACCTGTTGTGACTTTTTCGATAGTCCCTGGTTAAACCTCCAAATGTTTTCTGTCTAGGGGGGAGTAGTATTAGTGGAGTGCAATGTGGAAGACAAGTGTAGTGTGCATTGTAATACCTAAGTTGATGGAAAGAGACAAACTTCTGTGATCATCACCAGCTTCCAAGGAGGGAGGGTAGGTGCATTTCAGTCTAGAGCTCTACATGCTGGATGCTTACAAAGGATACCACAAATGGGTTCTAATCAATGCAGATCAGAGAGCAAGGAACAGCAATAGAAATTCCCTATTAGAGACACACACAAAAACAACAGACAATATAATATGCATGACCACATACACCCCACTGCCAATGAGGTACAGAAGATTGTAAAAAGGCACTGAATATTTTTGAGATCAGTGGGTTTGGACTTGAAACCAGCCATGCTCTGTTTTAGACTTTCTAGTGCTATACGAGACCAAGTAGTCCACACTAGACCTAGAAAGGGCAGGAGGTCAAGAAACAAAGAAGGCTATGAAACCTCCCTCGAGTGGTGGGCCACTCTCATTGTGGAGCATGTAATATTTGCCACCTGACGGAGAGAACAAACTCCTTGGACCTGGTACTCCGAGAGTCATGGGAATTACGTAAAATCATGAATTGTAACGCAAAGAATGTATTGTACACGGTGATATGCAGATGTTGACTTAAATACATAGGGAGGACCACACGATCAGTTACGATATGCATTAATGAGCATCGGAGTACATTCAGAGGCAAGAAGACAACAACAAAACAAATGTCATTTTTGACAGCGAGATGGAGCTGGCGTT
Organism: Pleurodeles waltl; assembly: GCF_031143425.1. Lineage (NCBI taxonomy): Eukaryota > Metazoa > Chordata > Amphibia > Caudata > Salamandridae > Pleurodeles > Pleurodeles waltl. Next base: position 326,191,624 of record NC_090437.1, read on the forward strand.
TAAAAGCGCACCGCTGAGCTCCCTATAAACAGCAGCGGCAGCACTATTGGCGGGGGCACTTAGGTATTACAAGCAGAGGACTCACTTTGAGGAAGCTTGGGTGAGCCCATTCTAGAGGCTGGGACAATTGAACCTGGAGGTTTTTAGCAAAACAGGGCATATACCTGCAAAAAGTAAAACTAGAATTTGATTATGTTGTGTGTGTACAAGAATGTGTGAGCGAGCAACACGTAAGATCATTTTACCATATTTGGGGCTTGATAACGTGAACGCGAAGGTATGAGGATGGTCTAGAAATCCTGATATAAGTAACATACTAAAATATGAATAAGCGAGCAGGATGTATGGTTTCTTTAGCAAATGGGACTTCAGAAGGCATGGCATGACGATGATTAACAAACTGAAGTGAGAGCATTCTAAGGGACCTGTATACGATCATTCGGTGGCATGCATGGAACTTCAGCAGAGATGGGACGTAGGAATGTTACCCAGTGAACATAAGAATATTACAAGTACAAAGTTCATGCTGAAATATGACACAAGTGTAGTAAATCAGCAAGGAGTCACAGCTTTACCGACCTGCTACAGACAAGAATTTGGGGACTCTATCGGGGTGATTGGTGGAGTCACCCAGAGACATAGGAGTGCGAAGAAAGACCAATAACGACAGTCAATGCAACTATGTAGGGAGAATTTCCTTTATTTAAGATAATGAACTTGCAGAAGACCACCTGGCATCATGACTTTGATAGCTATGATAGGTGGAATATATGTCTGCCATCTAACACACTTAGCAAAAGATAGGGTAAACAGGGTTGAGAGATTGTTGAGGAACAGTTTATAAGCAGAATTCAATAGACAAAATAAACGCCTCTGTTTTGAAAAATAAATTAACTCTTTAGTCTGAACAATTGTTTTAATCTGTTGTGACCTTTAGAGTGTGACAATAAGTGAGACTCCACCCCCAAGTGACTGATCTGGCCTTTCCCTGACATTTGCAGGGTAGGTCCTGTGTACAGGTGCATGAGTAAAGTAATTTTGCAGTGATATCACCTGTTTGCACTAGCACCTGGCTTTGAAGTAAAAGTTGATCCTTCTTATATACACCGTGTACAGTGTTTTTGTTGTGCACACTTATGTTTTTGAATCACTAGGGGTGTCTGTTCCACTGATAATTAGTCTGATGCCATTTTATCCACAGTTTAAGTGTGTCTGTTTTCTCTTTTGTAAATTATGAGTGTAGGAGACACTTAGAGGACCGGGCAAGAAATAGTCTTACAGTGTTGCATGCATAATAATGAACATGTGACAGACAGACAGCAGGGTTTGGACCATGAGTATGCCCTAATGAAGGCCAAAAGGCTCCTGATCTCATTTTCTTTCCAGACAGGTACTTTGAAAAAGGCCAAAACATGTTGGCACTAGAGAAGGTGTATAGATCTGTTTAAGATCATGAATACACTGTTGTAGTAATTTGTAATCCTTCCATTTGCCATCCTGAATAAAGTAATACATTTTGGACAGTCACGGAGGGAGTTTTAATAATGTTATCAAGTACTGGTTCTCTACTTACCAGGGTAGACTTATTCTGATCTCCCTGTCCCAAAAGGAGTGAGCTCTCCTCTTGGGCTACGGCTGAAACAGCCAAGGTAGTATCATCTCAGCTTGGGGGGTTGGACTGGTTAATGATGAAGCATCACACTATTAGTTGGGTGAGGTCTTTCCATCCATAAAAAGGATATATCATGATACAGACATAGTAGAAGACTTGGCACTAGGACCAGAGGAATCACTAGGTGTTGAATATGATCCTGCTCCACTGTGGTGTGTGATTGCGTCTTGAAATAGGACCTTGCCATCATGTTGGATTCTATGTTTAGACGGGAACATAAGACTATGTACTGTATGTGGTGTTCTGTTAGCCGTTTTTTTTAATTAGCATGAAGTTTTTCAGAAGTTCCTGCACTCTTCACTTGTAGTCAGGAAATATAAAGGCTTGTTGATCCTCAAATCACGGGAGTGGATGAATACATAAATGATGGAGTATGACATCTCTACCCCTAAGTTAGTCAGTCGTGCTGTTAGGACGTGTGTGTGTGGGGGAGAGGGATGGAAGGTTGCCCGGTCACAGGGCAGCCACGAAAGCCTGGTGGGCACGCTCTATTGAACAGAATTTGGAGAGACCTTTTGACTCCAATGTGTTGACAGTCCGGTTCTCCAAGAACAGTTCCACTGAGAGTCCTTCTGCCTGTTCCAGGAAGTCTACAAGGCGAATCTTATTTCCGCATGAGTATCCCTACACATCTTTTACCTCGTCCCTCACCTGTGACGTACTGAACTTAAGTCCTGCAACTTAACTTCTTTTTTGAGGGCAGTAATGTTGGCTTCTTTAGTTGTGACTCGTTCAAATACTTTTCTAAGACCCAAGCGGAGATAGTTGACATTTATTGCAGTTGCATCTATCTAAGATTCCAATACTGCTCTGATGCCCTGGATGGCTGCCAGGATTTGTGCTATAGTTCTAGATTGGTTGCAGCCTCAGCGTGATCTCTCCCCCTGCATCGACTCCTGAGATCCCGGCCCTGGAAAGTATAATAATCAGTTTTATTGGCTTGCATATTTTTGGTAGCTTTATCTTTGCCCATGGTGGCGAAGTACTCCCCCAGGGTTTTAAATAGCTCAGAAGGGCACCCCAAGTTTAAAAGTCCCCTTTCTGTGCTACTGATTTAGGAGATAACCATAGTCCGGCAGGTGAAAGTCTTTCTTCTCCCAGCAGTCATCACCACTGGAACCTGGGCACTACCTCTGCTCCCCCCACATGGATTACTAAGAGCTCTTTTCAGGGATTCCTAGGGGCTCTGGATATCACCTTTCTCCATTAGTGCTCCTGCAGGAGATTCATTTTTTCCCCTCAAGTCTAGTCCCCCACCTAGTGTGTCCTGTTGTGCAGCTCCCCGGACAGCTTAGACAACAGCCTTGCTTCCTCCGACACTGTGCCTCCCTACATCAGGCAGCTGACACCAACATTGCTCACTGCAGATATCCACGGAGTGCACAGTTGCTAGGAGGAATCACTGCAGCACTCTTCGTCACCTCAGGTGCAGATTTCAGGATAATTGGGGACTGAGGGCTCCACCACAGAGGCTACAGCGCCTGCACAGACGGCCCTTATTCTCTGCTCCAGCCTAGGCCCCGCCTCGTCAAGTCACACGCGCCCCAATCGGGCGCTCAAAACCAGCTTCGGGGCACAGAGACCGCTCACGCCTTCTTTGTCGGAGGCAGTAACAAAGCAGCATCCAGCCTTCTGGAGTGCTTGGGCCAGGAAGGCCTCAGGGCCACAATCTCATGCACTCCTTGTCAACTTTCTTGTTGCCTGTCGCCATTTTGAAGGGGGGCGGCGATCACTGCTTTCCCTCTAGTTCTTCACCTGCTCGACCTTGCACATCAGTGCAGTTCTCCTCACACCACACAGAGAGGATCCCCTATGGGGGGGTGAAGGAACACTTTCGTCAGTGCGCAGAGTCCCCTGATGCAGGATACCAGCTCAGATTACCTCCACACGTCACAGTAGCTCCGGAGGCTGCACCGCCGTCCACTCCTTTGGCCCAGCTGGGCTCAGCCAAGTTGTCTTTGGAAAAGCAAATTACATTCCCTTAGCACTCTAGGCAGTTAATATAGGATTTTAGGATACCATTGAGGCACATGGCTCAGAATGAGGCATGATTGTGCGCTTCATGGTAGGAGCAACAGTAGGGCACATCTAACCAGCCATCTTGTCAGGCCACGCCCCCATGCATGGATATTCTCAAGGAGGCACACAGATTCACCACTTGAGCATGTTATGCAGCAAGATGGAAACGTGTGGTCTGCTATTGTCTATCCAAACAATGGAACCCTTTCAAAGTCTCAGTGCAGGGTATTCTTTCCTACCTTCATTTGCAAAAATAAAATTTAGCGTACACTTCCATAAGATTACATCTGGAAACCATAGCTGCTTACCTTCAGAACAGACAACAGCTTTCTTTTTTCAAAATTCCAGTCATCAAAGCTTTCATGGAGGGACTAAAGAGAGTGATTCTGCCGAGGACACCTTCAGGGCCTTCTTGGAATCTTAATATTGTTCTCACAAGACTCATGGTTCCACCGTTGGAGCTTTTACATTCATTCCCCCTTCAGTTTTTGCCATGGAAGGTGGTGTTTTTAGTTGATGTTACTTCACTTAGGCGTGTTAGTGAGCTCCAGGCTTTAGCCCTACAAGAACCCTTTTTCAAGATACACAACGATAAATAATAGGAGTCCAATAAAATGAAGTGAAGTTACGATTGTCTTTATTCCTTGCAGCAGTACTCATCCTCTCAAATCATCCCAGGAATGACAGTACTGGCTAATTTTCCCCACCATCCACATTCCATTCCAGAACATACACATCAGCATTTCATACAATTAAAACATATCAAATGCTTCATTGCGCAAAGCAGACAATACTTGAGAATAAGACATAACACCACTGCTTTTAGGGGGCACTGCATTTCAACCTATGCAGAACATGTGTATCTACAGTCACACATGCCATCAAATGGAAATTGTTACTTATCCAGTATGCATCTGTTTGTGGCATGTAGTGCTGTAGATTCACATGCGCCTGCCCTCCTCCCCAGACACCTGTGGCCATAGCAGTTTCTTCACAGTTACTCATATATTAATTTGCATGGGCATCTCTGTATTTTCTTTTGCATTAAACTCCATTCTCACCCACCTGAAATGAATGGGGAAAAAATGTTTTGGGACCCCTCTTTTTCTTGGCCCCCGCTTGACGGATCACGCTGAAACTTTCGAGACAGCAGCTAACCTGAGCATGAAGGTTTTGTGGAAAATTTGGTGGAGATTTGTCAAATGGCCTAAAAGATATTAGCAAAACAAAAAAACGCTTTCTCTATACCTCCCTTCTCAGACTCATCCCAAACCTCATTCTACTACTGTGATCTCCAAAATAACCCTTCCTAGGCTCTTCCCTCCTCTCTCCCCCCTTGTATCACCCCAAACCTCATTTTACTGCTATGACCTCCCAAACAATCCTTTCTTATTTCTTTTCTCATGTATCCCTCCTTTGACTCATCCCAAGCCTCATTTCACTACTATGACTCCCTAACCATTTCTAGAGACTCTTCCCTCCTCCATCTCACCTTTTACTCATGCCAAACCTCATCTTACAAGTATGATCTCCCAAATGGCACTTTCTAGACTCTTCCCTCTTCTATCCCTCTATTATCCTATAAAATCCAACTAACAGATTTGTATGTCCACCGCCAAATTGACTCGTATGTCCGTATACTAATCCACCACTAATCATTTGTGGGTTCCGGAGTAGCGTGCTACTCTCCAAAAGGACGCTTTGATGCCTCATCTGGGGTAGTAGGTGCTATATAAATACAATTACTAATAGCTCTCCAGTAACTGGCCAGCTTGTATGGCATGAATTACGTGAAAGAGGTGTGAAACTGTTCACAGAGACTGGGGCCTGTGGAGTGGAAAGATGTTTTCTTCTCCTGGTAGGAAGAGCAGTTGGGGTGGGCATTGGAACTTAATTAACCTCAAATGGGCCTCCTCTGTATCAAGGAAATGCTAAGTGACAGCAGAAGATGGGACTGCTCATTACCTTGGCCATACCTCTGGGTGGGCACACAGGCTGTGCACACGATTAGAAGGGTTTCGCTAGATTTTGAGAGTGAGGGGCAGTATGGGATTGATTGAAATAAGGCAAACATGAATTACTGAAATGTAGTTAGGTCAGGGCCGGAGAACATTTCTCTTTTGGTCAGTGAGGGAATAAAAGTGTCTTAGGGTGCCCCCCATCCACAGGCTGTGGAACCCTGTACAGCTGGACTTTCACCCACCTTCCTCTGTACATTTATTGGACTGTGAAAGATCAGACAGAGGACTGGACCTGCTTCTTCTTGTGCCTGTGACAAAGAAGTGGACTCCAAGGGTCAATTTTTTAACTTCCTGTTTGACTACCGGGACACAACAATCTGCAAAGGGCCCTTTACCTGAAGTACCCAGCTGACAAATGGCAACTGGGCTTGGACTGGAATTTGCTGTTGGCCTCTGCTTGACACCCTGAGAGTCTCCCCTAAATGCCGTCCCCTGAGGTCCTGGGGTTTTTGGATGTGTACTTATGTGATTCTTTGGGCACCAAAAGAATGTATGAAAACTTAGTCAAACTTCTCCGTCAGAAGTCAAGAGCTTCTGGAGGACCCGTGGTAAAAAGTATCTGACTGGCAGTTCAACAACATTGATTGAATTTCACTGACAAATCTCCAATACTCCATAGGGAAAAACCTGCTTCAAGTATCTGGCCTTCAGTTCCACTGTGTCAGCTACAATTTCAGTGGTGGCCCACTTAGGAAGGACTTTTCTTTTTTCAAAGTGACAAAGTTCCTTTGTGCATTGTGATTTAGCATAACTTTCAAAGTTTTTTGAAACAAAGTAACTACGTCCCTTACTGAAGTTGAACTTTTTTGAACTTTTTGACTTTCAGACTTTTATAGGGACCAATCCACTTGTTGTATCCAACCAGGGCTCCATCACGGTCAGCTTAAAGTCACACCTTAGTCCCGGTCTACCATTTTCATAGATTATCATTGGGACGTTATGCTTATTTTACTGGTAATGTTTTTCTCTTAATTTTAAAATTTGTTGTAGAGTTTCATTATGTTTTGAGTAGTTTTCACTGTCCTTGCACTGCTTGATTTAAGCCTCACTGCTTTCTGTCACATTTCCCAAGATGAAACACAGATTTATTTAATTTTTGATATATCTATCAGTTGAAGGCCATATCCTTTGAGGTGGACACTTGTACACCCCAAATAATAATCTACTTTCCTATAATAGTGGAATATGAGATCCTTAAAATTGTAAATTTGCCGAAGGTTGGCAGTTCCCTCGTCCACACATTTTCCAGCTGCTTAAATAAGCATGTTCTCATAGTCTGATTTGCGGAGTCACCTGTGCTGTGCTGAATCACTTTCCCACCTGAATGTACGACTAGGACGTCTGAGGGAACAAGACTCTGAATGTAGTGTGTGTCAGATGGGGAGACCTTATGTTTTGACTGGGCAAAGCTGGGAAAAGGGATTGATTTCTGTACATAATTCATATATGAGATAAACTATTGAATGTGACATAGAATATGACGATTGAGTGTACTTTTTAGATGTAAAGTATTCTGTTATGTATTTCAATGGAAATACTTACTAGAGATGGAATATACACCAAATAGCATGCGAAGAAGAAAGTAATAATTCTCTGGGTGGAGAAAACTGTACTCTGGGTATAATTTAAAGAATTGGTAACAGTAGGTTTTGCACACCGCTGCACCGCCAACAAGAGATTTAAAACTACAGGATAAAATGTTTTCACAAGTGCACTAGACAAAGGGATTCTCCATTGGCATGTATACCCCTAGTATAGACAAATAAAATAAATGTTGCTTTGCAACCCCACCGTTTCACGTGGATTTGTTGCCATTTGCCCAATTGTATGAGTAGGTGCATATAAGGAGTTGCATTCGTTTGCAGATCTACTCCTGTGCATTTGTCTAATTCCCACAACTACACAAATTGTGGCATACAATTACTAATTTTTTAAAAACTTTTTACTAAATGTTATTGAATTTGGCACTCAGCATTGAAGACCTTTTAGTAAGTTCCGGTTGTCAGAGATAAACTTAGTCAGACTGCCAGAATAACGTGTCTCTTCAGATAGGGCCACATGTACCCAAGGGTTTACAAATACTTTTTTCATTATTTTGTTCTTGAGGAATCGCAATATGAAGCGTATAAAGGAAGTGTGCTGCATTAATTCTGAAATCTCCTATATAATCAAGGGACACTCTTCTTTAGTGCTATAACTCCAAAGCCTTTCTACTGATATCACATACGTTTGTGAAAATCTGAACCTGAGCATGTTAAGGGTGTGTGAAAGCATGATGAATAAACCTGTGGTGTCGGAGTTCATCTTTGTTTCCTACACTCTCCTAAATCTCAGTTTCTCATGATAATCTGTAAGTAACAGAGACAACTGAAAGGAAGTATTTCCAACCATCTCTTTTAGCTTCACCATGAATGCAGTTTGATTTTGGTAAATATCATCCAGTTAGTCCAATAATTAAATATTTCCAAAAAAGGTATTAGAAGAATGTTTGATTTTTTCTAGAACTGCATAGCCTACTGATGCCCGATCTTGTTAAAATGTACCCACCACATACGAGGGTGCTTCTGACAAATGTATCCTATAATGATAAGCAAACAAACGTCAAGTAACTAATACAATCACAACTACGGCCCAATTAGGCCTTGAAGACTAGCTAACGGTGTGATTTCACATTTCGTTTTAACCCGCACAGCACAGGCAAAGTGGTTGTAAAACGTTTGACAACTGCATCTGTCCAGCGGTTTTAGTGCAAACGTAAGACGTGTCTTTGTTGTATAATATGCCTGCATTGTATTTTAATTTTATGTTCTCATGAGGTTGTATCATTATTTCTCTTGTCCCCAGAGCCGTCCGGTATTTTTGTGAAAAGCATTACCAAAGGCAGTGCTGTTGAACACGACGGTAGAGTACATGTTGGAGATCAGATTATAGCAGTAAGTAAGACGACAGTGTTAGGTGGTAGTTCTTTGCACTTGATGATCTTTGTATTTGGTTTGTTTATGGCACTGGAATTGACACGTGTGCATGATTGTTGTTTGAAAATCAAAAAAACACATGTAAAAATGGTGCATTGCTACCACTGTTACCTGGTCGAGCTTAAACATGTTTTTTGTCAAGGGCCCAACATAATTCTCTTTTTCGGCAGAATATTTGTTGTCAAGTTTGTAAATATGTGTAGATCACGTTCTATATGTCCTGCATTGTGCCACTCTCCTTGTGCATTGTATCTGTGACAGCCCATAAGCTGCTCTTATGTTGTTCAGACTTTAAAAGAGACCTGCTCAATCATCTATTTAATGTATGCGTACCATCTTTCGCTCCTCGCCCTGACATTACATACTTTGGAGCAGCGTTTGAAAACAACATAGGAATACTTCTATGTATACTTACTGACAAGACCATAACACAGCAGTGAGTTTCAGCGATCTTGTCCGGTGCATGGAGCATTATTGAAATGCAGTTACAATAGAATAACAAACATTTGCAATCCAACGGGTCTCGCATTTGCTCGAGTTAGAGCTATTAGCGTTGTAAACTTCTAATCTGACTTTTCTTGCCACATAAACTGAAAATAAAAAGTAAAACAGTTTCACATAAGCGAGCCAGTGGGCACCATGAGCGTGAAGGAGACACACACAAAAGGAAACAGAAGTTCGCTCGCAGTCCAGTGTATTGGCAAAAATACAGTTATCCATGTAACCGGCAAAAGTGCAATAATCCATGTACCAGGGTCAGTGTCATGCAAAGCGCTCGACTCTTGCACAGCAAGATTGCGCTGTGTAGGAAGTAAAAAGAAAAAGTAGTCCAGAAGCCATGGAGAAAACATTGAGCCTCATATGTTTTCAGTAGTTTACCGGTGCTCTCGAGGAGGGCTAAACACCGGTAAAGGCATGACGTATGCATGCCTTTCCCTAATGAAATAAAACGAATTTTAAAAGGCAAGCCCATGAACCAACCAAACTGATGGGCGTGACATGGGTGTGGTTAAAAGCCCCCAGAGAGATTACAACATGGGCCAGAGCGCTTGCGTGCTGGACACTTAAAAGAAAGTGTTCTAAGGTTGTGAGAACCTGAAATCACATGGGTTTGCGGCTGTTCTGTGCGTTTTGCATCCCAGCCGAAGTATTTGTAAAACAAGTGGAAATCCACTCTTCTGGCAGATTATAATCCATTTTAAAAGAATTGTACATTTCTGACATTACAGTATCCCAATTCTGTGGGCAATAACTTTTTTTTTGGGTACTTTTCTGATATGGGTAGAAGTGTCATGTTTCGTGTATTGAACTAGTTTTATGTTTAATGTGGGCAAACAGCACATTGTGTGACGTCAATTTTCATGATTTAATTTTAGTCTGTTATTTACAGTTAACACCCTTCCATTGGTACACTGCTAAAAAAACATCAGATTGCAGACTTCAAATTAATTTATTATTCCCTGTTAATAGCAATAGCTTTCACAATTTCTGCATAAAATTAATAAATAAAAAACATGTACTGCGTTCAAGTAACCAGAACATTTATTTTCAGTCCTTGCTGTTGCTTACTAACCTCTTTCTAATTTTAGTGTACCTTTTTTGGTCAGGGCAGTAGAATTATGCAATTATGGGGAATTTAGCAAGTGTAATATAATTAAGCATTATTTGCATTTGCAGTATAATTCATCAGTTGCTGTTAAATCTGTTCTGCTGAACAAAAAACTATTTCTTTAAAAAGTGTGCAGATTCTGCTGGCTGTAGGAATGGGCACAGTGCATAGTCGAAGGTCATGTGTTACACTTACCACCTGCTGGGAATGGCTTTTTTTGGTGCTTTCCATGTAACCTTGCATATTTCAGCTGTATTGAGGTCCAATAAATAGCAAACCTTTGCAAACCTGCCTTGCATTGTGCAGCATTAGTACTTCTATGTTGCTGTGATGAGCTTTACACTGAACCAAGCAAATTTTCCCCTTTATGACTACCCTCCAGGTGCCTGATTGGAACTAGAGACTTTTCCCTGCAGTAGCTCTCCCTTGGCACCTGCAGCACCATTCAGCTTCAGTTGCTAGTCTACTCAGTGGATATGAACCTTTAAATATATTAAGCACCTTCTAGTGTGCTGAAATCCATTCCAGTTTTATACACCTCATTGATAAAATAAATTACTCAGAACTAGGTCTAATTTCTCCTCCCAACATTTCTTGGTTAAAACCCTGTTGCAGAGGCTGCAAGCAATGTCTCTTTCACGTTCACATGATATGTGCATGGTGTATATGCATACGGCCATGAATCCACAGCATGCAACCCCTGCTCATTGATGCACCCGAAAGCCTTCAGCGAACGTGAGACCAAACTGTTTGTGGCCAAACCCGACAGGCCAAGCCAATCCTTTTTCTCTACAGCTAGGATCTGTAACCAGGACTGATCTTCCAAAATATCTTAATGTGTAATAGGAAGAAAAAATCCTCTTCATTCTCGAGGAAATGGTCACTCCTGGGATCGTTCGAAGTCCATACGATAGGCTGTTCCTAATCAGTGGAGCTTATCCAGACATAATAAGAGTGAAGCTGGAATTTTGGAATCTGCCTGCTGTCCCTTCACAAGTGGAGACTTTCCAGCAGACCAGGTTAGAAATGTTCAGGGTGGCTCTAATGACCCAAGGGCCACCCATTTCCCAACGGAAATCCAGTAGATCTGACTCTGACCCCTCCTGACTTTAAATCTCCACAAGCTGGGGCCTCAGTACCTAAGAAGAAGAATTGCCCAGGATGCTGTGCCCCATTCATTCCGTGCTGCTTCTTACATGGACAATGGAAACAACCAGCACAAACTTTCTTTTAAAATTGGATGAAATCATGAGTGGCCAAATAAAAAGTTAAAGCATACTTTCAAGTAAGAACTTGAGAAAGCGTTTTCTAAGTGCAAGATATTGCCTTGATTGAAAAATTATATCCATAGAAAAGACAGTGACTCAGAGAGTGAGGACCTCCTTCTCTCTCTCTTTGCAACATAGATGGTTGTTTATGACATAATTAAAATAAATAAAGTGATCAGGATACTTCTCAAGAAAGGATTATCCCATACCCCATTAGAGGAAACCTTTTCTTTCACTACAGTGACACGAAAAGCAAAACTCACTTTGGAACTAACTTTGCCCTTTATGGAGGTGGAATCTTACATTTTGACAGATATTCCTCTAATGTTGTTTGCTGGAAGCTGGCCTGGTGTGTGATGTACCCCAATAGTGTTTGTACTCTATCTCATGTCCAGGCAACCCCTATTAGTTCATGAGACAGTGTCTAGGAAGCCAGGGCTCGCTAGTGGTATCTTTGTTGAGCAGCCAAGACTAATCTAGGAGGAGTTTAAAGCACTTACAATACCACAGCAGTCATATAATAACTTATCACACATGAAGGGAACCACACAGTGTTACAAAAATAAAGATACTTTATTACAGTAGCATTGAACTAGATTACCTTTAGGCGGTCCCCCCAATTGGAGGTATTTACACACTATATATATATATGTGTGTGTGTATATATATAGCCTGTCAAAGGCTAAGGCCGAAACGCGTTGCCATCTTTACAAGCACAGAGCACTTTATAATAAATGAAGAAATACCAATTTGAATCTCATTTCTGGTGGTGCCGCCTCATTTCTCTCCTTTTGGTTTGGGATCTTCAACTTGCCTCAGAAAGAAGAGAGGCTCCTGGAGGGGTGTAGGAATTAGCATATAGAAACAACAAGGCATTGGCAAATATTAGAAGAAAATAGCTAGGGCCCTATAGAGGGTCCAACCCATATACTAAAATAGTAGAATGCGAAGTGAGGTCCCCGGCCCAAGGATGTGGAATAGTTAAAAGGCAGCAGGGAGAACTTGGGATATTAAGAGGTGGGTATCTAGGTGACCCCCAGCGAACAGTAGAGCAGAGGTAAGTTACCTGGTCTTCCCAAAGACTAACAAGGGGACTTGGAAAAGGAAAATTGCAAGACTAGGGCCAGTCCAGTAAAACTGAATGGTTGATTCCGGAAGAAGAGGACCTGGAAAAGAAGGGGACCTAGTTCAGACCATGCCGGAGTGTCCAGGTGGGGCAGGAACCACTACTCACCCTTCTGTGGATGAAGATCCGGGTCGCCGGGGGAAGAAGAAGATCAGCTGTGGAGTCCAGGAGCTGCAAAGAGGTCCTTGGAGTCCTGCAGATGATGTCCCATGTCAGTCGCTGGGTCGCTGATGGTCAGTGGTCGGGAGGACCATCAAGAAGCCTTGGCAAATGCAAATGTAGGCAGAAGAGGATTTGCAGCGAAGAAGAGGACAAGCAAGGTCCAGGGGACTCGACCCTTGGAGGGGAGTCCGGGCTGACCCTCAGCAGTCAGAAGAGCCAGCAGAAGCAGCCGCAGCCCCCACAAGCAACCAACTGGCAGCAGGAACAGTAAGTTGCAGTAAGGACCAGTCAGCACACCTGGAGAGGAGTCCCACGTTGCTGGAGCAGCAGAGGGGAGACTGTCCTTGCAAGTATGAAGTGCTGGAGGCTGGGGCTACTTGGAGCCTGAAGATCCCTTGTAGCAGCAGTCAACAAGCCTTGGTTGCTGCAAGAGTTGCTGTGGCAATGGCTCACCATCTCCCAAAGTGAACAGAGAGGACCACTCAGAACCATCGCCTGTGCTGGAGATTCTCCCTAGAGCCGGATGGCAGACGATCCCAGCAGCCGGTTGTCGGTGCCTTTGGTGCCTACAGATGCACGGGAGTGACTCCTTCACTCCAGCGGAGATTCCTTCTTGCTTCTTTGGTGCAGCTGAAGTCTTGCCGACCCCAGAGGATGCACAGCCTTGTAAATGTTGCAATTGCTGGAAGGAGCCAGAGAAACAATGTTGCCAGGGGAGGTCGTCTCGGGAGTTGCAGGCTTGTTTGGTTCCTGTGAAGTCCAGCAGCAGTTCTGGTGGCCAGGAGCAGAAGAGGTCGATGCGGAGGGGTCCTGGTGGAGTTTTGCATGCCCAATCTGGGGACCCACCCACAAGGGAGTCCCTAAATAGCCTTAACAGGGAGCTTGGTCACTCTGCAGGGTGACCACTTATCAGAGGCATTCACTGACGCCAGTCACTTGTCCTGACCAACCAGATGCTCCCAGGGGGCTCTGTACATCTCGTTTCCAAGATGGCAGAATCAAGTGGCCCCTTGGAGGAGCTCTAGGCATGATGGACAGGGGAATGATCACTCCCTTCTCCCTTGTGTGCTTTTGTACCAGCAGGGACTGGACCCTGGACTTATGCAAACCAGATTACGCAAGGAGAGCAGCATATGTGCCAGTAGCATGGGAAGCCCACCCCTCCCCAGCCGATTTCCAAGGGAGAGTGTTGCCTCCCTCTCCCACAGGAAATGCTTTGTTCTGATGGATTCAACTACCTGTGGATTCCTCACCTAATGAATACTCCCATGGCGCCAGCATTCAACGGAAATCTTCTTCCTAGTCTCTGCACGTCGACGAGGACGTCACTCTAGCCCACGCGACGCCGTCTGACGTCATACAGGCAATAAGAGGTCCTCGACGACGTGCCGACGTCAGTTCCCTTTTTTCCGTGCATTCGAAACGGTTATCTTCGAGGGAGCAACTGTTACTTTTGTGGTTACAGTGTATTTTTTGCTGTGTAGTCCTTCTCTGCAGTAATAATGTCGCAGAGAAAGTCGGGTTTCAAGCCTTGTCGAGAGTGTGGGGGCAAGATGTCAGTTACAGATCCTCACTCCGACTGCCTTTGGTGTTTGAGCTCCGACCATGACGTCTCAACTTGCGATTCATGCCAGCACATGAATCCGAAGGCCCTCAAGGAACGTGAGGCTAAGTTGTTTATGGCGAAGTCGAAGAAAGAAAAGCATCACAGGAAGTCTTCTTCGCCAAGGCATCAGCGTCATCGAGACTCACGGCGCCATTCAAGCAAGGAGACTCGTTCCAGGTCGCCTTCGGATCGGCGCCGGAGGACTTGGGAGGTCAGTCCCACGGTCACGCCGCATCAGTCGACGCCGTTGCCCTCTCCGGCGTCACCGACTTCACCTGGGTAGGCGTCGGTGATTGAGGTGATGCAGCCTCTTGTGTTGTCTCCGGCGTCGCAGACGTCGAGGTCGGGGTCGCCTTCGATACAGGCACCCCAGTATCCGGCTTTTCCCACCCCTGGAGCCGATAGTACCGCATTCCTAAATGCGATGTATACCATCTTCCAACAGATGGCTCCAGGGGGTGCTCCGGCTGGTCCTTTGGCCTTTTCATTGGGTGATCCTGCGCCTCTATGGCCGGCACCCTTTATGCCCTTTCTCCCTTTTGGGAACGTGGGCTCGGCGCCGGTGTCGGCGCCGGTGGCCGCTCCGGTGGCTTCAGAGGGATTGGCCCCGGAGATTTCCATCCCGTCGACGTCGGGATTTCGTCCTGTGACTCCGGTGGGTCCATCTGCTACAAGTTCTCTTCGTCCTGCTCTTTCATCGGCGTCGAAGTTGCCTGTGGCGCCGGACGCGGCGTTGGTTGCTTCTGGGGATCGGCGCCGATCTTCGACTTCGGCGGAGGCCATGTCGACTCCGCGTATCGAGCAGAGGCTACATTCGAGGAGACGGGCTCTTCGTCTATTGGAAGAGCAGGAGTACCAACGAGTCCTGGAGGAAGGAGAACTGGAGGACTCTGGTGATGGACTGCATGGTCTGGATACAGCCAGAGGGCTGGACACTTCCCCTGAGTGGGATCTTTCGTCTCCAGGGGAATATACAGAGGAGGCGGCTTCCTTTCACGCTGTAGTACGAAGGCAGCTAACTTTCTGGACCTGCCTTTGCCGGTGGCAGAGGCGAAGCAGAATCTTCTAACGGAGGTGCTACATCCGGCCTCTGCTGCAGAGGAGCCTCTCTTGCCGTTTAATGAGGCTTTGCTTGATCCGGTGCTAGAGGTGTGGAAGAGGCCAGTATCTTCCTCAGCGGTTCATAGGGCTGTGGCCAGGAGGTATCGAGCTGCGCCATCTGACCCTGGCTTTCTTTCTAGACACCCTACACCGGAGAGCTTGGTGGTGCAAGCCTCCTGTTCATCAAAATCAGCGCCTGGATCTTTCCCGACGGTGCCTGGAGACAGGGACTGGAAAAAGCTGGATGCGCAGTCCAAGAAATTTTTTTCATCCTGCAGTCTGGCGTTGAAGGCCACCAACGCAACTTGCATTCTGGGGAGATACATCCATGCTCTTATGGATGACATTTCGTCATCATTTACGGAGCTTCCCCAGGTTCTTTTGGATGTTGTTTCGGACGCCCAGGCTGCCGCGACCCAGATTATTCAGTCTGGGCTGGACACGACCGACTCGGTGGCTAGGGCAATGGGCACGGCTGTGGTGGCAAGGAGACAGGCCTGGCTCCGTAATTCGGGGTTTTCTGCGGATGTGCAGTCAACCCTATTGGACCTCCCGTTTGATGGGGACAAACTGTTTGGGGCCAAGGCAGATTCGGCCTTGGAGCGATTTAAGGAGAGCAGGGCCACAGCCAAATCGTTAGGGCTCCAAGCTCCTTCTTCCTCTGCCTCTTCCAGATTTTTCAGGAGGTTTCGTGGATTTGGGTGTGGCTCTTCCTCCTCTTCCTTTCGGGGGAGATTCCAGCAACCTGCCTCTTCCCATCCCTATAGATCTTTTAGAGGGAGAGGTAGGGCCCGCACCAGAGGAGCCTCTCAGCAGCACTCTGCCTCTTCCTCGTCCTCTGGAGGGGTGCAGCAGGGAAAGCAGCCTTAGGCTTCCACCATTTCCCACTCACTCCTCTCCTATAGGGGGAAGATTACGGCATTTTCTCCGCAAGTGGAAGACTATTACAACGGACACTTGGGTTCTCAGTATTATGGGAAAAGGCTACACCCTTCCCTTTCGGGAGTTCCCGCCCCCCATCCCGCCTCGCCCATCTTATTGTTCAGAAGAACACCTCTTGTTGCTAGAACAGGAGGTACAAGTCCTCCTTTCAAAGGGCGCGGTGGAGTTGGTCCCAGAGCAGGAAAGGGGTCGAGGTTGTTACTCAAGGTATTTCCTGATTCCCAAGAAGGATGGTCGGTTGAGACCAATCCTGGATCTGAGGATCTTGAATTGGTTCCTCAAACAGGAAAAGTTCAAGATGCTGACCCTAGCTCAGGTGCTTTTGGCGTTGAACAAGGAAGATTGGATGGTGTCTGTCGACTTGCAGGATGCTTACTTTCATATCCCGATACTCAAGTCACACAGGAAGTATCTCCGGTTTGTGGTAGGATCGCAGCACTATCAGTTTGCGGTCCTTCCATTTGGTCTTACTTCAGCACCTCGAGTCTTCACGAAGGTGATGTCGGTGGTTGCGGCAGAGCTCAGAAGGAAGGGGATAGCAGTATTCCCTTACTTGGACGACTGGTTGATCAAAGCCAAGTCTCCGGAGCTTGTGTTGCATCATCTGCAGTCAACGACTCAGTTGTTGTTCGACCTGGGCTTTTCGGTGAACGAGCCCAAATCTCACCTGGAGCCCTCTCAGCGCCTCCTGTTCATAGGGGCAGTACTGGATACAACATTGAGTCGAGCCTTTCCTCCGCCTCAGCGGATTCAAGATATTCAGGAATTGGTTCCAATGTTTCGAAGTGGAGCGGTAGTTCCAGTCCTCAAGGTCCTTCGTCTGCTCGGTCTGTTTGCCTCCTGCATTCTGTTGGTCACACATGCTCGCTGGCACATGAGGGCTCTTCAGTGGTGCCTCCGAAGGCAGTGGTCTCAACACAAAGGAGATCTAGAAGGTGCTGTCAAGATCTCCAGAGATGCTGCTGTGGACTTGAAGTGGTGGATTGCGAGCAACAATCTTTCACAAGGAAAGCAGTTTGCGCAGTCGCCACCAGTGGCCACGGTCATAACGGATGCTTCCACTCTAGGGTGGGGAGCTCATCTGGGGGATCTGGAGGTCAAAGGACTTTGGTCTCCAGAGGAACAGATGTTTCATATCAATCTGTTAGAGTTACGGGCTGTACGTCTGGCTCTCAAGGCCTTCCTCCCTTCCCTTCGTGGTCAGTCGGTACAGGTCCTGACGGACAATACTACCATGATGTGGTACATAAACAAACAGGGAGGAGTAGGGTCGTACCTTCTCTGCAGAGAAGCTCTTCGACTATGGTCCTGGGCAAAGGACCATCAGATTTGCTTGGTAGCAAATCATCTGGCCGGGTCTTGAATGTACGTGCGGACGGTCTCAGTCGCCAATTCTCGGCAGACCACGAGTGGCGTCTCCATCCAGATCAAGCCCGTTTGATCTTCCAAAGGTGGGGGTTTCCTCGGGTAGATCTGTTTGCCACTCTGGAGAACGCGCATTGTCCGTTATTCTGCAGCCTCCAGTATCCGATGCAGGGAGCGTTGGGGGACGCGTTTCAAATAACCTGGTGCGGCCAGTTGCTTTACGCGTTTCCTCCCATACCCTTGATTCCTCGAGTATTGAGGAAGATTCGCCAAGACCGGGCGCTAGTCATCTTAAAAGCTCCGGATTGGCCAAGGAGGGTGTGGTACTCCGACCTTCACCAACTCTCAATGTGCCCTCCGCTCCGTCTCCCTTTCAGGGCAGACCTCCTCTCGCAGTCGCAGGGGCAGGTTTTACACCCCAACCTCCAGAGTCTGCACCTACATGCCTGGAGATTGAACGGGGCAACCTGAGTTCCTTCTCTCTTCTGCCTGATGTAGTGGATGTTATATTAGCGGCCAGGCGACACTCCACTAAATCTATCTACGCTAATAGGTGGTCTAAATTTGTTGCGTGGTGTGGAGAGAGGCAGATTGATCCCTTACATGCTCATCTATCGGACGTTTTGTCTTTTGCTCTGTCTCTAGCGCAGAAAGGTTGTGCAGTGGCTACCATTAAGGGTTAGTCGTCGGCCTTGTCAGCCTTCATTTGTCTTCCAGACCAACCATCGTTATTTAAATCCCCTATTGTTATCGGATTCTTGAAAGGTCTTCTAAATAAATATCCTCCAAAACCATTTGTTATGCCGCAATGGGATTTGTCCTTGGTCCTGACTTTCCTTATGGGGTCCCCTTTTGAGCCTATGCTTTCTTGCCCCTTAAGGTATTTGGTTATAAGAACAGTTTTCCTGGTAGCTATAACATCTGCAAGGAGAGTGAGTGAGTTGCAGGCCCTATCGGTAAAGCCCCCTTATACAACTTTTTATGGGGATAAGGTGGTGTTGAGGACCAAGGCTGCTTTCCTCCCGAAGGTTGTTTCACCGTTCCATTTGGCTCCGACAATTACTTTGTCCACGTTCTATCCTCCGCCTCATCCTTCTAAAGAGGAAGAAAGACTGCACCGTCTGGACCCAAAGAGGGCGTTGAGCTTCTTTATTGATAGAACAAAGGATTTCAGGCTGGAGGATCAGCTGTTCATCGGGTACGTGGGCAAGAGGAGAGGAAAGGCAGTCCACAAGAGAACACTCTCCAGGTGGGTTGTTCTTTGCATTAAAATCTGTTACTCTTTGGCAAAGAAGGATCCTCCTGAGGGCATTAGAGCTCATTCCACCAGAGCTAAGTCGGCCACTTCGGCCTTGGCCAGAGGTGTTCCTGTGGTAGACATCTGCAAGGCCGCAACTTGGTCGTCCCTTCACAGTTTTGCGAAACATTACTGTTTGGACTCTGAGGTCAGAAGGGACGGCCATTTTGCACGGTCAGTGCTGCAGGATTTCTTGGTTTGACCATTTAGGCACCCGCCACCTGGCGTGGTACTGCTTTGGGACTCTATTCATTAGGTGAGGAATCCACAGGTAGTTGTATCCATCAGAAGAACGAGTTACTTACCTTCGGTAACGACTTTTCTGGTGGATACATTAGCTACCTGTGGATTCCTCACGGTCCCACCCGCCTCCCCGTTGCCTTTCTGGTCTTACCAAGTAATCCTTGAGTGCGCTCCTCTTGGTCTTCAAGGTTGCGATAGATGTTGTATATATGGATACTTGTGTATATTTATCTGTATATATATATGTATATATCTTTGTGTATATACATGATTTGCATATATTTGTTCGTTTAAAAAAAAAAAAAAAGAGTTATATTAAATTTACAGCTATTCATTGCAATATTGTGTATTTTACGAGGTTATGGGATGTTGCCTTGCTCTTTCATTGCATTGGGTTGTTGTTCTCATGCACGTAAAAAATGTTGGTACTGACGTCGGCACGTCGGCGAGGACCTCTTATTGCCTGTATGACGTCAGACGGCGTCACGTGGGCTAGAGTGACGTCCTCGTCGACGTGCAGAGACTAGGAAGAAGATTTCCGTCGAATGCTGGCGCCATGGGAGTATTCATTAGGTGAGGAATCCACAGGTAGCTAATGTATCCACCAGAAAAGTCGTTACCGAAGGTAAGTAACTCGTTCTTCTGCCTTCCCCTGTTTGAGCTGGTCAAGCAGCAGGAGGTCAGAAACTTGTCTGAGGGGCTGCAGCAGCGTGGGCTGCTCGCAGACTCTGAAAGATTAGTAAAAGCAGTACTGGGAGCCCCCAGAGTGCGTGGAATCATGCCACCAATACTGGCTTCAGTATTGGGGTATGATTGCGACATGTTTGATACCAAATATGCCTGAGTTCAGAGCTATTATTATGTTGCTGGACCTTGGGTAGTGACCAGTGGCCAGTACCTAGCTAAAATGGCTTCCCCGCATTTACAAAGTGCCGGTAATTGGAACTGGTGTTCGTAGGGGCACCTCTGCTAATGCAGGGGTCCCTACACACACAGGAAACTGTACCCCGCCCTTTGGGCTGGAAGGACCTACCATAAGGGTGACTTAGAATGACCTGGTGCAGTGAAAGGGTGCATGCACATTTTCATGCAGGCTGCAAATGGCAGGCCTGAAGACACAGTTTGCATTCACTCCCATGGGTGGCATAATGCATGCTGCGGCCCATGGGGGACCCCTGGTGTACCAGTGCCCTGGGTGCCTAAGTACCACACACTAGAGACTTACAGGGGTACACCAGAATGCCAGTTGTGGGGTGTAAGAAGTACCAGAGCAACTACATTTGGAGGAGAGAGCACAATCACTGGGGTTCTGGTTCGCAGGATCCCAGTGAAAACAGTCTAAGCACACTGACATCAGGCAAAAAGTGGGGGTACCCATGTGTGAAAGAGGGGACTTTCCTACACTGGACAAGAGTCAGGGCTACACCAACAGGTCACTACAGGCAGCACCGGGGTAGCCGGGTGCAGTACGCCTCAGGTGCTCAGTGTATTTCAATGGGGATTGATCTTTGTGGATTTAGGCTACAGGCTCTGACTGTGGGGGGGGGGGGCAAGAAGATGATATCCAGAAGGGAGGTCACAAACGTGGGGTGCCCGGTGACGTAGGTGTATCTTAGGTCCTCTTCACCAGGCGGCGACAGATGCGGGGTGTCCTTTGGCGTCAGGTTTCCTTGTCCTGGAGCACACGCGGCTGGGGGCTCCTGTGGTCTGAAGCTGCAGGCGTTGTCATGCGTTCCAGGAAGGATGAAACCACAGTGTACTCGAGCTCAGGGGAGCCAAGAGACATCGTTGACACCAGGGTCCACTTCAACTCGGGCCGGCAGCGACAGATGCAGTGGTTGCTTTAGGTGTCGGGTTCTCTCACTGAAATAGCTGCCGGAGAGAGGTGCCTGTGTGCAGAGGTTGCAGGTGACTTTCAGGAGTCCTGGAAGGGTGACACCAGAATGGACTCGGACCCTGTACAGCTGGGGGGCTTGCTGGCACCAAGGGTCCAATCCCACTTGGGTATGTGATGGCAGTTTGTATGGTCTTTGAGGTTCTAGAGGCTGCAGAGTCCCTTCTTTAGACCTGGTTGGAGAGCAGGTACGCTACCCACAGGAGACTTGTCTGTTTTTTGAAGGCAGGCAGTCCTCCCAGATTTCTGGAGGTTCAGCTGCAGGATGAGACATCTTTTAGTGCAGAGTCCATCGAGGAGTGCAGACAGTCCAGCCGGGTTGGTACGAGGTCAGCTGCTCCTTCTTCTCCATTTCTGCTTGTGTGTCTCTTCTTTGTCCTTTTCTTCTTAAGTCGTCAGGATCTGAGTTCTAGGGTTCAGAGGTGCCACCTAAATAATCAGTTTAAGGGCGTTACATAGAGTACCTGGTAGTAGCCAGTGGGCTGACCACCTTCAGGGTGACTACACCCTTTCTATGACCACTTGCGCTGGGAAGTGGGCATAACTCTAACCCTAGTGGTCTACTTCCTTCCAAACAAAGAGGGAGGCATCCACTTAGCGATGAAACTGGCATGTAGTGGGCACACCTCCTAATCTGCCTAGTTTTCCCGTCTGTTCTGCTGCCAAAAGTGGGTTCATGATAGGGGTTCAGTCATCGCCACAATCTGGAGAGACCTGGGTCGCATTACAAAGGCAGGTAGGCCTTTGAAACTTCCTGCCCTGAAAAGTCCATCCTGTCTGGGGAAGGTACTAACACCGCCGTCCATTGCAGGTTTTTGCTTCTGGCCCTTGAAATCATTGACTCTCGCCTTGGGGGGCTAGAAATGTGTCTACAACTGAACTTGTGAGGACCAGTCAGTCAACACACTAGTAGCTGCTGCCCTCTGGGTGCATTTATTAATAATAAATGCATACATAATGTTTTATTAATTAATGAATCAGTGAGGGTTTATTAATCTGAGATGTTTGATACCAAACATCCTTGTGTTCAGAGAAGCCATCATGTAGCTGGGAAACTGGTAGTGGCCAGTGCCCAGCACAGGTATATAAAATGGCTTCCCTGTCCCCTTACTACATCTAACAATCTGCAGAGACATAGCAGGGACATACCTGCTAATGCACACATGCCCTTACATGTGTCCTGATGTACCCTGCTTCAGGAGTGACTTACACCTGGCACATGCAGTGGTAGGGGGCCTGGCACACAAGAGTGTGTGACAGGTAGTGTTTTCAATGTTACTTGCACCAACACACGCAGTTTGCAATGGCAACTCTGTGTGGGTTTGGTGAGGGGGCCCTAGGGGTGGTGCAACTGGTGCTGCTTTTCCTTAGTACCATAGGCACCAGGGGTTCCGTTTACTCTGGACTTACAGAGGTTGCTGATGAGCGTGAGTATGCAAAAAGAAAGCATTATCTCTTCAATAGAAATTGTAATAAACACTATGCCCCCTCAGTTGTCGTACTAGGATTTAGAAATGGAGAGGAAAAAATGTTTTAACCTGTGGCAAATATTTACTGAGGAAAGATTCAACAATAGATAAACAGTCTCTTCATATGGTATGCAGGAACTTTTAAACAAAATAGGTGCAATATATTTATTTCTCATACTGCACAAACCAGGGCAAAAATAAATTAACGTGAATTACGTCTTAAAAACTGGCGTCACAGGATTTACAACTTTTTTTTTTTTTAACCTAAGAGTTGTCTTGCAGTGGAAGCATGCCAGCTTCAAACATCATATAAATCCCCCAAACAAATGGATCTAGGTTCCCTTCCAGATACAATGGCATTACACCAAACTTAGGTGTTAAATCCTAAAGTGTGTCCTGCTCACAAAACCACTTTTCCTATAGGAATTTGGCCAAATGTTAGTCTTAAAATCTCCAACAATTAATAGATTACCATTTGGAAACTAATCCTCTGCATTTAATATTGCTTCCTGCATTTGAGACAAAACATGAGTGAAATTGAACACAGGGGGCAAGGAAACGTTACAGATACATTCTTCTGTAGATGTACAGGGTTTCAGAATAACGTATCAACAAAGCAAACAATGCAGAAAGCATAACTCTTGGTATCCTCTATCTAACTGCTGATTTCAACAACATACATAGAACCCCTGCACCTGCTCTTTAGTGTGATTCTTTTTTTAAACTGTTTTTATTGAGATTGAAAATTATAATCAACAATAAACATAAAATGCAGGTCATTGCAAGACATGACAGTATCATTATATCACAGTACCAAAGGGTATTATTAAACAAAGTCCAAGCCAAGAGACCGTTGCAACCACTGCAAGAGAATTGCCCTCCAGCCCGCCCATCCCAGCCAAGATCCTCATGAGACCAGACGTTATAGCTTGTGGAAAACAAGCCGCCACATCAGTGAGTGCCCTCTCATCCCTTCGTGTCAAGCACATATGTTGTTCCTCGGCTGCACCCCATTCCATTAAGTCCCATATCCAACCGGAAAGAAACGGACTCCGGGTGCTCATCCAACCAATTGCTACCCTGCGCCTAGCCAACACCAGCGCTAGCTGTGCCAGTTTATATGGAATACTCCGGCCACCTGGTCTCTGACCCCTCCCAAAACACAGGTCATCGACGTCGCCTCCAACCCCAGTCCCATAACCTCCTCGAATTTCACTACCACTTCCTGCCAGAAGTCATATACCGTCCTGCAGGTCCAAGCCAGATGCAGGAAGGAAGCACCAAAGGTACCACACCTAGGACATCCCGCTCTTTGTCTCAGGTCACTCTTGTTTAGTCAGTGGGGTGTGAGATATGTTTTGTGTACAAAGTTAAAGTATAATAACTTAAACCTATTATTACATGACACCGTAAACACCAGAGACAAAGCCAAATCCCAATCAGCATCTGCTATGGGTTCCCCCAGGTCATACTCCCACGCCCTGCGACCCACGCCTATTACACCTGGTTGATCCTCCCGAGGGGCTTTATAAAACTGGGTAATCAAGTGTGTGTCCTCACCCCAGATAATCAAGCCGTTCAGCACTGCAGAGGCCCTAGGGGCTACCGGAAAACCACTCCAAATCTCACGTGTCACACTTTCCATTTTTGCGTATTGGAAGAATTTACCAGGGCCCAGACCAAACAAATCCTTAGCTTCAGTAAAAGAACTGAACTCTCCATTGGGTTAGAGATCCCCAGCCACCTCGCATCCTCCCAATCTCCAAGCCTCCACAGACATCAACTTTTCCATGTCCCAAAAAGGTGCTAAATTCCATATTCTCAGCTCTCTGTCGAAAGGGGCTCGTCCAAGCACGTTTAACTGCCTACTCCCAGATCCCACCAGTGGTCTTGATCAAGTAGGGAGCGGAGGGGTCTGATCGAACCCCGACTTCAAGTATATGCACCAAAGACCGCCCATCCAACATTCTGGCAAATAACCTCTCCTCCCAGTTATCGGTATCCGTCATCCACTTGGCAGCATATTGCAAGTGTGCTGCGTAATAATGTCTAATATTGGGAATAGCCAACCCTCCCCCCTCAAGATCCCTCTGCAATACCGGCAGAGCCCACCCTGCTTTGTCGCCCAGCCCACACCAAAAAGATCAGCAGACTATCCAGACAGCGGAAAAGCCACGCAGCCAACGGATATAGAGAGTTCTGGACCAGTTATAGACACTGCAGCAAGAACACCATCTTTGCCACAGCAGCCCTAAACCATTACAGAAAGAGGTAATCTGTTCCAGAACTATACCGAACGTTCCAGGCCGGCAACTACTCGCTCGACATTATGCTTATCATGCACAGCCAAAGTAAGAGTAACCCATATACCCAGATACCGGAAGCTCTCAACCTCCCACCTGAGTCCTGCCTGGGGTAAATTAGCCTGTGGGACTCCGCTAAGGCACCCCAAGGGGAACATGAGCAATTTTTTTTCCTATTTACTTTGAGACCAGAGACGACCCTAAAAACATCCAACCTCTGAAACAGCATCGGCACTGAGAGACTGAGTTCCCAAAGATAAACCAATGCATCATCCGCCTACAGGGAAACCACATGTTTGGTCTGCCGCACCTGGATACCCCACGGTCCCAGCTCCTCTCAAAGCCAGATCGCTAGTGGCTCCACTGCCAGAGTAAAGAAGAGAGGTGAAAGTGGGCATCCCTGTCTCGTGCCCCTACCTATCTCCCAGGAGTGCGATAGCTCTCCCCCCACCCGTAATTGTGTAGTGGGGGCAGTATACAGTAACCGCACCCGAGTGCAGAAACCGGGGCCAAACCCCATGCCCTGCAAAACCTCTAAAAGATAGCCCCACTCAATCCTTTCAAAGGCCTTCTCCAGATCCAAGGACACTAGCGCCAATTCAGTTTCCTCACCTTCAGTCTTATGCAGAACATGTGCCAAATGACACAAGTTGTAGGACATGCTGTGACTAGGAATAACCCCACATTGATCATCGTGCACCAAACCCCGAATCACCCCGCTGAGATGAGTGGCCAAAATCTTACAAAGTATCTTGACATCGCTGTTTAACATGGTAAGCGGGCGATACGAGGAGAGGTCACCAGGATCCCCGCCCGGGTTGAGCATCAAGCACACAATGCCCTGATGCATAGTTTCTGGCAACATGCCACGCACTCTGGCTTCCTCAAACACCTCCAGTAGCTCCTCCCTCAGAGACAGGGAAAACATCTGATTCAACTCAAGAGGAAAACCATCACCACCCGGGGACCTAGACTTGGTCATCGCAGCAACTGCCTCACTCACCTCCTCCACAGTAATCGCAGTCTACAAAGCATCCCTACTCTCTAATTCCAAATGCGGAAGCTGCATCCGCCTCAGGAACCCCACCCCCCCCCACACCCCACCACGCCATCCTCTGAGGGTGCAGCACCAGCCCTTGATACCCTTTGCAGATGCTCCGCCAAAACCCGCAGAATATCCGTGTGCTTCATGGGCATTTCGCCCCTAGTATTCCTAATGTGCACAATAGGAGGAGCCTCTACCTACCGTTTCAGAATCCACGCCAAAAGTTAGCTAGATTTGTCCCCCTCCCGATGCAGTCGCTGCCTGTATGCTGTAAGTGTGACCTGACTCAGGGTATCCCAACAACTGTTAACCTCCTTGTATAACCTGAGTTCCTCCCTTTCAGCCATTCTCATGTCTGGTATCTGCTGCTGCAAATCCCCTAATTTCTCTGCCAGATCTGTAAGTTCCTGCTCCATTTGTCTGCGTACACCACACCTATACACCTCCCGCACTACGGCCTTAATAGCCTCCCACTCCATACCCCTAGACATTGTCATATTCCAATTCAAGTCCATATAACCTTTGATGGCCTCACCCACCCTATCCCGACACCCCACATCAGTGAGGAAATCCGGAGGCAAATGCCAACTACGTGCCAAACTCATGGCAGCTGCCCCCCCACTGCAATTGCAACCGCACTGGTGCGTGATCGGCCAAGAACCTACCCAGATGTGTAACATTCAGCACCTGTGAGCTGTTAAGACTGACCAGAAGAAGCCTATCCAATCGAGTGTGTGTATTATGTGTTCTGGAATGACAAGTGTATTCCCTGCCCTCAAGGTGCAGCTCCCTCCAACCATCCCATAACCCTAAATGAGTCTAAATGAGTCATCACTTCCGCAAGAGATTTCTTAGTCTCCAGCTTCGGCGGGAGGCGATCCAGTTCCCCATTCAATAAACAGTTATAATCCCCCGCCCAAACAATAGGGCTATCCACACTTTCCCCTAAGATCTCTAGTATTTTGATATAAAAGGAGTGATCATCAGTATTAGGCGCATAAGTGTTAAGGATAATGATGGGTGATCCATCCAACATACCTAAAACTAGAATATGTCTGCCCTTCGACATCAACTGCACTGTACACGTGGGTGAATGGAACTCCTGGAGCCACCCATATAGACACACCCCTTGCGTGAGAGGAGAAGGAGGATAAGAACATTTGACCCTGACACTTCTTGGACAGTTTTTGTGCTTCCTCCTCGGTCATGTGCATTTCCTGAAGACAGGCAACATGAACCTTATGTCTCTTTAGAAAGGAGTGTACCCTATAGCGATTGGTGTATTTCTTCAACCCCCCTGACATTCCACGTCAACATATTAATCTGACGACCCATAGCGATACTGAGCTTCCATCCCTCCCTCTTTATCGCCACCCCTTACCTCCTACCCCACCATGAGAAGACAAGGAAGGTACACATTGCATATCTTGCCATTATACCTGCACTGTCGGAACAACTTCAAACATTGACGAATTTTCCCAATCAAACCCCTTGAACCCCCACCCCGGATATACAGTAAAACAACCGTAGTAAACCATACTGTGAATCCAGGCTACAGATGCTACCAGGACAACAGCCTATACCCCAACTTCCCATATCTGAAGTCCTACCACAGCTGTGGAGTGACCACCCCCCACCCCGGTATCAATCTGTGAATTGCCTGAATACCACCCCAACGTAGCTCAAGATTGTCATTAGTCCGCCCAATGTCCAAAATATTCCAACGCTTAGGTGAGGCCCCATCAAGACCTTATCCGTGTTCTAGCCGCATCGCTCCTCCAAAAAGGTACTCCCACTTTGACACACGCCCCACAAGCAAGGGTGCAACAGCCATCCTGGATCATTAAGAACTCACTGAGACCTGTGCGGAGACCATCTCAGCTCCCCGCTCCAGCTCCCCAGTCAAACCCCCAGCCAATCCAGTAGGCACCACTGCCATTGTCCCATCCTGTTGTATCTCAACTCTACGAGTAGAGTCCTTAGCCGATCCGCAAGCCCCAGTACTGTCCAGCTGACTATCGTCAGGAGACCTCCAGTCCAGACCATCTGCTCCAGAGGCCTGAGGAGAGGCCCCTCCAGTCCTTTCCGGTCTCCCCGGGGTCACCTTATCCCACATTTCCAGCCATCTCCATATTTCCTCCGGACGCTCGAAGAAGTGTGACCTCCCACCTGAAAGCACCTTTAAGCGCCCCGGATACAGGAGCATATATCTGATGTTCATGGCACAGAGTTTCACCTTCACCTCCATGAATCCCTTTTGAGAACTCTGCACCTTGTTTGTGGAATCAGGATAGATGGTTATTTTGCAGTTCTCAAATATTGCCCTGTTGGTTTCGCGGGAAGCTTGCAACACACAGTCTCGGTCTTTATAGTTCAAGAAACGGGCAATGATGGCCCTCAGCGGCGCACCAGGCCACGGAGGTGCAACAAGGGCCCTATGGGCATGCTCCACTACAAATACCCTGGAGAGCCTGGTCGGTTGCAGTGCATCTCTGATCCAATTCTCCACAAAGGTTTCTGCTGTGGACCCCTCCGCACGCTCCGGGAAACCCAGCAGTCTGACATTATTCCACCGGGACCTACCCTGTGCATCCTCCAGCCTCACCTCCAGCCATCCAGCATTGGCCTGCACCATTTGTTTCCACAGGACCCCCACCTCCATTTGCAGCTCCACAATAGAGCCCTCTGCCACTTTTACCTTGTCAGACACCTTCCTAAGATCCGCCTGGAGTAGGTTAACTGCCACCATTTCTGTCTTGCCCTCCAGGGCCACCTTAGAGCCCTGGAAGGCTACAAGCAGCTCTGCTCGCGAAGGCTCCTCAGGATTCGCCGGAACACTCAAACCGTCTCTGCTCCCTTCCAATCTGGCCTGAAGTTGTGGCAAGGGCACCGGAGTGGTATATTGTGGCTCTATGGTGTTACCTTGTGATGCTTTTGTCCGCCTATGCCGTTCCCTGATCAAAACTATTTCTCAGTTTCAGTTGCTGCAGTGATATGGCAAAAGTGTCCAGAGCACGAGGGTCCGCTGCTCCTTCCGCTGCAGGGCACCACTGTACACTGCTACTCCGCAGTGTTATCAAAGCAGAAGTCTTAGGTACCCCCAAAAAGAGAGAACCACTCTCGATGAGTCCAGAGCCAAAAGGGTTAGAGAGTCAAAAAATCTAGGCCCATGGGCTGCCGCGCACGCACTGGCTCCAGTGTGCACCTAGCACCAGCCCCACCCCTTCAGGCCTCAGCACGGTTTTCCAGGGCAGTCCCAGCCGATCATACCGGCGCCCTCAGGACTCCCCTGCCCATCCCAAGGCCCGGGAGTCCTCCACAGTTGGCCAGGGGCAGTGTAACCCGCAGGCCGATGCCCAGGCAGACCATATCGGCAGCGCGGCCGGGAGCGCCTGCACACTGCCACCACACTGGCCCGGCAGCAACCTCGTGCACAGCCCGGGAAAGGCCCGCAGACACGGCCTCGGCACCCACCTTTGCGACCTCCAAAAGGGGACTGTGCTGCACCGGACCCCACAGGGTGCTGTCCCACCGCAGGAGGGGAACCATTCGCCTCAGGCACCCTAGGGTGACCGAAGGATTCAGCCAGAAGCTGGAGCTCACTAGGAGCGCGTCTCGCTGGCCATGTTGCTTGGCCATGCCCCCCTTTAGTGTGATTCTTAATGGAGGTAATTGCTGGAATGGGGAAGATCTTAAAACCTTTTCAATGAAATTGTTTACACACCTAGGTTTCTTGAAATCAAATAATTAATAAAAATGAATCTCAAAGAGATAAAGACTTAGGGCACGTAAACAATTTTTTTAGCCCCACAATGTTATAACTACATACTGACCATGAAGTATTCTTAACATGACACTGAATTCAAAAACCTAGGTAGTAAAGCTCAAGGTTCCTGGCCCCCATCAACGACTTTATTACTAAACACTGGTTTCTGATGGATACAACTACCTGTGGATTCCTCACCTCATGAATACTCCCATGGCGCCAGCATTCGACGGAAATCTTCTTACTAGTCTCTGCACGTCGACGAGGACGTCACTGTCGCCCACGCGACGCCGTCTGACGTCATACAGGCAATAAGAGGTCCTCGACGACGTGCGGACGTCAGTACCAATCATTTTTTACGTGCATGAGAACAACCAGGCAATGCAATGAAAGAGCAAGGCAACATCCATTATATTGTAAAAATACACCACATTGTATGAATAACTGTAAATCTTTTTATGTACATATATATATATATATATAAAACTCTCTCTATTAAAATATATACACACACCAAGTATATACATAAAAATATATACATATATACATATATATATATAAATATATTATATATACATCTATTGCACCCTCAAAGACCAAGAGGAGCGCACTCAAGGATTACTTGGCAAGACCAGAAAGGCAACGGGGAGGCGGGTGGGACCGTGAGGAATCCACAGGTAGCTAATGTATCCACCAGAAAAGTCGTTACCGAAGGTAAGTAACTCGTTCTTCTGATGGATACAACTACCTGTGGATTCCTCACCTCATGAATAGAGTCCCAAAGCAGGTGCCTAAATGGTCAAACCAAGAAATCCTGCAGCACTGACCGTGCAAAATGCCCGTCCCTTCTAACCTCAGAATCTAAACAGTAATGTTTTGCAAAAGTGTGAAGGGACGACCAAGTTGCGGCCTTGCAGATGTCGACCACAGGAACACCTCTGGCTAAGGCCGAAGTGGCCGACTTAGCTCTGGTGGAATGAGCTCTAATGCCCTCAGGTTCCATTTTGTTATAACCGGCCCTTTGGTTGGGTAGGTGTTCAACCTTAGGCCTGGGTCTAGATCTTGTGCAGGATTTTGTGCAGGAGCATGACCCTCTATTCTTTTAATACTAATGTTGATGTTCTCCTTTCCCTTGTAGGAAAGCTTCATTGCTCCTTCTTAAATAGCAAATTAGTCTGATATTAACCCTTGTTTTTGAATAGAAGTTGACCTATGTGAATATGCATGGACAAATGTATGAGCGTTTAAAAAACATCCCACCTCTCCAACTGACATGGAACTTCATAACGGATCTTCCTACTACAAAGCTCTCTAGTCAACAAGTTTTGTTAATACTAATAATGAGAGGACAAAAAAAAAAAAGACCAGACTTGCCACCTCCCTCCTTACGGTACAGATGCTGCCACCTCCACCAAATTTCAAAAACCTGTAGAATTGAGTCCAAACTCCAGTCTAAGCAAGGACCTCCCCTAGACCTTTCCTTGTCACGTAGATGAACAGAAAGTGCAAAGTTCAACATAAATGCACCCATCTAACCTTAACCCTTTGCTGCTTGCTACTGTGCAGTATTAAGTCATTAAAGATGTGGGAGTACAGGCATGGACATATCAGTCCTCACACGAGACATGCAAAATCTGCTGCCCATCCAACCCTCCCAGCTCCCTGCGGGGGGAGCAATGAGTGCGTGACCACAGTGGCTCACCTTAGGACTGACCAACCCCACAGCAAAAAAAGAGGGGCAACAGTAAGAATGGGACTAAAGGCACTCTTACTGTGGAAACAGGCTAGTTAAAAATAGTTGAAACTCTGTAGTCTGCAGTTTGCCTCAAGTCCGAAAACAGGCGAAAATGGCAGGGCAGCAGGACATCAGTAGCAAACATTGTGGCAGTTGGGATAAAAATACCATATTGTATTCAGCCTCCGAGATCCTCTTCCTCCAATAGTAATGGTAATGCAAAACCACAAAATTGGCAAGCAGAGAATTAACAAGCAGAAAAATGTTTCTATTGCTCCTTGGCATCGAGTGAGGGAACGCAATTCAGGTGGGCACATCAACACAAGTCAGTGGGAGGAGCAGCTCTCTCTGCAATACAGTCTGACGGTGGAAGTTTTCTCCATGATGAATGAAGGGGACATGGAGGTGGTGCACATAGCAGGAAAGGGCATTGGATTTTACTCCCTTTAATTCTTGGTCCTAAAAAAGAAGTAGATCTGAGTCACTGCCTTGGCCTCCGCCTTTTGAAACTATTCATTCCGCAGTCATGTTAAAGATATTGTCCTTGAGCAAGTGATGCCGGTCCTTATTGCACTTTAGGATGTCTACTTTCATTTTTCAGACCTCCCCGCCTACAGGCATTACCTGGAGGTTACTGTGAAGTGTTAGCTTCACTAGGGAAGTTAGAAGCCCATGTATTTCCAAATTTGGATGACGGGCAAGTAGAAGTGGGACCATGGGCACTAGTCAAGGGACATTTTCAGTGCTTTATGTCCCTCCTCCACAATTTTACGACAGATGCCCAGAAGTCTTTTCTTACCTTGATGAATACACTCACCTTCATAGTGGAGGTGCTGTAAACGAGCTAAGCCTCCCCTCCTCTGACAATTGTGAATATCTAAAAGAGGATTCTGAAATTTCTGACTTAAATGCTGATTTTGGTTCTACATATCTTATGCCTGCTGTGTATAATGACCTTGTGCACCCTGAGGTGCCATGCACCGGATGAATGGCCGGTGAGAGTCCAGCAGTGGTGCCTGAGAAAGCAGTGGCCACAGCACTACAGGAGCATTTCGACTTGGGTGTAAATCTTCAAGACAGTTCATCCAGGTCTGCACTAGTCTCTGTGGGCTCTAAACTACCATTCGTTCAGCTCTCTGCAAGCACCGGGTGCCATGATCCCAAAGTTTCCTTGATGGGCTAGAACACCTCTTTGACTATGTGACTGCCTTCGGTCTACATCGGAGAAGTGCCTGTAATGTAAACGTGCTGGAGGTCCTTCCATAAAAGCTTTTCTACCTTCAACCATGGGAAACACCATTCAGATACTGCCCGACAACACCATCAGTGTCTACTTTATCATTAGATAAGTTGCTTTGTAGTCATGGACCTAGTGTTGGAAGGAGGGCCACCTGTGACAGTGGGCTCACCAATGAGGGATGTTCATAGTGGCTGTATATCTTGCAGGATCCCTGAAGTGATAGACATGAGCTTCTCCCTACTGCTGTATCCGTACATTGATCTCTTCACCACAGCCTGAACCGAATTATCCTCAGCTTTATTCCATACTCCTCCCTCTGAATGACTCCCTGAAAGTCACCATGAAGTATTGTTGGTCACTGCATTTGCCATGTATGCCTATCCACCAGTTCCTCTTTTATCATAGGTCTTATGGAAGGTGTAAGAAGATCATGTACATCAGATTCTTACTTTCACAGACCTGGCAAGAATGATCTGTTATGCTGATTTCGTGGCACCCTGTATTCATCATCTTTTCCCCTCTCCTACACTTGATGGGCCTGCTCTCACCATAGAACGGTCAGGTCCTCTACGGAGTCTATGCCATTTTTCAGACACTGTTGCTGCATCACTGGAGATTGAGAGATGCCTGCTCGGATCTTTCTGCTTATCTTTTGAGGTTGTGGATGTCATCTTGCCTGCCAGAAAACCTGCCACGTTTATGCAGGCCACTAGAACAATTTCATCCAATGATGCATGGCAAAAGGTCTGGGCCCATTTCAATTTTACCTTTACAAATTTCTGGGTTTGCACTGTTGCTTGCCTAGAAATGTCTGGCAGTAGCTCTTAATAAAGGCTCCCCTATCTGCCTTCTCTGTTTCAGTCACCCCTAGTGGCATTTTTTCCTGAAAGGCTTTGCTGTGTTTGTACCCCTCCCCCGATCAATTTGTTGTTCCTCAGTGAAATTTGAATCGTGTTTTGACTTTTCACATTGTATCCCAAATCAAGCATATTCACAGTTGCTAGTTCAACATCTGTCTTCTGGCTTATGGATGTCAGTGACTTCAGCTGGGATAGTAAATGAACATCTTAGGGGTATAATGAATCAGTAACCTGTTTGAACGCATCCTATATATTTAAAAAACATTTCCAAAATAAATATTAAAACGTGTCTGTTTGGAATTAAAAGAAACCCTCACCATTTACTCATCAGTTGAATTTTAATGCATGGAAATATTCAGATGCAAAGTAGTATTTAATTAAATATTTCAAGTAGAGGTCAGAAGCACACCAGCATTGTTTCCCAGAGGGCCTCAGCAAGTCATTGTTTTTCAGAGGTCAGCATATATCTTGCAAGATGCACAACTTTTAATTGTGGTGACCTTGCAGGCTTTACATTTTGAATGTTGGCACTTCACCCCGAGTGCTTAGGTTTGACTCAGGACCCAACATGGTTGAATAAAATTGTTATCCCTAGGTTGTTGGGTCCTGAGCCAATTTTAATCCTTACTGCTACTCTCTTTCTCTTTCTCCTCTTTCCAAGCTCACTTTTTGGGTCTTGGCATCATCGAGTAAAGATCTCCGGCAAAGAGCCCCCCTGCGGGGGGTGCCCATCAGACATTGCAGCGCCAGTCTGACGAGGAGCAATTCAGATGATGAAGCATGACACCCATTGGAGTGTGTGAGGATTCTTGCTCCTAGAATTAGAACTTCTCCCTCCTTCTTCCTCTCTGGAACAGTGTATTCTGTTGTTAAGTGCATTGATTTAGGGAGGCTATACACTGGACCATTATTCCTCCCCATCCCTTCATTTGTTGATCATCTCACAGATTGAGCTTGTTCCGAATAGTGAATGTAAAAAATAACCCTATTGTCTTCAGTGCATTCATGCATATGGTCTTCAATTCCTTTTTATGGGCTTCTTTTCTTCAGTTTGGATTTTTTTGGTTTGATTGTTATTTTAACACTGAAAACTGAATGATGTATGAGAAGTGCCCCTCTTACTATGTATGTGTGCAAAGCTTTTGTTGTGGGTCTCTGGCATCTGGGCCTGATGTTGTTCCTAGTCAAAACTTTTATAACCAAATCTTATCTTTACATGTTCCTTTTCCTTTCTTAACTAAATCACATTAAACTTTTGGGAAACTACAGGCTGGTTACATTTACATACACTTGCATTTTCCTATAGTGCTGAACCAAATCTTTTATGGCCAGTGGCAGCCATTTGCTTGCCATGATTTACTGATTTACTTCTGTTCTTATTAGGTACTGGTTTTAGTTCTGCTTCTGTCTTTAGTATATATCAGCAATCTTTAAACCTGCCAGTCTTCCAAATACTTTGTGTAATTATTTTAGTTTGTCTCTTTTCAAAATGCATATTTATCAACATTTCGTTGTTGTTTTATGTTATAAAAATTGTGTTTTAGCCTCTTGAGAGAAGAACAAGTAACCACCTTAAAATGTAATTATTAGCAATAATCTATTTGTCATTAGAGACAGGCGGCTCTGTACTGTCATTGCATTCTAGTCTACGAGCCTAGGAGCATCATTTTTCAATGCTGTTGTGAATGTTTTTGTTGTCCCTTTGTTTCCTGTTGGAGGCAATGAGGTTATCCACTGAATGTGCAGGTTGCAATATGAAAGTAAAGAGAGTAATGGTTAAATAAAAATGTAAGTGAGGGTTAAAATACATACTTAGACAATTGTCTTGAGGATGGGTTGCAGTTGATGTGAATGGAGCAGTGTGACCAGAAAGGCTGATTTTTGTACTGAATAGATGAACTTCGGTAAATGCTTATATACATTGTCAAATATTTTATTTGGAGGATGGATGATTGTTTGCTGTCTGTGGTTCATTCCTCAGGTAGATGGAATAAATCTGCAGGGTTTCACAAACCAGCAAGCAGTAGAGGTTTTGCGACACACAGGACAGGTTGTTGAACTCACACTGGTCAGGAGAGGCCCAATTCAGGGCACTGTCCTTCTGCCTAATGAAGAACCCAGAGACGTGACCATAGAGAACGAACAACCATCACAGATCAAAGACTGTGCCACAGCTAAAGGTATCTTGCAGCCTCCTTGCTACACCAAATTGCATTTAGGTTCAATTGTTACATATAAATATATATATATATATATATTGTTTTTATTATTTTTGCATGTTGACAGTGAGGTCAGCTGCTATGTTTTTGGTGATCTATAAGCATCACTTGTGCATAGCTTGAATATTTCCGGTTCTGTTTTTATACAGCAGTCAATTCCAGTAGATGTTTGCTTTTGATGCAATCTTTTGGTAATTGCCACAACAAATAAGACACTTGAAAAACAAATTGTACGCATAAGATTGATGTACAGATGTTTTGTATCAAATCAATATTTTTCATAATGCTGATGCTGTGAATCAGATGAGATCATTTAATGCTGATGTACATTCCCAGGGACTATTATGATTCTTGTTTTAACAGTAGAATCTATGCTTCCCTTTTAATGTAGTATCCATGTATAGACCAATCACAGCATCAGTGCATACATGTGTGTCTCTTTTGCCCAGGTGGACAACCAGTGATTATTGGATATTTTTTGCATCACTTAAGTACCAGAACACCTGGTTCTAGTCTCTCCCCACATTTATCTTCAAATATTTTTTTTGAGGGCAGGGAGGTATGAAGGGCTCTTTTGTTTAGCTGTTTTAACTGCCAACACCCCAGTGGGAGATTGTTCCATGTGGTAATCTGTTTGTGTGAGGCACCTGATTATGATGCTTGCCATGAAAAGCTCGTGGGTGAGGGTCTCCTTATAACCAGTGAAGGCATTTTATAGCAGGGCCATGGAACTGTATAGGGACACCTCCCACCCTTCCTGACAGATGAAGGTAGGTTATTCTTTTCGATTATCATCCTACAATAGGAAAATTATATGGCTCCCACTCAAATGATTTTTTTTTCCCCCTCTTGGTAACGGTCGACTATTGTTCCATGTGGCCATTACCTTTCCCTGAAAAACATATTTGATTGTGTTATTACTTATCCACCCACAAAAATAGGCTACCTTAGATGAAATCCTGAGTTTGTTTAATTTGTCATTTAGTATTTTGTGTACAGCAACATGTCTTAATGTGAAAATTTAAAGGAAGAACTTGCCCATGTCATATTTCCTTTTTCAGAAACTGTGGAACAGCAGCAAGTTTCGCCAACGCCAATGATCAGCACTAGAGTGTCTGATGTTTCGATGGCAGACAAGCCTTTGGAATCAGGTTGGGACTGATTATATTATTCTTGCCATTGTCAGTTAAGGTATATGTTGAATTTAATGTGCTATGGAGGAACTGCTGAAGACTGGTGTATGCTTTTTTGTACCTATTGAACTGAAAGTGCGTTAGATGTCACTAAGAATGTCATATTTGTTTTGCCTATTGTAATGCTCTTACATTCTAGGATGTTTTAATTCATGCCATCATGGATTCACTATACTGTTCTGATGTCTGGAGGGTGTGAACATATAGATATGTTTGATCTCATTGAAAGTACAAGTGAAACAATCATTTGTAATGGAATGGGTCTTGCATTTTTTTTGGGTTAGAGCTATTGGCATTGTAAATTCATAATTGGACTTTTCTTGCCACATAAATTGGCCAACCCTGCCTCATAATTTCGTCTTTTAATTTAACTGAAGCACTTCCATTTATCTTCTTCCTCTATCAAAAAGATTGATAAATATCATATTAACCTTTATCAGAAATAGACTTTTGTTTTTAGAGTGTAATGTTGAAAACACCATAATCAAAATATA
Organism: Pleurodeles waltl; assembly: GCF_031143425.1. NCBI lineage: Eukaryota > Metazoa > Chordata > Amphibia > Caudata > Salamandridae > Pleurodeles > Pleurodeles waltl. The sequence goes on from NC_090437.1 coordinate 326,229,248, forward strand.
ATTTGGGGCGGATTGGAGGGTGAAAGGAAAAAGGGATTCAGGAGTAAAGATGGAAAAAACGAGTGGCGTGATAACAGTGTCACAACTAACAGAAGAAATAGAGTAAACGTGTGAGACAAAAGAAAAAAGGGAAGGAAGCTAGCAGGCGAAAGATAAAAACAAAAAAAAAAGGAGTGTGAAAAGAAAGAAAAATTAACAATAGAGAAAAAAAGAGAGAAGGCGAGAAAAAAAAGTAGCGAAAGAACAAGGGCATGTATGTACTGACACATTGCCCACAGAAACAGAATGGGAAAACCCCTTTGACACTTCGGGTCCCGACAATTAATTTGTGGTTTCCACATACAGATGGGAAAAAAGGGATTTATAGTAAAATGTGATTTGACAGATAAATAAGAAAAACACCAAAGGAAGGAAGAAGGGAAGATCTAAAAAAAAAAAAAAAAAAAAAAGGGAAAAGACGCATACCGAGTCAAAAGAAGGAGCAAATTATAAAGACAAAGAATGAAGGGAACAGAAAAAATAGTGAAAGAATGAACGCCTGATGAATAAAAAAAGAGAGAAACAATACAAGGAAAGACATAACCAAGTTTTTGCAAGTTTGAAAGAGGAGGTAGCAAGAAGAAGAGGGAAGGAGTAGAAATAAACAGTTGAAAGAAAGAGCTAAACTGTTAACATTTGGATTTTAAGAGCTGGCAAAGGAAAGAACAGAGTGAGTTAGGTGAAACAAACTCTCCCAGGTAAAGATGGCAGCTAAGGATAGATTTAATTGGCTCCCCAAGTCAGAGTGTGAAACAGCAGGGGGGCACTGCAGAACAGCAGGAGGTGCATTAGCAGAATTGTATGTGAGCCCCAATACAGCAATATTAGGGAGCTTCAGTTCAGGATTGGGGGCAAAGACCGAGCTGTGTCCTCCCCCAGTACTAGCATAAAAGAACGGCAGCGAGTGAGGAATGAGAAACTGAGCGCTGAGTAATTCCTGATATTGGAATATTGGGGCGCTACAGGTTAGGGTTGAGGTGCACTGACAGAGTTGTATGTCGGCTGAAGTACTGGAATAGTAACAGGCACGCAAGGTCAGAAATGAGGTATGTGAATAGAGCTATGTGTGGAATCTAGTATTGGTGTGCCAGTGTTGCCGAGTGTTAACCTGGAGGTGCCCTGGTAAAGCTGCGAGTGGGGCACAATATGGGAGTGGCAATGCCTAGCCAAGCGAGGAGTCTTGAAGGGCGTGTGTGAGCCTTAGTACTGAGAAGAAATGTGCACTGAATGTTAGAATTGGTGGATTCTGGCAGAGCTGTGGTGTTTGTCATCAACAGTAGCATTGGATGTAAGACTTGAGGTGCACTGGCTGAGCTGTGTTTTGCTCTTTTGGATCCAGTATTGGCTTAGCAGTGGGACTGAATATTATAATTGAGCTGCTGTATTAGGGCTATATGTGAGACAGGGTCCCAGATTAGATCTGAGACGCACTGATGGAGCTGCGTCTGAGGTCCCAGTACTGGAACAGCAGTGTTTACTGCCTGCAAGAAGTGAGGTGCTCTGGCAGACAGCATGTTTGGGGTTCAGGCATGGTTGAGGGGCTTGGAGTGTGTGAACTGAGGTGTACTGATGGAGCTTTCTGTGAGGTCCCAGTACTGGAACAGCAGAGTGTACTGACTGCAAGAACTGAGGTGCTCTGGCAGACAGTGTGTGGTGTTCTGGCACATCTGAGGGCTTAGAGTGTTTGAACTGAGATGAAATGATGGAGCTGCAAGTGGTATATAAGAATGGAGCGGAAGTGGGACAGCAGTGGGCACTGAGGGCTTGGAAGGCGGTGCTTTGGCTGAACTGCATGTGGTTATTAGAGCTGAAAGAGCAGGGACACCTAACAAAGGTTTCCTAGGTGACATCAGTTTACATCTGGATGGGGGGACGTTCCTGTATGCTTGTTGGGGCAAAAGTGTAGGTAGTAGGTTAATTTACATGCCACTGAATTACTGAATTAGGAAAGGTCAGCCACATCTGACAAAGAAAGCAGAACATTTCAAAAAGTCACAGTTTATTCCAAAGTTCATGAAAACAATTTTGTGGTGTGCAGATACCACTGGCACTTTTGTTGCAGACCCTGATGTAAGAATCCCTGGATGGCTAGGCTGTAAGCAATTACAAGCCATCCTCCCTTGCTCTCAGCACTATGGACCACAGGCAGGCAGACCAATGCAACCAACATAACAGTCTAATTTCTACCCTTGTTTACAGCTAAGGTCAGAAACTTAGGTGCTCTGGCTGACAGTGTGTGTGTGTAGGGTTCCTGGCACTGGCACAACTGAAGGTTTGGAGTATGTGAACTGCGGTGCAGTGATGGAGCTGCACCTGAAGTCCCATTACTGGAGCAGCAGAGTGTACTGACTGCAAGAACTGAGGTGCTCTGACAGACAGCGTTTGTACGGTTCCTGGCACTGGCACAGCTGAGGGCTTGGAGTGTGTGAACTGTGGTGCACTGATGAGAGCTGTGTGCGAGGTCCAAGTCCTGGAGCAGCATAGTGTACTGACTGCAAGAACTGAGGTGGTCTGGCTGACAGCATGGGTGGGGTTCCTGGCACTGGCATGGCTGAGGGCCTGGAGTGTGTGACTGAGGTGCACTGATGGAGCTGCGAGTGGGATCTCAGTATGGGGCAAAAGTGGGCACTGTCTCTAAGGATTGCTGAGCCCTGGTAGAGCTGGGTTCCTAGGCTATAAGCAATTGAAAGCGAACCTCAACCCTTGTTCTCAGCACACAGACAGGCACACTTGATGAGGGAAACCCAAGCCAAGGTAGCTGAGATAGGATGCTGACTAACATAACAGCCTGATTTATAGCCTTGTTTACAGCTAAACTCAGAGGAAGAATGTTCTGCAAATGAAAAGGGAAGCTTCCCTGGACAGGAGCAGGAAACAAAGTAAAAATGTAGTCCCCTGCAGACCAGATAAACGGGACAAAGCGTAATTATACAGTAGTTGATCCCTGCTCCCACACAGAAGAAGGAGGGATCAAGAGGCATGACTGGCCACTAGCAAGCAAGGATTTTTAAGTGACACTGAAACTAACAAATTAAATAACTGGAAGCCCCCAGAAGAAGTATACTTAAAATTATACAAGAGGTTGTACGCTTACGCTCAACCTAAAAATGGAGAGTCTGTGTGTGGTAGGTAATACAGTAGAGGGACATCATTCAAAAATCTTTATAAAATAACCTTATTCCACATTGAATAAAATGTGTTTTCTCAATGATTGCATAGCAAACACCAGTCCTCAAGACAAGCTGACCTCAATGAGGCATTGAAGGCTATGTAAATCTATAAACATGGTAACAAATGTGATCCAGAAATTTGTTAGTAAATTGAATGTTATTAACATGAATAGAAGCTCCCCCCTTGAACTAAAACTCCACGTGACCAATACTACAGACCAACGTTTTCTAGAGGAGGTCATTGACCACTGCATGCTTCCAGTCTTCAGGAAAAGTGGCAGATGTTATGGAGGGTGTTGATGCTACTCCCAGGTTGTAGGTGTGGGTGCAAGGATCTGTAGAGACCCCTGAGTGGGTGGACTTCATGAACGTCACTATGTCTTCTCTGGTGACATTTTCCCATTTGGTTTTGTGATTATCTTGGTTTGTGATGGGCAATCAATCAATCCGTGATTTCTAAAGTGTGGCTAATCACCCGTAGGGTCCCAATGTGCTGTTTGTGGGCCTGCTGCTCAATTGAAGAGCCAGATCTTGAGGTCCTTCCTGAACTGCTTCAGTGATGCGGTCTGCCTCAGTTTGAGACGTAGCGTGTTTCATGTCTGGGCTGCAGGAAGGAAAAGGATCTTCCTCCTGCTGTGCTTTTCCAGATTTTGGGAACGGCTGTGAGAGCAAGCTTGGAAGAATAGAGATGTCTTTTGGGTACATAGAAGGTGAGGCAGTGGTTGAGGTATACAGGTCCTATGTTGTGTTGTGCCTTGTAGGTGTTGATCAGGAGTTTGTATGTGATCAACTTGTTGACTGGGAGCCAGTGTAGGTCTCTGAGGTAGAAGGAGATGTGGCTGTGTCGAACGATGTCTGGGATGATTCTGGCTGCTGCATTCTGGATTCTTTGTAGTCTTAATTGTAGTTTCTTGGTGATGCCGGCATAAGAGTGCCTTGCCATAGTCCAGTTTGCTAGTGACGACTGTGTTGGTGACTGTCTTCCTCCTGTCAGAGGAGATCCACTTGAAAATCTTTAGAAGGAGTTGGAGAGTATGGAAGCATGACGATGAGACAGCGTTGACTTAGCGGGTCATGTGTGTGGTCAGTGGGAGCGGGGGTGTTCCCCAGTGCGGTGAGCCACCAGGAGTTGTTCCATGTGGAAGGGATGAAGCTGATTACGAGAATCTCCGTCTTTTCTGAGTTGTGTTTGAGGCAGCTGGCTTCCATCCAGGAGGTGACTTCTCTCATCCCATTGTAGAAATGTATCTTGGCCTTTGTAGGGTAATCGAACAGGGAGAGGATCAGTTGGGTATCGTTGGCATAGGAGACTATGTTTAGCCCATGTTGTTTGATGATCTTGGCTAGCGGGCCATGTAAATGTTGAAAAGTGTTGGGCTGAGTGATGATCCTTAGGGCGCTCCACAGCATGTGCCTATGGGTTCTGACGCAAACTGTGGTATTCTGACACTCTGTGCTCTTCTGGTGAGAAAGGACCTGATCCATTCCAGTGCATTATCTTGGATGCCGGGGTTTTGTAGTCTGGCACAGAGGGTGGAGTGGGATACTGTGTCAAACACAGTAGAGAGGTCAAGGAGGATGAGTGCGGCCGTGCCTTCGTGGACTCATATCGTGCACATGTCATTGGTGGCCGCTAAGAGTGCTGTTTTGGGGCTGTGGTTGCTTCAGAATCCGGATTGGGATGGGTCTAGAATTTGGTGTGTCTCAAGGAATTCAGAGTTACTCGTTGACTCCCTTTTCTGTTAATTTGGCTGGGAAAGGGAGCAAAGAGATGGGTCTGTAGTTTTTCAGCTCCCTTGGGTTGGCAGCGCGTTTCTTGAGAAGCGGGTTGACTGGAGATGAGATCGCTAGACCTTAGTTGGGGTGCATAGTTGCTATAGATGATTGTGATTTTGTTGTGAAAAAAATCTGGCAGGTTGTTGCAGAGCTCTTGAAACGGGGTGATGCTGTTGACAGAGGCCGGTGTGTGGTGAAGTCAAGAAGATCTCCTTTCAGCTGTTGGCACTCCCTTCGAAGCATTTGGCCAGTGCTCTTTCCTAGGTGTCCCTAAGTTGCTGGTGGTAGCACCTGAGTGCAGCCTGGTAGGTGGCTCTGTTGGTGGTTTTGTGGCTGGGTCTATGTTTTCTAGCTCCTCTGTGTAGCAGCTGGCTTGCCTGTTGGTTCTTCTTTGGTTGTTGTGTTTGGTGGGTGCAAGGGAGTCTGCACAGTTTATGATCCAGGTCGTTGAAGTTGGTGATGTCTTTGTTGAGGTTGTCCGTGGGGCTTGTGTAATCCGTGCTGAGGAAGTTGAGCCAGCCAGCTTCTGAGATTTGCCCCTGGTGCAGCTGGGTTTGCCAGTGATGGTGTGCATTTTGACTTGCGGTGTGTTAATTTGGAAGTGGATGATTTAGTGGTCAGTCAATGTGAGCAGTGGCGAGGAGTTGTAATTGATGTTGTCATTGGTGGTAAAGATGAGGCCCAGTATGTCTCCTGTGTTGTTTGTTGGTTCTGTGATGAGCTGGGTTAGTCCAATGTTGTTGAAGCTTTCAAGGAGTGCTGTGCAGCAGGGGTCGGTTCTGTTTTCTAGGTAGAAGTTGAGGTATCAAAGGATAATAAAGGCTCTAGAGTCAATGGTGGGGGGTGAGGAAGTCTGTGATGATTTTGGTGAAAGTGACTCATGGTCGGTAGACAAGGGTTCCATTTAGGGTGCACTTTTCAGAGATTTGCAGCTGGAAGTGCAATTGTTCGATGATTGGGTTGTGCATTCTGTGGATGTTGAGCACATAATGAAGTCCTTGTAGATGACATGCAAGTCCTCCCCTTGACTTGTGAAGACTGTTCTGAGATGCTAATTTGTGACCAGCTGGGATTGCTGTGGCATTGTCAGGTGCCGACATGAAGTTGAGCGAGGATTCCTTGAGGTAGAGAAGGTCCAGTTTGACGCTACTCTGCAGGTCTCAGATTTCGATTGTATCTTTGTTGGTAGAATGTGTGTTCAGTAGCATGCATGTGATTGAGTCTTGAGGGCAGGTTTGCAGAGGCGTGTGGTGTTGGGTGTTACTGTTGGTGTCGCTGTTGCTTGCTGTGGCAGTGGGTGCTGGTGATGGCTTCGACTGTGGTGTGGTGCAAGGCAGCTGCTGTGGGAGTGGTATCCAGGGTTGAGCGAACGGTGGAGCTCTGTAAACATGATAAGGCCAGGGTTCCTGGTGCTGGGTGCAGTCCTGGTGCGGAGGGGCACAGAAGGGCTTGCGTGGCACCCCAGCGGTGTGCCCGCTGCCCGGACACACAGCAGCCACCAATGAGTAGGTCTTTGGACTGGGGAGGAGCACAGGTGGCTGCAGAGGTGTGGGAAAGAAGAGGCAGGAGACGTGGCAGGAAGAGCAGGTATGGAGTGGTGGGAGGCGGAAAGAATGCACGGGATGGGTCTGCGGAGAACGCGACAATGAGCAGAAGGTGAAGCACAAGAAGGGGTGCGAAAGCACTGAGAGGAGTTGGAAAACACAAAAATGATGAACGAGCACAAAGAGGAGTTGGAAAGTCCAAAAATGATGAAAGAGCACTAAGATGAGTTGGAAAGAGCACTAAAAAAGAGTGAGAAGGCACAAAAATGATTACAGCGCTAAGGAGTGAGAGGACAAAACAATTAAAAGTACAAAAAGGAGCAAGAGAGTACAAAATAGTACAAGAACACTAAAAAGGAATGAGCACAAAACTAGTCAGAGGACAAAAATAGGAGTGGGAGAGCATAAAACAAGTGAAAGCATACAAAAAACAAGTGAGAGCACAAAAACTAATACAAGATCAAAAGAGAAAGGGGTTCAGAAAGAAAGAAGGAAAGGAGCTGGACAGAAGAGGATGTCAGCGGGGAGAGAGCAGGAGGAGTATCACGGAAAGCTTAAGGTGAGTGAGCAAGACCCAAAAAGGCCTAGACTAGTCGAAGTGAATGTGTTAGCTTTTAGTTTCCTAGTGGGCTATTGCTTTCAGTTATGTTGTGCGTTTAATAAAAGAACGACAGAGAAAAAATATTCACAAAAGATGCACTCCTAAGTTCAAATATGGTGTACGAAAACACAGTTTGCAAGGCTGAATCCTGATTCTGATTCACATAATGTGGAGCAGTGGACTTTAATTTTCCACAGTGGATTTAAGAAAGAAATGCAGAATTAGAGCCAAAATGAGGAAAAATATGCAAAAGCACATTTTCATTTGATGATTTGGATTATGTGCCTTCTAGGTTTAGCCGCATTTGTAGATGAACACCCACAAATGTATTTTTGTATGTATTTACAGACCATTTCAGGTAGTCTCCCGCTCTGGGAGAGCGATCATATTTAATTCTGCCAGGGATTGATACCAACATCTTTTTGAGGAACTGAACGGGAAGGGAACATTCCCATATGTGCTAGATTGCAGAGGAATGGATTGCTGCATGGGAAACATTTTCCTTGCCAAAACAACCTTAAATATGCTGATGCACAGTTCCATCATATTAAAGCGCTCGATCTGATAGGAAGTCTGCACTTTCTCTGCAAGTTGGTATGCTCGCAAATTTATGTCTGTACGTTTTCAGGAATTTCTAGGTATTCTTTGCAAATCATAAGATAGTAATTTGTGCAGAACTTAGGATCAGTCCTGTGGGATGAAATTTCTGACTTCACAAATCCAAAGCTGTAGCAATCGGACCCATAGACAGGAAATAAACTTTGCTTGGGTCTCTTAGAATATTCCAAATTTAACATTAGGACACATGCTGTTTGTGTGCCTGGCAGTTAAGAGAGAGTGGCGTGAAAATACAGAATGTCCAGTTTGATGTTTTTAGTGTAAAGACCCTCACTCTAGGTTTCAGTCATTATATTTAATGTATTTATATGGTTTGTACACATCAGAATGATGTACAGTTACAAAGAAGCAATATCAAAAAGTAATTACAACAAAAATAATTGATCCGGCATAAATTACACCTATTATTCTTACTTGTGAATCAGGACATCCAACTCAATGTTAGGCTTTGTGTACATAGTGCAGGAAGACCCCCCAAACTGATGCAGAAATAAATACATTCATAATGATGTGTACCTTTCTGAACTAGATCCATGTTAACCACAGTTTCAGTTAGATATTACTATTACTCCTGATTACCCCAAAATTAACCTCATCCCTGGAAGCACTAGCTGATGCCATGTGCCTAAGCCCCCTATCAGGGCTATGTGGGTGGGTCCCTAGGTTCGGCGTGCAAGACTCCACCAGGACTCCTCTGCATTGACCTCTTCTGCTCCTGGCCAGTGGAACTGCTGCTGGACTTTACAGGAACCAAACAATCTTGCAACTCCTGAGACAACCTCACCTTGCAACATTTTTGTTCCGGCTCCTTCCAGCAATTGCAACAGTCCCAGGGCTGTGCATCCTCTGGGGTTGGTAAGACTTCAGCTGCATCAAAGAAGCAAGAAGGGATCTCCCTTGGTATGCATGAGTCACTCCCCTGCATTCGCAGGCACCTAAGGCAACGGCGTCCGACTGCTGGCATCTGCTATCCACTGGAGCTGCGTGGATCCTCCAGTGCAGGTGGTGGTTCTGAGTGGTCCTCTCTGATATCTGTTGCACTTGGGAGACAGGGAGCCCTTGCCTCTCATTGTAGGACAGAATCCCTGTGCACTGTGACTCTTGCAACAACCAAGGCTTGTTGACTTCTGCTCTGAGTGATCTTCAAACTCCAAGTCGATCCGGCCTTCAGCACTTCACCCTTGTAAGGTCAGTCTCCTCTCTGCTGCTCCAGCGACTTGGGTCTCCTCTCCAGGTGTGCTGACTGTACCTCACTGCAACTTACTGTGCCTTTTGCCAGTGGGTTGCCTGTGGGGGGCTACAACTGCTTCTGCTGGCTCTCCTTACTGCTTGGGTCAGCCCAGACTCCCCTCCAAGGGTCGAGTCCCTTAGACCTTGCTTGTCCTCTTCATTTCTGCAAATCCTCTTCTGCCCAGGTTTGCGTTGGCCAGGGCTTGTTGGCAGTCCTCCTGACCATTCACCCAACTGCAACCCGGTGACCGGCGTGGCACAGCTTCTGCACAAATTCAGGGACTCCTCTGCATCTCCTGGGCTCCACAACTGGGTTTCGCCTTACCTCATCGACCCAGATCTTAATCCACTGGCAGATGGCCAGTGGCTCCTGCCCCACTTGGACACTCCTGCATGGACTGGACTCTGTCCCCTTCTTTTGCAGGTCCTCTTCATTCGTAATCCACCGTTGGGTCCCACTAGACTGGTCCTGTTCTTGCAAGGTTCTTTTTCCAAGTCCCTGTGTTAGTAAAAATTACCTCTGCTCTCCTGGGTGAAGGGGATCATCTAGGTACTCACCTCTGCGGGTCCCAAGTTCTCCAGCTCCCTCCTAATGACTCCACAACCTAGGGTGAGGGACCTAACTTTGCATTCCACTATTTTAGTATATGGTTTGCCATCCCCCCAATAGGGCTTTAGCTATTTTCTGCTAATGCTTGTTTTTTTTGTATGCTAATTGCTAGTACTTACGCTGTGTGTGTATATAGGGTATACTTACCTCCAGTTGGGGGACTGCCCATACGTAATCTAGTTCAGTAATAAGGTACCTTTATTTTTGATGTGTGTTTCCTTTCATGTGAGATAAGTTACTGTGTGACTACTGTGGTATTTCAAGTGCTTTACATTCCTCCTAGATAAGTCTTGGCTGCTCACCACAGCTACCTCTAGAGAGCACTATAAAGTGCAAACACCATAGGTGTCCACCATACACCAGGCCAGCTTCCTACACCCCCCACCTCCGGACTTACTCAGGAGCTCTCAAGCCAGCGTACTGTGCTGAGGGTCCACCTGGAGCTCTGGGCCTCTTGCGGGGGCTGCTGAGGCCTTTGTTACGCCATTGATGTGTAAGGGTGAATACCTTAGCTTTTTTATATATATGCTCGGTGATGAATCCTGCGTGAGAAATACCTACACTCTGTCGAACGTGAGTGCTCTGCACCATTATTCCACGATAGCACTGTTATGTATTGTTGACGTTGCTAGTAATGTTCGTGAATGTAACCTCTGTTTTCTTTTTATGGCAATTAGGGTTTGAGTTAACTTCAGCAGAAGAAGAGGCAATACAGAATAGGTGGCAGAGGATTATGGGGGGAGCATATGAAATTGTGGTATGTATTTGACAATATTTATACGTATTTAGTGTGTATTTACATTGATGGTTATTAAATACTGAAAAACAATTTCTGAAAAACCTTCTAATACCCTTCATCGCATATCTGTTTTCGCACATTCCACTCCATATTTATTTTCCTAATTGTAACAATTGCGCTATAGTGACATGTATAACAAACCGCTGTAGAACTTCAGGCCAAGGAAATATTTTCCTGATAAATACACAATTTCTGTGACAGCAAGTAGGTTCTCCCTATGTTTTGTACTTGCTACTCGGCAAAACATTAACTACTCCTCTTTGTCACAATGACAAGAGAACCCATGTTCTTGGCATTTGTCCTGAAATTTCTTAATTATAGTTCTTTCTACTGCTGACCTTTTTGTATTCAGATGTATTGCTGAGTGCAAGCAAATCCAGTCAGAATTTGAGGAAAGAATAGCATCCTGTGAGTGGCACCGAAGGTGTCAGGTAAAACCTACATGTTATGAGACCAAAAACCTATGATCCTGTTTCTTTGCCTGGGCCTCTGGTGGATTCTCAAGGAGTTCCACTCCTCTGTTTAATGTTTGCTCACCAGAATTCAAGTCAAGTTGTGGTTCAGTCCAATTCTTTGTTGGGTGTTTATTTTTCTTAGCAAGCGTGCAGGAACTTATTTTTTGTGTGATTGTCTACACAATATTTCGTAATAACGTAACCTCTGCTGAGAGTTCTTACATGTTTTTTTAAATGTGTTTCGTTCAAGTATCTGTCAGCTGCACAAGTGTGCCCTCACACTATAACTTGACATTATTCAAGGTGACCACAGCATTTTGAATATGTGGCTGTTGGGACTGACCTTACCATTTCACTTACATTGTGCCATCTTTCAAGACCTGTGTACAGTTCTTCGCAAGCATATACTGGTTTAGCATGCGTCTTGGTACCAAACCACCAGCTCCATACTTGTAGAAAGCAGATTCACCGGTTATTTTATTTTGATTACTGTGAAAGTTTTTGTCCTTAAAAGGTGTCCGAGGGAGCAGGCAGCAGGGACAACTTAGTCAGCACTTGGAGGGAGCCAGCTTCTTCTTCCTTCCTGAAGGTGCAGGAGGTAACTGCGTCCCTTGAGTGTTTCCGGGACGGTCCGTGGGAAGAGCAAAATCTAGACCTTCTGCTGTGTAATATATGTGTTATATCTTCTTTTCAATGTGACATTCATTAGGAAATTTAGATATTTATGCTAGCGAGGGACACTTCCCTTAGAAGACACTTTAAGATATGAAGGCTCATGAGCTTTTTGTTTTCCTCTTTGTCATATCGAGAACAATGTGTAATACAGAAACGGTGATCCTTCCCTTTGGCCTGAACTGCTTGTGTAACGTGACTTCTACAATAGTAAGCATTAACCTTTCAGCATTTGCGGTAGTATTGGTTCCTTTCAACGTTGTTGACGAATGTGGAGCAGCATCCATGGATACTTTGTTCCCTTTCTCAGTGTGGCCATTTTTCACATTTTCAATGTTTGTTTGGTAACCTTATCTTTAGCGGAAGAGGGGTGCAAAACTGAAACTTGTATCAGAACAAGAATACATAGAAACGATATCTGAAATGAATATAATTGTTTTACCGTCTATTTTGCAATAACTTGCTTTCACTCAAAGCACTTTGGACTGTATCACATGAAATCAGGGCTAACATAAAACACAGTCTCGGCCACAGCTTTGAGCTAGAAAGCGGCAAATAGATGGAGCTGAGCTATTTTATCACCGTAGCTGGTGGTAAATGGTTGCTCGCCATGGATTGTTTGGAGATGTGTGCAGCTTTCATCTGGAAATATAGCAGCATTTGTTGATCTAGCTGGATTGCCCAATAGGACATGACACAGTAGAGTACAGAAAGCAACATAGCAACCCACATAACAGGCACCACAGAACGAAACAGTGAAAACTGAATGCAAGACAACATCCACAGTACACTACAGGAAGTCAAATTGAAATAACGTAGCACAGAAAATAGCAGCACATCACCACAACAAAATCCCACACAACAAATACATACAAAAATATTTGTGTTGCACATTACCACTTTTAGAATGTTTTTTTGATAATACCGCAGTAAAAGGTGTTTGAAGCAAGCCCTTCTTTAGCTTACCACCAAGTATATGACGTGGCACCAATAAAAAAAAGGTTTAGTGATCCAACAGACGAACCTGAAGAGGTTGTTAAAATTGAGTTTGCCACAGAGAAAAGAGTTGTTGCAGTGCATCCTCCTGAGCCAGAACATGCCGGAGTTTGTGATACAAAAAGGCGGTCACCTTATGAAAACTGTACATTTGTTGTATAATTTGATACTATGCATTCATATGCTACTTTTCTTTTGCATCAATAATAACAATGTTTGTTAAAAGTGCCTTTGTTTGAAGTAGGTGAGACTGATATAATCTGCAGTATGTAGCAGCAACTAGCATGTTGATGGAATATGCAGTACGTGCTAACATGGCATGTGGTCTTGGCCTGGATCAGTTTGGTATTACACATAGAAAACAATAAATAAATGTAACCAGGAGAACAGACATTCCTTGCGAAGGATGTCATGCCCTCTGGTAAAGATTTGGGTTTTCAAAGCTGAGACTGCACCACTTCGATCTTATGTTTTTTTTTTTTGTAGAACAAAGGATTATAAATGATCGTAACAAGGCTTTCTAGACAAAGTAAAACACTAAAATAAGTGTTCAGATCTCCTGGACTAAATATAAATATTTGTTTTTCCAAGTTCCAGCTGACTTTATTCTATCATAAAAGATCATAAAAGCACGCAGAATAAACAATACAATAATACATCTTAACAGTCACAATTCATTATTATCCTAAGCCTTTAAAAATGCAATCCTTCTCATAAAAACAACATTAAAATGATATAGAGCTGACCGCCCCAAACTCCTGTCTGCTCGGCTAACTGCCCTTCATTGATTTTCTACTGCAAATAGCCAGCTTTAGAAAACAACACACACTAAAGCAGATATCAGGGCTATTTAACATTTTAAGAAAAGCTAAGGCCACTCTACATTTAGCTAACCTTCTTAATAAGGGTTTAAGGCAAACCTGAAAAACCTATGATAAAAGCCACAAGAAAACGTAAAATGCAGCAAAGATTGTTTGCCCTACCATTGCAAGAACAAGGGGGCAGCGAGCCACCCCACAAATTGTCCCCATTGTTAAATCACATTAAGTGCCAAACACTCCCTGACCTAAATCTGAACAGCGGCGATCTCTCCCAACGCGTTAGCTCCAGGGTAAGATACAAAGGTGTGAATCTGACTGCTAGATAGAATAAAATGGCAAATAGTTGGTTTACGAATGGCATCCTGAACCCTCTGTAGAGCAGTATACTCACCAAACCTCAGCCTCACCACCCTTTTATCGGATTTAGTAATTGAACCAGGATTGCTGAACAATTCAGGAAGACCAGTACTAGCCACGGACATACCAATATAATTCAGCCAGGGGATGGAAGGACCTTTGTCTAAAACTACACATCCATTGTTATTTCCCAATTCAAACTTGCCTCTTTATTGCACCACACGCTCATCCAGCATGGCACCAGTCTTATATTGTCTGAAATACGCTCTTAATTCAATTTGGAATGTGGGATGAAATTTGCGCTCGAGGGCAGAAGGTTCAGCAGCCATCTACAAATGCTGTTTTCTTCTAGCTGCATAGCTGTGGAATTTTGTTACCCCCATACTCCAGCTCCATATGCAGCTGTAGTAATGCATTGCATTTTATAAACTTTAATAAAAGGGGAAATTGTGAACCTGCTGTTTTTTTTTTTCAACTAAATTTAAAAAGAAACCCGCTGATCTTCCGAATTTCCTCCAGGCAGTATTTACCTGTGTCACCCAGGAATTACTTGAGGAAAAATCCACACCAGGGTAACAAAAATTCCCAACAGCGCTAAGTGAATTTTTGCCCACTTTCAAGACTGATATTGTTTTCCTACCAGGCCCAGAAGCCATGAAGTGAGATTTTCCAAACTGTGTTTTTATATCCAAGTTACACACAAAAATCACAAAAGCATCAATCAGGCTCCTTAATGCACGAGGGGTTCTAGCCAGCAGAACCGCATCATGGGCTTACAGTAAAACCGGGACGGCAGAGTGGCAATTTTCAGCATGTCCAGAGTTGATCTCACACTCTCTGTCCGTCTTTTTTTCATATACATCAGTAAAATGCATTGCCCATTCCTGACCTGAAATATTACTGCTCAAACGATTAGTTGGAAGGGCATCTCTCTGATAGAGCCAAAAAAGTTGGGAGGTTATCTTTAAGAAGGACATTTAAAGTTGCTGCAGAATCTTTAAGGTGCCACACTACCCTTAAACCGTTGTTAGTGTGTTTGCTAATACTATCACCTGTTGTTCCTTTCAAAAGGAAAAACACCTTTGACACAAAGGGCATTATGATCGCTCCAATGGGTTCAATCACTACGCTGTTTATACACCACTGCTGGCAGCTTTCAGAGACAAATATATTGTCAATAATTGATCTTTGACCCTCTCCTCTATATTTTGGCTTACTTAAGCAAGAGCCTGGAAAATAGTTAACTACGTCTACCAGGTACAACTGCGCCACTGAATCCCTCAAATTCAGACCCCTCAAATCCCGTGGAGCAACTTCCAAGACCATGCTCTTAGAACAAGGCTATATAATTTCAATACCCATTTTTGCGTTGAAATCCCCACAAATTAAAATTCCCGATTGGGAAATAAAGATCTTTCCTTGTGACTGTAAACCTGCAATAAAACAAAATAACTCTTCAATAAATTACTACAGGAGTTCGAAAAATCATTATTATAAAAATTCACTAAATACAAGCTAAAAGAACACTACAGTCCTGGATGACCAATGACTGGTAAGCGGAACTACCTGTATCCATAACAGAAACATTTAGGGGGTCATTCTGACCCCGGCGGGCGGCGGTCGCCGCCCGCCTGGCGGGAACCGCCATTTGACCGCTGGCGGCATTCCGACCTGCCGGCCCAGCGGGAAGGGGGCCTGCAACATTGAAGCCGGCTCCGAATGGAGCCGGCGGTGTTGCAGGTGTGCGACGGGTGCAGTTGCACCCGTCGCGCTTTTCACTGTCTGCTAGGCAGACAGTGAAAAGCAGGCTGGGGCCCTGTTAGGGGGCCACTGCCCATGCCAGTGGCATGGGCAGTGCAGGGGCCCCCAGGGGCCCCAGGACACCCTTTCCCGCCAGCCTCTTCCTGGCGGTGTAAACCGCCAGAAACAGGCTGGCGGGAAGGGGGTCAGAATGGTGGATTTGCCCAGCCGGGCGAAATCCGGCGGGAAACCGCCGGACCCGGTTTTCTGACCGCGGCTTTACCGCCACGGTCAGAATGGGCAGGGAAGCACCGCCAGCCTGTTGGCGGTGCTTCCTCCATTCGCGGCCCTGGCGGTCTTTGACCGCCAGGGTCGGAATGACCCCCTTAGTCTGCGGTTAAGCATAACCCAGATGGCAAGGCCTTTACTGGCTCTCCCATGCGGAGAGAAAACAGATGGACAGGAATAACAGGAATAACCATTACAGACAACTGATGAAACGTCCCAGTTTTCTTGAAGAATAACAAAATCAAAATCACCGATAAAAGAAAGCAATTCTGGGTTGGAGATCTTACTTTTAAGGCCAGCCACGTTCCAACTAATTAAAGCAAAATGCTTATAATTGATTGGACCATCGACATGCAGTTCTCTTAATTGAACCCTACCAAAGGAAATATTACATTACAGAGGTAGGGGAGGATTAGCGGTATCCAACTCAAAAAACGGGAGCATGGGGGTATGTATCAGTGGTAAAATGTACAACAGTCTCACTAGAATTAATGTATCAGTGATAGATTGTACAAAAGTCCCACCAGAATGACCCCAATTTATTTCCCTATCTGTAATATATAGAGTTAATTTCTGAGAGCCCATATACTGTCAGTCCAACCTGTTAAGGTCAGTTAACAGTTCAAAATGGTTATTACTCACAACATTAATATTATCAGGGATTTTTAATGTTCAAAGAACCGAAGATGAAACTCTGTGCTGTTGAGGATCAAAGGGCCTATAGAAAAAGCCAAAAGGCAGAATTCTGACATCACCAGACATGGTAAAGGCCTGAAAATTCAGGGACAGAATTTTTTCCGCAATTAGAGGGTACCTAAAATTAACAATAATACAGTCGCCTCGTATGGACTTAGTAGAAGGTCCAACCCAGGCGACTCTGCAGGCCAATAAAATATTTCCATAGTCTCACACATCAAAGTTGGAATCGTTAACTAACCAATGACACACTATGTTTTCTTATATTTATTAACTGTTTCTTCAACTTTTATTGTTTGTTTTAGTAGACGATATTTCCATATACTGGTGCAAACTTTGTATAAATTAAGAAGGTTAAACAAATCTGCTAAAAACAGGGACCCTGCTGGTGGACTGACAGTGTTGTATAAGCACTAGTGCTCTAACAACCATATTATTACTTCTTCAGACTTTGCTCACATGTGTACAGCTTCATGTTTCTGTAACACTGTACAGTAAATCACTTCTGTATACACTGTTTATGGAAATGAGCAGTTGTTTAAAACAGTTGTTATTTCGTCTGCTGTAAAATTTTCCAATTTTATGTTTTTTGTTTTTAATTAGGCACAGTCGGACATAACAGCGCTTCTCTGCTTACTGCACCCAATTTTGTATGTGAGACACGCATTTTTTTCTAAGGAGTTTAACCAGTTGCATCTTATAAGAAAGCAATGCTCCTAGTTACTGTGGCATATTTCTTGGTACTAAAATATTTCAGTAATTCTCCTCCCTTAAGGCCAGTACAATCTGTGGCATTTAGTCAGTTTATTTTGAAAAAAATGATTGTGCAGCCAAATACAATCTTTGACCCTTAAATTGCTACTTTCAAAAGTATAACTGCGCAAACTCCTTTATAGAGAGGTGGACTAACGTGCTACCCTTCAATTTGGGTTTGGCGACTTTTTTCAGTGGTTGCTTTTCGTTAAAGATCCTGCCGTAATAAAAAGAGACTTTGCATCACTTCCACATGCTGGGACAAAAGCTGTTTTAACCTTAAATTCTGTCCATCTACCCACATCGAAGGTAGCCATGGCAACAACATGACATCATGTGCTAAATCTCTGTAGCAGAAAGACTTTGTCCACGCATCTTTTCACTGAAGCTTCAAAAGGAAGGCAGTGGATACTGCCAAAATAAATGAAGAATAAGAAAGCCCATGATGCCAGGCGTGGAAAATGTGAAAGTGGACTTATTAGCAGAACCCTGGTAAAAAGCCTGAATGTGTCACCAATAAAGTTCTCTCAATTAGCTGTATTGGAATCAGTTCACGACTCACAGGTGAATAGACACTACAGGATCAGGGGATTGACTGAATCACATTGCCAGACCCCCTACACCCTAGAAGCGAAGAAAGACATTAATGGGAAAAATGTGGCAAAGGACAGTTTCTTGGATGTGTAGAACCATCATTTAAAATTTGCCTGAAATACTTTGAGGACTGAGAGGCAAGTGGTCAGTTTATTTGAGGCAGTTTGAAGATGAGGGCTTGGATGGGACTGTTTAATATCTCTGGTCTGTTGTGACCCATTCTAACTTCAGGCTAATTCACATTAAGATTTTTATAGGTCATGGTATAAAAGAACACAACTACACCAAAGGGTTCTAGTAACAGAGCTGACATGTCTTAAATGCCTAATGGTCTTGTCACATTCTATTCATTCGCTGTGGGAATGTCCAGAAATAGATTAATTTTGTTTAAAATGCACACTGGATAAATATCTACGGTGGATGTTTAGTTTGACTTAAGCCTCAAGTAGGCAATAAAGGCAACGAAGAGAGTCTAATACTCACTAGATATAAAACGAGGGTTTATAACCGAGGTATGATAATTGTTTGCAGGTAGTGATGCTTGCCCTCATATGTTGACTAGGTGCGAAGATTAGCACAGGAGAATGACCATGAAGCATTTACATTTGCATTCCCCCCTTATTGTCTAACTCTGTCCGACAGTTGACCCAGTCTGACCATTTTATGTTTTGGGGTGAATTGCTTTTGGCCTTATTTTCAAAGTTGTGAGTAAGCCAAGCTTAAGTGTGTAAAAACAGATCAGCTCACATTACTGCTCAGAAATATATGAATGCAGACAATCTGCCACCTTGGTGGATTATCTGCAATTGTAATTGCAAAGATAAAGCTGGGAAAGTTGTTTTTGAAGAGATTTTGCGGTTTAATTTGCACAGTTGAAATGTACAAAAATGTATACCTGTAGAAAGCAGAAGTGCCTTTCCACTGTAAGAAAGGAAAAAATGGTCTCCAATATTTTATCGTGTGGGAAGGTGTAGAATGTAGAGTTTATTTTAACACTTTCACCGACATGAGCCTTTCATGCAAATTAAATACACTAGGATACAACATAAACATTTTGAAAAGAAAAAGAGAGAACATGTCAGCCACTCTATATGGTAACTCAAGGGTGTGGTTGTAGGTTGTCATCTGATAATAACAGTCCCTTAACTGAATGTCCAGCCAGAGGTACATTTTTGTAAAGGGATAATTCTTTGTTTACTTATAGAAGATTTAAGGTAGTTAAAATAATGACCAATTCAAAAAAAAAATCCTTGATAATCTGGTACTGTGAAACAACCTAAACATTTTTGTATTGTGTCCATGCAATATAAAGATGCACTCTAAATAACACTAGAGTCTATGAACAATCTTATCATATGAGCTGGAAGTCCTAGGCAGTCTACTACAATTCAGGGTCTAAGTTCTGCACTGTCGATTACGTGTCCTAATGACTCAGGGCATCGGACAGGATGCTAAAACATCTGTCTTGTATAGTTATATGCCTTAACTTTGCCCTCGATTGCTGGAAAGCCCTGGGATATGGGTGAAGATCAGATAGATCAGAGACTTTGAGCCCAGGCAGCTAATAAGATTAACAACTATCTGGTGCTAGGTATACCCATGAGACATGGAGCATCCTCTGACCTACTGGTTCCCACTAGCACCTAGGACATACTGGCTTGGAGTGAAGGCCCTAGTGCACATTTATTCAGTGGGACTGTATATTTGGGACTTCCCACATTCGTCACAAGGCTACACCCAAATATCTTTGAGAGTAATAGAAACAACCCTGTGTATTTCCTGTGCCAGAAAGTGGAAGATACAGGTTTCCACCAAGTCATTTGTGTCATAGTTCAGTGGAAGTTCACTGCACCTGCACGGTTCTCCAATGCTCCAAGCACATCACCAATCAAAAGGTTGTGCAGATCTTTACAAGTGTGTTTTGGGTCAACTCCCATGGGGGTTCTGCCTCACTGTAGGGGGAATAAGACACAAATGGGAAAAGGTTTGTGCATCTCAGGGTTGACAGATCAGCTGTCATGAGCTGGGTCTGTTCTTTTCCCAATTAGTTCCGTGATGAAGACAAAGAGGAGGTCACCTGGATGTAAATTCAACCTGGCATAGTGCACTCCTTGCAAAAAGAGTAGTTTGTTTCTGACCATAACTAGAGATGGAGCTTCACAGGAAGCCAAACCCTTTCTGGGCAGTACTGTCTTCCTTAGAAGAGTTCTGGGATAGCATAATAAAAATAGGGATTCGACTAACCATCGAAGATGCACTAATGGAAGCTGCAAAGAGAAGTTATTTAATGGAAGCTGTGCTCACAAAAGCAACGGGTAGGCCAAACGCCTTTTTGGACTGTATATTACTGTAGAGGAAACCATCCGCACAGCACATATGTGCCAAAACCTGTAACGTAAATGCCCATGTACTCAGAAACCTAAAAATTCAAAGCACAAAGATATGAACACACTCAGACAAATTGTCATGAATTGTTTCATAGCTTTGTGCCTTCCATGTGTAGTGAGAAATTACAACATTTGCCACTGCCATTGCCCAGTGACCAGTAGTTGCTCCTTAACCGAGAGGAAACACCTCACAATCCATATGTTACCAGTCTTTGATTGTGACTCAAATATTTGGAAATATTTTATTGACTTGAATCTATGACCCCAGTTGTTTGTGCTTTTTTTCGTTTCCAGGTGGCTCAAGTCTCCAAATTCAGTGAAAGTAGTGGATTAGGAATAAGTCTGGAGGCTACAGTTGGACACCATTTTCTTCGGTCAATTTTGCCAGAGGGTCCGGTGGGCCGCTGCAGCAAACTGTACAGTGGAGATGAACTACTGGAAGTAAGGATGCACATTACTCTTGTTTGTATGATGCTTAATTGATTGACTTTTAGTTTGAAGAGCTTAACAACTTTAATGGGAACTAAAAAGCAGCAAATAATGGCTGAATTGAATGACATTCTTGGCGCAAAGCTTTAGACCTAAATTGTAGATGTAGTCCTTGGCCCTTGTTTATGTCTGTGTACACAGGCACTAAGTGTGGCCAACATAGACTGGTTTGTGATCCCGATTAACAAAGTGTACTATCAACAGTACATGTGCTAACGGAAAGAGCTAACACATGCCCTTCTGCTGACTCCACTCAGGAACCGGGGTGCAGTGATGCCCATGCAAATATAGTCATGGTTCCCCTGCTAAGTGCATTGTTTCTTTGCAGATGAAACCACTATCTCCCTTTGGAAGGGGCTATGGACTTACCCATTAATGAAGGAAAAAAATATTACAGACAAAATACCGTACTGGTAGTCAGAGGGTCCTCAAGGGCCTGTTTGTGTTTGCATCTGTGATATGGCACAGGCACACAGTCGTAGACATTCTCTGTTTTCATGATATCCCCTCTATTCATGAGGATGCACCACCATGCAGATAGAAAAAGCATTCACTTACATTGTACTGCCATAAGTGGGTGTTAAAAAATGTATGGCATCTTCATTAATCCCAGATTCCAACAGGAGTGCAGTAAGAGGGTCAGATGTTCTTTGTGTCACATAGTCAGTTTGTATAACGTGCGCCCTACAAATCTTAATTAATTTTAAAAGCACTGCGTATGTTCATCCTAGTTTTATATTTTCAGACAGCTACTCTACTCACAGTAAAAAGTAACAATTCTTTTATTTTGTTGGAAAAATAATCTTGGGCACAGTCTCAACAGCCATTTAAAAAGAAGTGTGAAAATGTGGTATTGGAATGTAATCAAAATAAAATTTGTTCACCAGTTTTCCATTGGTTTCACCATTCAGCATTTGCACCACCTAAAGTTATTTTTTATGCACTTTTGCTTTCTGTGATTCCTTTCAGTGCTGGTACTTTTATAGAGATTTTAGTTCTAAGTGTACAGCATATTTTTGGTTCCTCACAATTAGGACTGCCAGACCTGTGTTGCATAGAAACAAAGGAGAGAGGGGCTAAGCACTCCTTAATGTTTACATCTGAACTGTTAAGCTCCCTGAGTACTCTCAAAGCCTAAAAGTTGAGATTTGTGCGATGTTCATTTGAGGATAACACACAAAAGAGACCTACCACTGTTTCCTGAGCTAGTTTTGTGACCTTACACTAGTGATTAAACTAAAGGTCCCTCTGCATTCTAACGCCTCCACTGGTAGACCCCAGATCACAGAGATGTGTATTTTCTTATTTGCTTATACCCCTCTTTAGCCTTCTACTTCATGGGTAAGTCTCAGTTAAGGAAGGAATCTGATCGGTTCATCTATGCTGAACTGGATTAAAAAGAAAAGCGAGTGAATTCTCTGTGTTAGAGATTTTTCATAGAAAACTTCGCTTCAGCTGTCAATCAAAACTGGAGGCAGTCCTGACCAAAATAGTTCTAAGCTCAGGCAAGCTCCTGGAGTACACTGTTACTATGGCTTTGAGCAGTCACCCGCCAATGTTTTTCTGCAGCCTGGCAATTTAATCATATTGATATGGTAGCTACACGCTTGCAATTGAGGTAGTTTGTCCAGTGGAGTTGGGGGTACGTACTCCTACAT
Organism: Pleurodeles waltl; assembly: GCF_031143425.1. Classification (NCBI taxonomy): domain Eukaryota; kingdom Metazoa; phylum Chordata; class Amphibia; order Caudata; family Salamandridae; genus Pleurodeles; species Pleurodeles waltl. The sequence goes on from NC_090437.1 coordinate 326,251,541, forward strand.
TTCACTTGAGATTAAGGACAGAAGCCTGATCTTGGGCTGTTTGCAGCATCTATAGATGAAGAGAAAATGTCAGCACTTTAATAGTTGTATGTCTCTTAAATATTAGTCAGAACCACACTGGTTATTCCTGGGCCAGAGGCATGGAGTCTGGTTTTCAAATTCCAGTGGCTGGCACCTACTGCTGTCACACTCTTGTTCTAATTTGGAGGATTGTTGAAGTAGGCCAGGGCCGTGCAGTGCTAACACCACCTGGTGCATCATCAGAAAGGCGAGCTCTGCCATTGAAGCAATTGTGTAATTGTGCCCCCAACAGTCTCAGTACCTCACTGGTACACCCTCAGCCTCCCTGAGTGGCCACAAGTAGCCAGCAGGACATGGTGAGGGCAAGGTGGCAGTTGAGCCTTTGGCACCCTTCCTGAACTTGATGTGCCCCTAATCATACTCTATTGTCTTCCCCCTGAGTCAAAGACAGTTTTAAAAACCAGCAATTGCAAAGTCAGTAGGTCTCATGAAAGAGATTAGAGCAGTTGGCTTAGTCAGTGTTTAGCCGTGTCGTACAGCAGCATGGCTGGCTGGTTTAAAAAAACATTCCAAAGCCAGTAGGTCTTGTCTACGTGAGTTATTGCCTTTGCATTGTTCTAGCCATATCATACAGTAGCACAGTGGCTGGGCACCTTGGCTGAAAGTAAAAAAATAAATAAAATAAAAAAATGAATAAAAAAGCGCCATAGCTGCATCGTTGTGCTTTTTTATTGTGTGGGGTGAGAACAGCACAGAGGGAGGGCATATAGAGGTCAACAAGGACAGAGTATGTGGGAGAAAAAGTGATTTGAGATGGCCAATGCTGACCATGTTACGGTGCTTTATTTTGTTTATTGCAAGGTGGGGGTAGTAGGCAACAGGGAGGGAGGGGGGATGGATGTGTGAGGAAGGGAAACGACATGGACAGCGCATGGGGTGAGAGTGAGAGCAGCAACACAGACAGGTGGGGCAGGAGGGGGGTAAAAGTGAGAGTAGCAATATGGACAGCGGACTGGGGCAAGCAACAAAACAGACAACGAGTGGGGCCAAACAACAAGATGGACAGCCGGAGGGAGCAGTCAACAATGTGGATAGTAAGTGAGCTAGGAGACAGGTGCTCTCAACACAAGGACTGTGATGATAAAAAGTACACATATGGGAATGGGCGGGAAGGAGAATAACTACACAGACAGCAGTTAGGGGTAAACAATAACATGGACAGTGGAAAGGGGGCAAGCAACAATATGGACCGTGGGTGGGGCAAACGACAACATGGACATAGGGAGGAGTAAGCAACATCACAGGCAGCTGGGGCAAGTAACAGAGGCTCACAGACCGCTAATAAAGTTAAGCAGGTAAAATGGATTCTGGCCTGAGGCGAAGATCTGCTACCAGTATAACATTGTTTAGGTGGAGAAAGGAACTTTAAAGACAACAACTGTGATAGCCTAAAGTACACATATGGGAGGCTGTGCAGGAGGGAGAGCAACAACACGGGTAGCTGGAGGGGGAAAGCAACAACATGACAGCGGGAGGAGGCAAGCAAAAACAGGGACAATAGGAGGGTGTAAACAGCAACACAGACAGTGGGAGGGGGACAAGTATACTGAGGTTGAAGCAGCATGAAGGCTGGGGCCTTGAAGCAACTTGGAGGACGAGTACATGAGGGTGACAGCTGGATTAGACATACCCTCTAGTTCAGTGCAGAGAAAAGAAAAGAACAAAAATTGTTTTACATCGATGTTTAAGGCAGAATCTGCCCATGAATTGACAAGAGAGCATTTTATGAAAATGACACCCTGAAAGCAATTGTTTTTCCAATAGTTAAAAGTTAATATTTTGGTGCAAAATAGTATTTCACATGAAAACAACAAGCTTATATTTGATGGAAATTGTGAATGAAGTGCTTGCATTTAATCACAATTTATATTTTCAGAAAGTGACGTGTTTAGAGAAAATGATTGTGTTTCCAAAATGTATTGATTAATGTATGAAACTCATAAGCCATCTACAAAGCAGCAAACTGCTGTACAAATACAGTAATACTACAGAGCCACACCACTGGGTGGGAGGGGGAATTACATAGGTGACTTCAGATGGATATCCACTAGGTAAGATGATAAAAGGGGGTGGTGGTTGTAGTAGAAGCGAATTGAAAATTGTTTGTGCAACATACATACTAACATAGGCCTGTGAATTTTACCCCTGTTACCATGAATCAAGAGACTGGTGAGATGGCTGGAATGTTAGTTAGCCCTGTAAATGCGATGTTTGTTCCCTTTTCAAGACTGCTTACTGCAGGAATAAATGTAAATCACTGCACAAGTCCTCAGCGAGTGCACCTGCATTTAAAATCTGCACAATACCTATGCTTTCCTGTTTTCAGTTTCTAGTATGGTTTTTCAGTGTTTTCCAATGCTTTGTGGTGATGGTGTTTTTATACAGCTTATAAAACGTTGCCATTTATTATTTTATTTCCTCGTTCTTTCCTAATATCAATTCTTCCTTTCTTTATTACTGCTCCTGTTTATCTTCTCTGTACCTTTTATTTGTATTTCCTCTCCCAAATAACAATTCGGTATTTCTCTCACCTCCCTGTCACAATTTCTAATGTTTATACCCCTATTTCCAGCAGTCCAGTCGCACACTGTGTCTAGGATGCCCATAGATGGGCATATGTTTGTACCCATTAAGATTTGATTACAGCAAAAAGTGTTAATGGTGAGCACTTAAGACACCTTTCTGCTGCTCTATTATTCAAACAAATCAGAAATATCAACTGAATGAGGATTTTCTACTTTGGATCAATATTGTGGTGTGCTGCGTGCTCTATTATTGTTAACTAGTGTCACACTGCCCTGTTTTTGTCTCGAGATACGAAAGAAGAAATGGTTGAATAAATAATCAGTGGAGCGGGTGCTGTAATTTCGGAACTCTGCTTAGGCCTCCCTATGCGGCCTTTGATGCCTGGTACTTGTTATTGCACCATGGTCTGATGATGCCCTCTGCAGTTCTGACAATGAATGTATTATTTTCTGCATCCCAAAATCTCCCTGGGGTTACCCCATCATCTTTTCTTTTAGGCATATGTCTGTCTCCATTGCCTCGGCCCCTTCCTCTTTCTCATCCCTTACCGTTATATTGTTGCTAGGCGATGGGGAACAGTATTTTGCATTTTCTCCCAAAACGGGCTAGGACACGCACTGCATGTAAGACCTGATGAGATTGCTGTGTTCTCTAAGATATATCTGCTTGCTGCAGAAATTGTTCAAACTTGACTAATGTTTTCACTATGGAGAGGGAATCTGTCTGCAAATTTTTTAGTTCCTTCTGCATTTCTTCCCATATTGTATCCTAACATTTTGTAGTTCTTCTGTATCTTCCCCCACATGCTCTGTATTGGCCGGCCCCCACTAATAAAATGATGGTATTATTGACTTGGCAACTCATATTTTTCTTGAAATGTTTTATACATCATCTCTGCTGTGGTGATGATCTGGTATTTTATTTTTGCTCTAAGTTTGATACCGTCATTGTGTATGCACCACATAGGATGTGGTGTCTTATGTTTGTTTGCCATGCCTGGAGGCCTAATGTCAATAACTCGGAGAGTAGTTAATCCTGACATGTACTATTTGTGTGGGTTTATGGCTTTCATTACTAATGTTGCTGCCTCCTCTCAAATATTAAGGTCTGTTTATCAAGTTTGTTTTTGATGTCTTGCATCACAGTAGTGAGTCCTTTATATGTGTCTGTTTTTTGCACTAGCAGAAGTTGGTAGACTCTTCTTATTCGTTATGATTTTGTATGTGCTTAATTTGTTTGTGCACTGCGAGTGATTGAGTCTAGTGGTCAGGGGACATGGTTGGTCATATTAGCCTTAGATCTGCTAGCATAGATGTGGTCTAATGTGAAATGGTTCTCATTTAAAGGGACTTATAAGAATATTTCAGGCATTAGTGGTGGTGGATTATTATCCATTGCGTCACATGCCAATGTTAATGTTTTTTCTGTATGTGCTAATGCTGTAATTTTATGATATTGCTAGATGAGGTACCTTTGCTACTTTATGTAAGTCCTCATTAATATCCTCTTAATCTACATATGTTTGTTCTTTGCCACCCCTTGTCTGTGCGGCATAAACCATCTGTGGATGTGCCTGGGTTTAAGGCATATATGATGAGGTAGGAGATGTTGGAGCAGTTGCGTGTAAAGGCACAGCTGTCTATGGGACATATCCATCTTCTGAGGAATTTGGACAAATGTCCTTTGCACACACTATTCTAAACCATGTGAAATCATCTTTGACTGACTGGAAATCAGTTTTTAGTTCCTCCATTGTTTTGCACGAGACATATTATCTTGTGATAGGTTAATGTTTTACATTGTGTGCATGCCAAAGCAGCTGCATCTGCTTTTGCACACAAATCTGTTACCCTGTAAGACTCGGCTAATGCCTTTTCTTGGGCACTGGGCTAAACCCATTGTGCCTAAATGATCACTGGATCTCTGCTTTTTATTAAGTTGGATGAGCTGTATGTAATATTTCCTTGAGTGCTCTTCCCAGCGTTTCAGAAACATCCATGCATGCGGGTGGACCACCTATCATCTATGTACACATGGTTTCCTGATCTGGGGACATGGCAGTTGAAATCTATTCTGTGACCATGGTGAGTGGTGATTTAAGGCAACAAAGCAATGCACAACACTCACCTAAGTGCATGCTTAAGATGGTCTCTTGCTAGAGTGGGTTCACACACTACTTGCCGCCATATGTCAATCCTGGTCTCACATAAGCTTTGTCTGGATTCCCCCATGTGCGACTGTACAAAATCTGTATCTAGCAAGTTGATTGAGGAATTGAGTTCAGCTGTCGCCAGAAGGTTTCATTGAACTGTTAGATCAGTGACTTGCAATAATGTGAAGCACAATAGACACAACTTCCTTCTCGAATAAAGGCAAACACACTTTCAGAGGTTCAAAATATCCAGATCTATTTCAATATGAGCATCACTGCTACAAATAACAACTTAAAATTTCACTTTATGTGTACAAAGAAAGAGGTTTAGGTGTTCAGAACACCCTAGCCCTTCCAGCCTCTTAAGTCTGTCTTTATTTCCATGTTACACTGTAGTCATTGTTAGGAAATCCAATAAACGTGCAAAAGTTGCAGAAATGTATTATCAGAGTCTGTTCTTTTTATGCTGTTTTCCTATCCCAGAGATTCTGGTTGCAAGGATTGTTTCAGCTGACCCTTGTCAGATGAATGGCTACAAGTTGAGGAGTAGTTGTTTACCGGCTGACAGGGTTTTGGACCAGGCACAACTGACACAAGATCTGATGAAATTTGTAGTATCTGGGAAACCAATAATACATTTTGTGGAGCTAGGCAGTGGTTCATCATGTGGTTTTGGTACTAGAACAATTAACACTAAGAATTGACATACCTCAGTGAAAACAGAAAATTGTACAACATGACAGGTTTCCTTTGCACAAGCTGGAGTCTATATTTAACTTTCATCCACAGGAACGAATGTCTAATACAAGCATATTCTTGCTCTACAACGTCTTCGGAGGTATCTACTAAGGAATGTAAACAATACTGTCTTTGGTAGCAGAAACGTCATGGCATACAAGATACCTTGGGTTGTTTTCCTAAACAGTTTACACTATGAATGAAGTTCGCTTCATACTGTAGGATTTTGTGATCATTTGAAAACCATCGCAAGGACTGCTAAGAATTGATTTTTACTAACCTTGTGGGCCTTGTTTATTTGAAAGCAGTGTGGGGACTGTGCTCCTTTTAGGCATGTGTGTGAGTTTCTCAAGCCAATTTACCTTTATTTTCTATGCAGCACTCCCTGTTCTACCAGTGCATTTTCTGTCCCGTTGGTGGGGAGGGGGGTGTTTGAAGGGAAGGGGAACAATCTCCGCCTAATATGATTACATTAAATATGTAAGTGTGGTTTGTACTGGTGATGTTGTCAAGCGATAGGCCCTCTTTTAACACAATAGGTTCCAAGTTTAATTTTGACATGGTGGCAATAGGAATGTATATTGAACACTATCACAAACATGTTTTACTAAGGCATGCAGATTCAAGTCAGACTCATGCACCTTTTTTCTCCCAAATTTTCCTGTCTGCATCACATACTTGGAAAAACAGAGCAGTAGCTGCCCGTTCTTGTTTCCAACCTTCGTTGTCTGCAATTTATACACAAATTAGTAGATTTCTTGGGTTAAAAAATCCACTGTAGTCAGCTAAGTTTCAGCAAAAACAGAATAGGGACCTTTTTCTGAGCCTGTTCTCTATTATTGAAGATGTTAGTGAAATGGGCCTTGTCCTCCTGTATGAGGCCGTACACCTTTTATAGGAAGTCTTTTCAGGTACCACTGCCATGTAAATCTACGAACAGGAGTGTTAGATACAGCGCTGTACGGGAGGATAGAAATTTTGAAGGCATCAAATGCCTCAGCTGTCGTTGTTGCCACAATCTTGATACCTTAGGTTTTAAAAGGCAAATCTCCATCCCGCTGTAAGTGAAAGAGAATGACATCACAGCGTGCCTCTTACCTTGAACTGAAATCATGCTCCTAATTCAGCTGTGAACATGCAGACCACTACACAGCAGTGTGCAGTGAACAGTGGCTAAATCCATATGAGGTGAGCCATGCTCTAAACGTGTGCGTAGAATAAGGGCCATGGAGTTGAGGTACCTTGTGGGTGGTCAAAGGGGCATATTAATTGGCTCACCATGCCCAAAAGGGTATTAGTTGGAGCATTCATCACACGTAAGTATTTAGAGGTAGAGGCTCCAGTTCTATTGTTGTAATGACAGAAGACACCAAAGCAGTAAAAGTACAACAGAATCCGTAGTTACCCTAAGAAACACTAAAGTGTAACCTGGAAACAAAGACAGACTTATAAGAGGTTGGAAGGGGCAAGGGGTTCTGGACACATATATAAACCTCTTGCTTTGTGCACATAGAGTGAAATTTGGCACTTGCCATTTCAGTTCTACTGAAAAGCAAAGACTCCTTTCATCTGTGTTATATCAGTTAAAATCGGGATTTACTGAAAAACGGAAACTCTAACAATATCTAAAATGTATTGTTGGATGTGGTTCGTGAGGTGTCAAATAAAACAGTTGAGAATGACTTGAAACACTTGTTTCCAACATCAGTGGAAATTATGGAGTACGGGAAATGCAGGTCCCTGCCCAGGATGCTAAATTTTGGGAGGCCTGGCCCCAGGAAAGATAACACATGAGGAGGACGTGAGGGTAGGGTTGTACCCAGTGCTTAATTTGTGCTTGGTTTTCTGGTGCAGAGCACCGGCACTTATTTTTTAGGGCCGGCACTTACTTTACTGCCTCAAGCATTTACTGCAAGCAAAAGACACATATGGGAAAGCGGAGGAAGAGAAAAACGAAAAAGTGTCAGAAAGGGGAAAAGCATAAAGCTGCAAGAGTGAGCTGAAGGGGGAAAGAGTGACTGTAAATGGTTTAATGAGGCCCGAAATGGCTTCAGGATTACGCTGCCTCAGTATTCCGTACTGCCACTATTAATTGCAGCAGCCACGTGTTTAAGAGGAGAGCTTTGAGCACTGGCACGTTTTTATTTACAAATTAAGCACAGGTTGTAGCATCAGAAAATCTTTGGAAAACGGCCGCAGTGTGGTGAAATGTTAAAGCATGCATGTCCTTTTCTTTTGTATTTTGGAAGCTGGTATTTCCCCAGAGATTTGTTTTATACGTTAAAGAACTGGATCAATATCACTGGCTGAATTGAATGACATTCTTGGCGCAAAGCTTTAGACCTAAATTGTAGATGTAGTCCTTGGCCCTTGTTTATGTCTGTGTACACAGGCACTAAGTGTGGCCAACATAGACTGGTTTGTGATCCCGATTAACAAAGTGTACTATCAACAGTACATGTGCTAACGGAAAGAGCTAACACATGCCCTTCTGCTGACTCCACTCAGGAACCGGGGTGCAGTGATGCCCATGCAAATATAGTCATGGTTCCCCTGCTAAGTGCATTGTTTCTTTGCAGATGAAACCACTATCTCCCTTTGGAAGGGGCTATGGACTTACCCATTAATGAAGGAAAAAAATATTACAGACAAAATACCGTACTGGTAGTCAGAGGGTCCTCAAGGGCCTGTTTGTGTTTGCATCTGTGATATGGCACAGGCACACAGTCGTAGACATTCTCTGTTTTCATGATATCCCCTCTATTCATGAGGATGCACCACCATGCAGATAGAAAAAGCATTCACTTACATTGTACTGCCATAAGTGGGTGTTAAAAAATGTATGGCATCTTCATTAATCCCAGATTCCAACAGGAGTGCAGTAAGAGGGTCAGATGTTCTTTGTGTCACATAGTCAGTTTGTATAACGTGCGCCCTACAAATCTTAATTAATTTTAAAAGCACTGCGTATGTTCATCCTAGTTTTATATTTTCAGACAGCTACTCTACTCACAGTAAAAAGTAACAATTCTTTTATTTTGTTGGAAAAATAATCTTGGGCACAGTCTCAACAGCCATTTAAAAAGAAGTGTGAAAATGTGGTATTGGAATGTAATCAAAATAAAATTTGTTCACCAGTTTTCCATTGGTTTCACCATTCAGCATTTGCACCACCTAAAGTTATTTTTTATGCACTTTTGCTTTCTGTGATTCCTTTCAGTGCTGGTACTTTTATAGAGATTTTAGTTCTAAGTGTACAGCATATTTTTGGTTCCTCACAATTAGGACTGCCAGACCTGTGTTGCATAGAAACAAAGGAGAGAGGGGCTAAGCACTCCTTAATGTTTACATCTGAACTGTTAAGCTCCCTGAGTACTCTCAAAGCCTAAAAGTTGAGATTTGTGCGATGTTCATTTGAGGATAACACACAAAAGAGACCTACCACTGTTTCCTGAGCTAGTTTTGTGACCTTACACTAGTGATTAAACTAAAGGTCCCTCTGCATTCTAACGCCTCCACTGGTAGACCCCAGATCACAGAGATGTGTATTTTCTTATTTGCTTATACCCCTCTTTAGCCTTCTACTTCATGGGTAAGTCTCAGTTAAGGAAGGAATCTGATCGGTTCATCTATGCTGAACTGGATTAAAAAGAAAAGCGAGTGAATTCTCTGTGTTAGAGATTTTTCATAGAAAACTTCGCTTCAGCTGTCAATCAAAACTGGAGGCAGTCCTGACCAAAATAGTTCTAAGCTCAGGCAAGCTCCTGGAGTACACTGTTACTATGGCTTTGAGCAGTCACCCGCCAATGTTTTTCTGCAGCCTGGCAATTTAATCATATTGATATGGTAGCTACACGCTTGCAATTGAGGTAGTTTGTCCAGTGGAGTTGGGGGTACGTACTCCTACATTTCACTTGAGATTAAGGACAGAAGCCTGATCTTGGGCTGTTTGCAGCATCTATAGATGAAGAGAAAATGTCAGCACTTTAATAGTTGTATGTCTCTTAAATATTAGTCAGAACCACACTGGTTATTCCTGGGCCAGAGGCATGGAGTCTGGTTTTCAAATTCCAGTGGCTGGCACCTACTGCTGTCACACTCTTGTTCTAATTTGGAGGATTGTTGAAGTAGGCCAGGGCCGTGCAGTGCTAACACCACCTGGTGCATCATCAGAAAGGCGAGCTCTGCCATTGAAGCAATTGTGTAATTGTGCCCCCAACAGTCTCAGTACCTCACTGGTACACCCTCAGCCTCCCTGAGTGGCCACAAGTAGCCAGCAGGACATGGTGAGGGCAAGGTGGCAGTTGAGCCTTTGGCACCCTTCCTGAACTTGATGTGCCCCTAATCATACTCTATTGTCTTCCCCCTGAGTCAAAGACAGTTTTAAAAACCAGCAATTGCAAAGTCAGTAGGTCTCATGAAAGAGATTAGAGCAGTTGGCTTAGTCAGTGTTTAGCCGTGTCGTACAGCAGCATGGCTGGCTGGTTTAAAAAAACATTCCAAAGCCAGTAGGTCTTGTCTACGTGAGTTATTGCCTTTGCATTGTTCTAGCCATATCATACAGTAGCACAGTGGCTGGGCACCTTGGCTGAAAGTAAAAAAATAAATAAAATAAAAAAATGAATAAAAAAGCGCCATAGCTGCATCGTTGTGCTTTTTTATTGTGTGGGGTGAGAACAGCACAGAGGGAGGGCATATAGAGGTCAACAAGGACAGAGTATGTGGGAGAAAAAGTGATTTGAGATGGCCAATGCTGACCATGTTACGGTGCTTTATTTTGTTTATTGCAAGGTGGGGGTAGTAGGCAACAGGGAGGGAGGGGGGATGGATGTGTGAGGAAGGGAAACGACATGGACAGCGCATGGGGTGAGAGTGAGAGCAGCAACACAGACAGGTGGGGCAGGAGGGGGGTAAAAGTGAGAGTAGCAATATGGACAGCGGACTGGGGCAAGCAACAAAACAGACAACGAGTGGGGCCAAACAACAAGATGGACAGCCGGAGGGAGCAGTCAACAATGTGGATAGTAAGTGAGCTAGGAGACAGGTGCTCTCAACACAAGGACTGTGATGATAAAAAGTACACATATGGGAATGGGCGGGAAGGAGAATAACTACACAGACAGCAGTTAGGGGTAAACAATAACATGGACAGTGGAAAGGGGGCAAGCAACAATATGGACCGTGGGTGGGGCAAACGACAACATGGACATAGGGAGGAGTAAGCAACATCACAGGCAGCTGGGGCAAGTAACAGAGGCTCACAGACCGCTAATAAAGTTAAGCAGGTAAAATGGATTCTGGCCTGAGGCGAAGATCTGCTACCAGTATAACATTGTTTAGGTGGAGAAAGGAACTTTAAAGACAACAACTGTGATAGCCTAAAGTACACATATGGGAGGCTGTGCAGGAGGGAGAGCAACAACACGGGTAGCTGGAGGGGGAAAGCAACAACATGACAGCGGGAGGAGGCAAGCAAAAACAGGGACAATAGGAGGGTGTAAACAGCAACACAGACAGTGGGAGGGGGACAAGTATACTGAGGTTGAAGCAGCATGAAGGCTGGGGCCTTGAAGCAACTTGGAGGACGAGTACATGAGGGTGACAGCTGGATTAGACATACCCTCTAGTTCAGTGCAGAGAAAAGAAAAGAACAAAAATTGTTTTACATCGATGTTTAAGGCAGAATCTGCCCATGAATTGACAAGAGAGCATTTTATGAAAATGACACCCTGAAAGCAATTGTTTTTCCAATAGTTAAAAGTTAATATTTTGGTGCAAAATAGTATTTCACATGAAAACAACAAGCTTATATTTGATGGAAATTGTGAATGAAGTGCTTGCATTTAATCACAATTTATATTTTCAGAAAGTGACGTGTTTAGAGAAAATGATTGTGTTTCCAAAATGTATTGATTAATGTATGAAACTCATAAGCCATCTACAAAGCAGCAAACTGCTGTACAAATACAGTAATACTACAGAGCCACACCACTGGGTGGGAGGGGGAATTACATAGGTGACTCCAGATGGATATCCACTAGGTAAGATGATAAAAGGGGGTGGTGGTTGTAGTAGAAGCGAATTGAAAATTGTTTGTGCAACATACATACTAACATAGGCCTGTGAATTTTACCCCTGTTACCATGAATCAAGAGACTGGTGAGATGGCTGGAATGTTAGTTAGCCCTGTAAATGCGATGTTTGTTCCCTTTTCAAGACTGCTTACTGCAGGAATAAATGTAAATCACTGCACAAGTCCTCAGCGAGTGCACCTGCATTTAAAATCTGCACAATACCTATGCTTTCCTGTTTTCAGTTTCTAGTATGGTTTTTCAGTGTTTTCCAATGCTTTGTGGTGATGGTGTTTTTATACAGCTTATAAAACGTTGCCATTTATTATTTTATTTCCTCGTTCTTTCCTAATATCAATTCTTCCTTTCTTTATTACTGCTCCTGTTTATCTTCTCTGTACCTTTTATTTGTATTTCCTCTCCAAAATAACAATTCGGTATTTCTCTCACCTCCCTGTCACAATTTCTAATGTTTATACCCCTATTTCCAGCAGTCCAGTCGCACACTGTGTCTAGGATGCCCATAGATGGGCATATGTTTGTACCCATTAAGATTTGATTACAGCAAAAAGTGTTAATGGTGAGCACTTAAGACACCTTTCTGCTGCTCTATTATTCAAACAAATCAGAAATATCAACTGAATGAGGATTTTCTACTTTGGATCAATATTGTGGTGTGCTGCGTGCTCTATTATTGTTAACTAGTGTCACACTGCCCTGTTTTTGTCTCGAGATACGAAAGAAGAAATGGTTGAATAAATAATCAGTGGAGCGGGTGCTGTAATTTCGGAACTCTGCTTAGGCCTCCCTATGCGGCCTTTGATGCCTGGTACTTGTTATTGCACCATGGTCTGATGATGCCCTCTGCAGTTCTGACAATGAATGTATTATTTTCTGCATCCCAAAATCTCCCTGGGGTTACCCCATCATCTTTTCTTTTAGGCATATGTCTGTCTCCATTGCCTCGGCCCCTTCCTCTTTCTCATCCCTTACCGTTATATTGTTGCTAGGCGATGGGGAACAGTATTTTGCATTTTCTCCCAAAACGGGCTAGGACACGCACTGCATGTAAGACCTGATGAGATTGCTGTGTTCTCTAAGATATATCTGCTTGCTGCAGAAATTGTTCAAACTTGACTAATGTTTTCACTATGGAGAGGGAATCTGTCTGCAAATTTTTTAGTTCCTTCTGCATTTCTTCCCATATTGTATCCTAACATTTTGTAGTTCTTCTGTATCTTCCCCCACATGCTCTGTATTGGCCGGCCCCCACTAATAAAATGATGGTATTATTGACTTGGCAACTCATATTTTTCTTGAAATGTTTTATACATCATCTCTGCTGTGGTGATGATCTGGTATTTTATTTTTGCTCTAAGTTTGATACCGTCATTGTGTATGCACCACATAGGATGTGGTGTCTTATGTTTGTTTGCCATGCCTGGAGGCCTAATGTCAATAACTCGGAGAGTAGTTAATCCTGACATGTACTATTTGTGTGGGTTTATGGCTTTCATTACTAATGTTGCTGCCTCCTCTCAAATATTAAGGTCTGTTTATCAAGTTTGTTTTTGATGTCTTGCATCACAGTAGTGAGTCCTTTATATGTGTCTGTTTTTTGCACTAGCAGAAGTTGGTAGACTCTTCTTATTCGTTATGATTTTGTATGTGCTTAATTTGTTTGTGCACTGCGAGTGATTGAGTCTAGTGGTCAGGGGACATGGTTGGTCATATTAGCCTTAGATCTGCTAGCATAGATGTGGTCTAATGTGAAATGGTTCTCATTTAAAGGGACTTATAAGAATATTTCAGGCATTAGTGGTGGTGGATTATTATCCATTGCGTCACATGCCAATGTTAATGTTTTTTCTGTATGTGCTAATGCTGTAATTTTATGATATTGCTAGATGAGGTACCTTTGCTACTTTATGTAAGTCCTCATTAATATCCTCTTAATCTACATATGTTTGTTCTTTGCCACCCCTTGTCTGTGCGGCATAAACCATCTGTGGATGTGCCTGGGTTTAAGGCATATATGATGAGGTAGGAGATGTTGGAGCAGTTGCGTGTAAAGGCACAGCTGTCTATGGGACATATCCATCTTCTGAGGAATTTGGACAAATGTCCTTTGCACACACTATTCTAAACCATGTGAAATCATCTTTGACTGACTGGAAATCAGTTTTTAGTTCCTCCATTGTTTTGCACGAGACATATTATCTTGTGATAGGTTAATGTTTTACATTGTGTGCATGCCAAAGCAGCTGCATCTGCTTTTGCACACAAATCTGTTACCCTGTAAGACTCGGCTAATGCCTTTTCTTGGGCACTGGGCTAAACCCATTGTGCCTAAATGATCACTGGATCTCTGCTTTTTATTAAGTTGGATGAGCTGTATGTAATATTTCCTTGAGTGCTCTTCCCAGCGTTTCAGAAACATCCATGCATGCGGGTGGACCACCTATCATCTATGTACACATGGTTTCCTGATCTGGGGACATGGCAGTTGAAATCTATTCTGTGACCATGGTGAGTGGTGATTTAAGGCAACAAAGCAATGCACAACACTCACCTAAGTGCATGCTTAAGATGGTCTCTTGCTAGAGTGGGTTCACACACTACTTGCCGCCATATGTCAATCCTGGTCTCACATAAGCTTTGTCTGGATTCCCCCATGTGCGACTGTACAAAATCTGTATCTAGCAAGTTGATTGAGGAATTGAGTTCAGCTGTCGCCAGAAGGTTTCATTGAACTGTTAGATCAGTGACTTGCAATAATGTGAAGCACAATAGACACAACTTCCTTCTCGAATAAAGGCAAACACACTTTCAGAGGTTCAAAATATCCAGATCTATTTCAATATGAGCATCACTGCTACAAATAACAACTTAAAATTTCACTTTATGTGTACAAAGAAAGAGGTTTAGGTGTTCAGAACACCCTAGCCCTTCCAGCCTCTTAAGTCTGTCTTTATTTCCATGTTACACTGTAGTCATTGTTAGGAAATCCAATAAACGTGCAAAAGTTGCAGAAATGTATTATCAGAGTCTGTTCTTTTTATGCTGTTTTCCTATCCCAGAGATTCTGGTTGCAAGGATTGTTTCAGCTGACCCTTGTCAGATGAATGGCTACAAGTTGAGGAGTAGTTGTTTACCGGCTGACAGGGTTTTGGACCAGGCACAACTGACACAAGATCTGATGAAATTTGTAGTATCTGGGAAACCAATAATACATTTTGTGGAGCTAGGCAGTGGTTCATCATGTGGTTTTGGTACTAGAACAATTAACACTAAGAATTGACATACCTCAGTGAAAACAGAAAATTGTACAACATGACAGGTTTCCTTTGCACAAGCTGGAGTCTATATTTAACTTTCATCCACAGGAACGAATGTCTAATACAAGCATATTCTTGCTCTACAACGTCTTCGGAGGTATCTACTAAGGAATGTAAACAATACTGTCTTTGGTAGCAGAAACGTCATGGCATACAAGATACCTTGGGTTGTTTTCCTAAACAGTTTACACTATGAATGAAGTTCGCTTCATACTGTAGGATTTTGTGATCATTTGAAAACCATCGCAAGGACTGCTAAGAATTGATTTTTACTAACCTTGTGGGCCTTGTTTATTTGAAAGCAGTGTGGGGACTGTGCTCCTTTTAGGCATGTGTGTGAGTTTCTCAAGCCAATTTACCTTTATTTTCTATGCAGCACTCCCTGTTCTACTAGTGCATTTTCTGTCCCGTTGGTGGGGAGGGGGGTGTTTGAAGGGAAGGGGAACAATCTCCGCCTAATATGATTACATTAAATATGTAAGTGTGGTTTGTACTGGTGATGTTGTCAAGCGATAGGCCCTCTTTTAACACAATAGGTTCCAAGTTTAATTTTGACATGGTGGCAATAGGAATGTATATTGAACACTATCACAAACATGTTTTACTAAGGCATGCAGATTCAAGTCAGACTCATGCACCTTTTTTCTCCCAAATTTTCCTGTCTGCATCACATACTTGGAAAAACAGAGCAGTAGCTGCCCGTTCTTGTTTCCAACCTTCGTTGTCTGCAATTTATACACAAATTAGTAGATTTCTTGGGTTAAAAAATCCACTGTAGTCAGCTAAGTTTCAGCAAAAACAGAATAGGGACCTTTTTCTGAGCCTGTTCTCTATTATTGAAGATGTTAGTGAAATGGGCCTTGTCCTCCTGTATGAGGCCGTACACCTTTTATAGGAAGTCTTTTCAGGTACCACTGCCATGTAAATCTACGAACAGGAGTGTTAGATACAGCGCTGTACGGGAGGATAGAAATTTTGAAGGCATCAAATGCCTCAGCTGTCGTTGTTGCCACAATCTTGATACCTTAGGTTTTAAAAGGCAAATCTCCATCCCGCTGTAAGTGAAAGAGAATGACATCACAGCGTGCCTCTTACCTTGAACTGAAATCATGCTCCTAATTCAGCTGTGAACATGCAGACCACTACACAGCAGTGTGCAGTGAACAGTGGCTAAATCCATATGAGGTGAGCCATGCTCTAAACGTGTGCGTAGAATAAGGGCCATGGAGTTGAGGTACCTTGTGGGTGGTCAAAGGGGCATATTAATTGGCTCACCATGCCCAAAAGGGTATTAGTTGGAGCATTCATCACACGTAAGTATTTAGAGGTAGAGGCTCCAGTTCTATTGTTGTAATGACAGAAGACACCAAAGCAGTAAAAGTACAACAGAATCCGTAGTTACCCTAAGAAACACTAAAGTGTAACCTGGAAACAAAGACAGACTTATAAGAGGTTGGAAGGGGCAAGGGGTTCTGGACACATATATAAACCTCTTGCTTTGTGCACATAGAGTGAAATTTGGCACTTGCCATTTCAGTTCTACTGAAAAGCAAAGACTCCTTTCATCTGTGTTATATCAGTTAAAATCGGGATTTACTGAAAAACGGAAACTCTAACAATATCTAAAATGTATTGTTGGATGTGGTTCGTGAGGTGTCAAATAAAACAGTTGAGAATGACTTGAAACACTTGTTTCCAACATCAGTGGAAATTATGGAGTACGGGAAATGCAGGTCCCTGCCCAGGATGCTAAATTTTGGGAGGCCTGGCCCCAGGAAAGATAACACATGAGGAGGACGTGAGGGTAGGGTTGTACCCAGTGCTTAATTTGTGCTTGGTTTTCTGGTGCAGAGCACCGGCACTTATTTTTTAGGGCCGGCACTTACTTTACTGCCTCAAGCATTTACTGCAAGCAAAAGACACATATGGGAAAGCGGAGGAAGAGAAAAACGAAAAAGTGTCAGAAAGGGGAAAAGCATAAAGCTGCAAGAGTGAGCTGAAGGGGGAAAGAGTGACTGTAAATGGTTTAATGAGGCCCGAAATGGCTTCAGGATTACGCTGCCTCAGTATTCCGTACTGCCACTATTAATTGCAGCAGCCACGTGTTTAAGAGGAGAGCTTTGAGCACTGGCACGTTTTTATTTACAAATTAAGCACAGGTTGTAGCATCAGAAAATCTTTGGAAAACGGCCGCAGTGTGGTGAAATGTTAAAGCATGCATGTCCTTTTCTTTTGTATTTTGGAAGCTGGTATTTCCCCAGAGATTTGTTTTATACGTTAAAGAACTGGATCAATATCACTGGTTAAAGATTAAAACAATTGATGGACCATATTGACTTTTCCCGCCTAATATTTGGAAAATTAAGTGTGAAGTGCTGTATAAAGCTCAGTGGTTCAGTAACATTAAAAAAGCTGAATTTAAATTACATACAACAATACTGAGGGCGTTTTTACTCTAGGCCATATTTACTTAAGTGCATCTTTGCCAAGTGTTCTACAGCCTGGAAACTTTGGTTCAGTGCGATCTCAAATAATGCCTTTCAAAGCTCAATGAACTAGTGACATTAATCACTTCTAAATACAACGTTGCTGAGGGGTTTGGGATTCTCCTCTCATTTGTTTATGTCACAAGTGTGTAATATGGAAAACATCAAGGCAATGCCTGCAATAAATATACGATCAATGTACATATTGTCAATACTTGGTTTGTTTTGCATACTGAAGCAGTGTAGTAGCTAAAAGCCAATATGATCCGCATTTGTAGAAACTTTACCAAAACACTCAAAGCATCACGTCTGTCATGTGATAGATACTTATCTGAACCCTCAATCTGTAAAATGAGCAACATATATTGATTCCACCTCTGAGCAACCAACACATCATCCTGAGGAGCCTTCTGATACAGTAAGCCAGTTTGTGGCGAAACCAGGAGCTAGCACAATTTTGAGTACCGATTGTCACACAGACTGGCTTATTGAGAGAAGTATGAAAAATGGGAAACGACCCTGACGGATCAGGTTATTGAGCAAAATGTTATCTTAGTGTTTAATGCTTGAGCAGCACCCTAACATAAGTAACTGCATCCTGGAATATGGGAGTGTAAAAATTGAGTTATTATTTGTGATGTGTAGGTAACCACTCCAGGTAATAACCATGATCCTTATTTGAGTTAACCTTGAAATGAGCTTAATAAACTTGAGCTAGTACCCTAATGGATATGACAAAGAGGAAAGAGGCTTAACTAAGAGGCAATGTGTAAAGTATTTATGCAGTGCTAAAACAGTAATAAAGTTGGAAAGGAATACAATAACAAAAATTAGAAAAATAGAGTAAAATGTATTAAACAAAATTTAATAAACAAAATGACACCACACAGACAAAGATCCAACAAGGGGAACCGAAGGTCAGACGTTTTAAGGTTGTAAATGTAAAGAACGCTAAGAGGCTCAAAGTACCAACGATTAGTCAATGGTTGCAATAGGAAAGGACCTAAGTGCATTTTGATGCTGACTGCTATTGAGCAGGGTACACTAACCAGCTTTGTCCTGGTCAAAGATTTTACCTTCTGACTTTAGATTTTTAGGTCCCAACTCAGCACAGGAGTACACTTTTAAAGCCCCCCCCAGGACTAATGAGGAGGCACTTAGAGACTTGCAGGGGGGAAGGCCGAGGCCAACAGGAGGGTCCACTCCTGGTCCAGTCGGCGCTTGGGAGATGGACAGTTGCAGGAAAAGACATCTTCTAGCTTTAAGTCCATGTCTTTGCCCCGGCTAGATCAGGGAGCGCCAATCCAGTCTTCTAGTCTCTTCTCTGGTTTTAGACAGCAGATTCAACCCTCTTCTGATCTTCCACTGTGCCAGAAGGGTTCTGAATTAGGTCCCTGGAGATGCTCCACTTATTCCTGGAACGGGCTAGTGAGTGGGAATGATCCCTGGGGATGCCCTAACAATGGGTCAAAGGTTCCCAGGGATAACTGTGCTCACTTTTCGCATTTTCAAGATGGCTAAGCCTTCAGCTACACAAACCTGGGATCGGAGGGCTAGGTGTGTGTGTGTGTGTGGGGGGGGGGGGGGGAGTGTACTACAGTAATCCCAGTGTCCTCCCACTTCTAATACTTAAATTCAGTTTTGTCAGTCCCCGTACACCCAGCAAACTCTGAAATTAGAGCAAAGCAGAGTTTTCAGTAATCACACATTGCAAGATATACATATTGTTTTGGCTTTCTGTTCCCTCCCTTGAAGTGCGCCCAGTGTTGGCTGGGACAATTTAATGTCCAGGCCCTCTGTGATATTTGAAAAACTCCAGCAGACCTGTCAAGCAGGTCTTGACACTCCAGCAGAGTCTGAAACTGGGATGTCAACAAGAGGCCCACTGTGATAGAGGCTGGACAGGTTGAGGGACAAAGGAACAGTGCTGACCTGGGTGTTGCCTACATCTGCTTGTGAAAGGGTATGCCTATTTAGACAAGTCCTTGGGACCAGCGCACACGCCATTCTGTCAAAGGCGCAACACCAAAGTCCTTTTGTCCCTGTCTTTGGGAGCAAGTGCACACCTCATTCACACCTATTGAAATGCTAATTATTGTCTGGTAGAACTGAAACCAAAATGCACAATTAGCTTCCAGGGACTCGAGACAGGGCACAGGTATCTTTCTAAAAAATACTTTTTGGTAAGATTTAGAAAAAATCTGGCCTGGTAATTAAATTGAATTTTAATACCTATTAAATATAGATATTTCATTATTTTTCTAGTTAGCACCATTCCCAAGATACAGTATTAGCATTTAACTACTACCACAATGCAAACAGCTTTGAAGGACTAGAAAAATAGCTGTGAGGGCCTAGTCACTGTAAGGGCCTATTTAACATGAAACACATCCTACTTTTAAATATCATGCACACTGCCTTATGGGCAATAAATCCCATGTAGGGGTGGAATATTTAAAACAAAGGTGTAGGCCTGTCTAAAGGGGTTATTTTGACAAGTTGAATTTGCAATTGAAACCTGCAGAGCTAGGCTACTAGTGGCAGGCCTGTAGTCCTGTTTGTATTGTCACTGTAGGAGAAGGCACAATAAGTGCTGCAGTCCACTTGTGATATTTAACTTACAGGTCCTGGTTACACCTTAGTATCAAATGTATACCAATTTCATCATGTTGAAAGGAGGAGCACAAGCACTTTACGTCTGGCTAACCGGGGTAAAGTGCACAGAGTCCTACAGCCAGCAGAAAAAGACAAAACAATGTGGACTGACCCTACAGAAAGGGTAAATTTCCAACACTGAGCAACTTTCAGGTGTGTTATGGAAGCACCTTGGCGTGAAACACCAACAGTTTTAATGGTGTTTGATTTTGGGCACATACATTTTGATGTGCTTTTTTCCTGACACAAGGTCAATGGTATATATTTCGTGGCATTTTATTGACAAGCTGTATAATTTGTCCTGCCAGTGAATTTTTAAAGGGGAGTCATTTTCTGTAGTACAGTCTGCAACGGATTGCACTGGTATGGATATTTATGTCCACCATTTTGTATTGATACACTTTTCTGTATAGGGACAGATATCTTATGATACAATTGTAACTTGTCCCAGAGTGCATGTGACTTCTTATGGATCTCATGTTACTTTCCCAGCTATTTTGTTCCAATTGGTCCTTATTCCTTGAGTAATTTCTGTGAGTAGTTGGTGTATTCCTAGCTTAGATGTATCTTACTCTTGAATTTCCTAGAGTAATACACACTTCATTTGAAGAAAAAAAAAACACATTATACTTTGAGCCTATAATGTCAATTTCTCTTATTTTCCTTTTTTAGGTAGAGTGCTCAAGCGCTTTTTGACCTATTGTAAGTAGTCTGTGGGTTTTTAACCACACTCATCTCACACCCATCACTTTTACTCATTCATGAGCTTGCCTTTCAAAAATCCCTTGATGTCATTGGTCAATGCTTTATGGTTGTCCTGCCTTGAGGCGGTTTTCTTACCGCCTTGCGGAGTGACTCTGTTACATGGATTATTGCATGATTGCTGATATACTTCAGCGTGGCCAAAGTATTTTTTTCTTTTGTCAATCCCCTTTGTGCTCCATGGAGGCCATGGTGTTAACAGTGCGAACTCCATCGGCGGTATTGAAGTGCTGGTCACATTGTTGCACTGTTACCTAGTCAGAGTAATTTCTTTTTGCCCTCCCCTTCACGCTCCATAGCTTTCACAAATACACTTGTAATTGATAAATGCTTTGCGTGAAAAAACACAGAAATCCTCAAAGCGGCTCTCCCATCACAGAGGGAGAGCCAATACTCCAATATTCACTGCACTGAGGAAACTCGCCCTATAATTCTTTACAAAGTATTACTTTTAGAAAACATTTTTGCTCACAACTCGCATAGGCTGTGGTGGTTCCAGGACAATGGGACCACCA
Source organism: Pleurodeles waltl (assembly GCF_031143425.1). Lineage (NCBI taxonomy): Eukaryota > Metazoa > Chordata > Amphibia > Caudata > Salamandridae > Pleurodeles > Pleurodeles waltl. Next base: position 326,272,865 of record NC_090437.1, read on the forward strand.
CCAAAACGTTCACGACAGCATGCTCTTTCTGTCTACACCATCTCTTGGCCCCCACACTAGGTTAGTGGGGACCCCAAAATAATAACACCTCCCAGCATTGTATCATTTGAAGCTCTCTCATTGCTGGAACTTTTGTTTTACAGCTGGATAATAGTGTGTGTTTTAAGGGCCTTGTTTGTAATATCATTGCAATAGGCCTGATAGCTAAAAAAATGTGTAAGGCACTACGTCCTTTAAGGGCTACATATATATGGTTATTCTGCATTACTTTCTGCCATTCTCTTTTCATGAAGATATGCCCTCTAGGTGCTAACTATATGGTTACACGACTATGTTTCTTACAAGTGCTATATTTATCGTGGTGTCCTCTAGGGACTATTCCGAGTATTACAGGCAACATACTACAATATTTGCGTGTCCCATAATGCTTTGCAGGGCATTACTTTTACCAAACATGTTTGCTCATAACTCAGCCTGTGGTGGTTCTAGGACAATGGGACCACCTTCAAAATGTCTACCACAGTGTGCTCTTTCTGTCTACATCATCTCTGGGCCCCCACACTACCTTATTGGGAACCCCAAAATATTAACCCCTCCCACCATTCATTGTCTTTAAGAGCTCTTATGGTTGTAACTTTTTTTTTTTACAGCTGGGTGTAGTTTGTGTTCTAAGGGCCTTGTTTATAATATCATTGCAGTAGGCCTGTTAGCTCAGGAAATGTGTAAGGCACTACGCCCTCTAAGGGCTACATATGTGGTTACACTGCATTACTTTCTGCCATTTTCTTTTAATGTGATTAGGCCCTCTAGGGGCTAACTATGTGGGAACATGACCATGTTTCTTCCAAATACCATTTTCATTGTGGTGTCCTCTATGGGCTGTTCTGAGCATTGCAGTCTAATGTCTTAAGTTTATTTCTGATTAAGGTTTTTATTGGGTTTACATGATAATTGTCTGTGTTTTATTAATCTCTCCTTATTGCTATTATGGCCATGTTTCAGGCCAACTTAACATCCTTATTATGCTATGAATGTTTGCACACTCTTGATATGTGTCTTTTTTGGGGACTTGTGTTAGCCAGCCAGCAACTCTGATGATGGGGTGGTGAAAATATTATTCCATTGGAATTAGCATGGCAGATTTAAATTAGGATGCTAAATGGCAACATTTGCATTTTTGGCTGCAGATAGAGGAAGAAGGGAAATGGAAGTGCTTTAGTTACATGCAGAAGCAAAAACAACAGATGATGGACGGAATGCAGAGCAAATCAAACATTCACCCCCAGTCACAGATCTGGGTTTAATCCATCATTTTTTTTTGCTTGCATGCCATTCCAGTTTGGACCCAGCCATATACAAATCAGTCTTGACCCTGTTCCCCATGGGAACAGTCCAGTCCGAACTACCATGCCAGGTCCTCCCTGGACCAGAAAAAAGCATCCTGGGACCGGTTTCAGGGTATCACCCTTTATCAGCCAGGCTAGCTTAAATTTGGTGGCATAGCAAGCACGGGACCCACGTCTGGGCATACCCTTCCCACTTGGGGCAACAAAAGCAAAAACAACAGATGATGGACGGAATGCATGAGGAACAGGGTCAAGACTGATTTGCATATGGCTGGGTCCAACCTGGGATGGCGTGGTGAGCACAAAAACAATGCTTAAACCCAGATCTTTGTGACTGGGGTGAATGTTTGATTTGCTCTGCATTCCATCCATCATCTGTTCTTTTTGCATTTGTCGACCCAAGTGGGAGAAGGGTATGCCCAGACGTGGGTCCCGTGCTCACTGCGCCACTGGATTCAAGCTAGCCTAGCTGATGAAGGGTGATACCCTGAAACCGGTCCTAAGATACTTGTTTCCGGTCCAGGGAGGACTCGGCTTGGCAGTTCGGGCTGGACTGTTCCTATGAGGAACAGGGTCAAGACTGATTTGTATATGGCTGGGTCCAACCTGGGGAGGCGTGGTGAGCAAAAAAATGATGGATTAACCCCAGATCTTTGTGACTGGGGGTGAATGTTTGATTTGTTCTGCATTCCATCCATCATCTGTTCTTTTTGCATTAGTTATATGCAGGACCACTGGAATTATGTGGCAGGAAAAGACCAAATTATGAGGCAGGGTTGACCAGTTTGTGGCAAGAAAAGTCCAGTTATAAATTTACAACCCCATTAGCTCTAACTCAAACTAATGCGGGACCTATTGCATGCTTGTCTCTTGTATGTCTCTCCTCACCACCTCTAGCACTGCCATTAGCCTGGCTTTGATGCTGATTTTCTCCTGGATTATCTGCTCTTGTGTGCCAGGTATGGTATGGTACTTGAGTTGATCACCTTGTAAATTGTCCGTCAAGTGTTAAACTGATGCTGATAGGCAGAGGGAACCAATGGAGTTCTCTTGGTCGGGGCAAACGTAGCCATACTTCCTGAGACCTTTGTTCATTCACACTGCAGTTTGGGAAACACTCTTTAAAGTTGATCAGTTGTATACCAGGTGTGCCACTCAGTGGGCTGGTGGGCCTCCACTGATAATTGAAAAGAACCAGTCTTTAAACAGTCCGGTTATGGTGAAAAGACCTCAACCTTTCAAAGCAGCCATACGTCATGGCAAGTGGGTTTGTCTTTTGTTTGATGTAAGATATGAAGGTGGGAGTTGCTGTCTGAATGTAAGCTTAACAACATGATGCTGTTGAGGAGCCATTGGCTGAAACCTTCAAGATTCAGTGCTGATGGCCAGCCTACACTTGTTGCTTCCTGTTAATGCAGAGGAGTATAAATTCTGTATTTGGTCAGGTCAGCTAGAGGTAAGCTTTTGCCACTTGTGTTTAAATCACGATGACATACTGTTTAAAACAGTGAATGTCAACCCTCTAGGGGACCATCAGGTAGAGCAGTTTGTTATCTACGTCCTGTAGGGATATGATGTCGGTGTGTAGGATTTGAAACTGCTCAATGCATAACAGGGACACCAAAGTATATGGGGATGGGGTGAGTTCTAGATGGTCTTATTTGGAAGAGCTTGTATGTGTTGTTCTGGCAGGATGCAATTTGATGTTAAACACCATCAAAGGCCATCCTGGGGCTGAGGATGTAAAGAAGGACAACGTGTTTGATGAAGCATAGAGGCCGAGGAGGGTGAGAAGCTCTGAAGGACATGGTAAATATTTCTGTGCTGCATTGTAGGCTGAACCCAGAATGACTTGGAGGATGCTGCTCTTGGTCTTTTCTTTTAGCTGGTCATTGATGGATTTATTTTATAATCTTCTCTAAGAATGATTAGTAGATGATGAAACAGGTACACTCACCACAACTTGCCTGTTAACATTTTCGTTTTTGTATGCATTCTTTTACCTGTTCTTAACTAGCACTCATTTCATTCAACCTTCGAAAGGTTGAAAGGCTGAGTTCAATGTCTGTTTCTGTAACAGTAATCTCAAGGTCAAACACAAATATCCACTCATCTCTAACAAGTTGGTGCTTGAGTCACTGAGCTTTATTTAAATATTTAGTATAATACTCAATTCTATGTACTAACACATAAGGGGCATTTGAAAACACTGTTACTGTAAAAGACAATAAACACTTGTGAATGTAATGAGTACAATGGAAATGTGATGCTATTTTCTATGACTTAATTTCTCGTGATAATACAGTTCACTGCCTATGATAATTGCCCCGCTCACTGCTCATTTTAGAACTTGTGCACAGATGAACACTGTACTGTTTTAGCTTTTGAAAAACAAATACACACAAACTATTATCCTTGTCTTTGAAACTAGAGACAGGGGTCTATGCGGGGCGGTCAGTTGTACGGCTGCATTGTAGATCGTGTTCGCGACTTTTGTACTCAAGTACTTCCTTTAACACTTCAACACCAAATTGCCTGATCCCTGCCCTAACAAAGTGATTTACTTCAGGTTTTCCTCCTTTGCAGTATATGTGTACATATCCTGTGTTATTTATATCTCACAAGTGTTCCATTAAGTTCTTGAAAAATAAGTATACGCAAAACTTTGCCTTTTCCTGTGAAAAATCAGGATGAGATCAGCCTTAGAGGCTACATTTCAGATTGTGTGACTGAAAATCAAGGCACAAGGCCCTACCTCTCCACTTTGCCAAACTGTGTGATCGTGGGCAAACCTTTTTACCTTCTAATTCCCCATGTTCAGTATCAATGCCTGCTTATTCCGATCTTTATATTAACATTATTCCTTTTTTCTTCTGTATTCCTGACTACTGTTTATGAGATAAGTACTTAGTTCAGCAAATGGCATTTCCCTTATTTTTGCTAATGAATATGAACCAGCCTGTTGGAAGAATGCTGTTACAAGTCCTTAAGCCAATACCAAACATTTTTTTATTTGTCCTGTGGCGTCTTCAGTGCCATATCTACTTTATAAGTACTGGTAATGCCAATTACATTTATGTTAGAAGGATAGATGATTGAGCCTTATGGCTCAGCCTCACCTCCTTTTGAATAAAAAGCATAAAATGTGTAAGAGGGGATTGTCTCTTCAGCTCGGCATCAATTCATTTTCAGGTAATTCAAGTCCTTCTGATGCCAATCAATATTGAATTATATGTTAAACTTTCAGAAATGGGTAAATACAAAGGTAGCTCAGACAGTCCACAGTGCTCAGCCTCCGATAGTACAAAAAGAGAAGCAAGCTTGAGCAGTACTGATATGGTTGATGGCCCAGTGAATAAATTGGGAAAAATTAATAAAATATCTTTAAACCCCTTAATGAATAAGAACCATGGATTTATTTCTGCAGTGAAACCAAGTATGAAAAATGTAAATGCTAAACTGCTGAGCAAAAATTCTAAGAAATGTAGAGACGACTTGTAGGCCGAAATATACCTCTTGTGACTAAATTAATTTTCTGAAATAGAAGGAAATATACCCATCTCGGCAGATTTGCAAAAAAATAGTACATTAACAAGATCCAGCAACAATAACACTATGGGAACTGTTTAAATCCCTTGTAAGGTTAACCTCCCCTAATGCAAAGTGGAATGTTGAGCCTCCTCAGTTGATGTGATTGAGAGCTTATCTTGATTTTTCATTGACCTGGTAAGAAAGATCTCTGAGAAACTTCCTAACACCTTGATATCAGTCACTGATTTCCATTGCTTCACGTGTTGGAGTTAAAATAGCAAAACATAAGAAATTGAGAAATAATTGTAATGAGTTTCATGATGGTACCAAGTAGTCTGGATCACCTTTTTACAGTACTCATTGATGGGCAGGACCTGTAGAAGATATCTCTTATGAGTCTCAGAGGCTTAAGAATTATAACTAACTTATCTTCTCAAAACGTCTCAAGAGTTGACTCTTTCCTACATAGCCCATCATACTCAAACAGTAATGTACTGCATATCCCTGAGTATGTGAACATTTATAATTTGATTGTTGTACGTATCTAGATATGTGTATTTCTTTGTACAAATACGTATAATAATAGTTTTTTCTTAAAATGTGTACATACTGTTTAGGCCTGCTTAACAAATGTATATATTATTAACCGTTAAATATATATTCTATGCTCAAAATATTCATAGGTGATTACATAATTTCTATATAAGTTGTCGATTTGATGCTCATGAGTCTGTTTTATTTATCACAATAGGTAAATATTATCTTAACTATTTATCTACAAGCATTTCTCTATTGAAATATTGTGGAAAAGATAAACATGTTATAAAAAGTACACAAATAACTTCAAATACTGCAACACTTGAAAGTCTGTTTATACAATACAACTCTAAATCTTAATATGTGTTTATACAATACAACTTTAAATGTCAATGTATTATCTTCTTTATACATATATTTCCTTTTATGTAATCATTTATCTATATATTACGTTAGCTCTACTGTACAAGAGAAAAAAACATAAAAAAGTGAAGAAATTACTCTCTCCAAAGCACTACTCTGTCTCCCCCTATACCTCTCTGTCTATCCTCCATCTCCACTCTCTGACTCATCCCAAACCTCATTCTACTACTATGATCTCCAAAATAACCCTTCCTAGACTCTTTCCTCATCTGTTCCTCCTGGCTCACACCAAAACTCGGTTTACTACTATGATTTCCCAAATAACCCTACTAAATTTTCCCTCGTGTGTAGGAAGTTGGCTCTGTATGTGCTATTTCAAAGTAAGGAATAGCATGCACAGAGTCCAAGGGTTCCCCTTAGAGGTAAAATAGTGGTAAAAATAGATAATACTAATGCTCTATTTTGTGGTAGTGTGGTCGAGCAGTAGGCTTATCCAAGGAGTAGTGTTAAGCATTTGTTGTACATACACATAGACAATAAATGAGGTACACACACTCAGAGACAAATCCAGCCAATAGGTTTTGTTATAGAAAAATATATTTTCTTAGTTTATTTTAAGAACCACAGGTTCAAATTTAACATGTAATATCTTGTTTGAAAGGTATTGCAGGTAAGTACATTAGGAACTTTGAATCATTTCAATTGCATGTATACTTTTCAAGTTATTCACAAATAGCTGTTTTAAAAGTGGACACTTAGTGCAATTTTCACAGTTCCTGGGGGAGGTAAGTTTTTGTTAGTTTTACCAGGTAAGTAAGACACTTACAGGGTTCAGTTCTTGGTCCAAGGTAGCCCACCGTTAGGGGTTCAGAGCAACCCCAAAGTTACCACACCAGCAGCTCAGGGCCGGTCAGGTGCAGAGTTCAAAGTGGTGCCCAAAACGCATAGGCTAGAATGGAGAGAAGGGGGTGCCCCGGTTCCGGTCTGCTTGCAGGTAAGTACCCACGTCTTCGGAGGGCAGACCAGGGGGGTTTTGTAGGGCACCGGGGGGGACACAAGCCCACACAGAAATTTCACCCTCAGCAGCGCGGGGGCGGCCGGGTGCAGTGTAGAAACAAGCGTCGGGTTCGCAATGTTAGTCAATGAGAGATCAAGGGATCTCTTTAGCGCTGCAGGCAGGCAAGGGGGGGCTTCCTCGGGGAAACCTCCACTTGGGCAAGGGAGAGGGACTCCTGGGGGTCACTTCTGCAGTGAAAGTCCGGTCCTTCAGGTCCTGGGGGCTGCGGGTGCAGGGTCTTTTCCAGGCGTCGGGACTTAGGTTTCAGAGAGTCGCAGTCAGGGGAAGCCTCGGGATTCCCTCTGCAGGCGGCGCTGTGGGGGCTCAGGGGGGACAGGTTTTGGTACTCACAGTCGTAGAGTAGTCCGGGGGTCCTCCCTGAGGTGTTGGTTCTCCACCAGCCGAGTCGGGGTCGCCGGGTGCAGTGTTGCAAGTCTCACGCTTCTTGCGGGGAGATTGCAGGGTCTTTAAAGCTGCTCCTTGAAACCAAGTTGCAGTCTTTTTGGAGCAGGTCCGCTGTCCTCGGGAGTTTCTTGTCTTTTTCGAAGCAGGGCAGTCCTCAGAGGATTCAGAGGTCGCTGGTCCCTTGGAAGGCGTCGCTGGAGCAGAGTTCTTTGGAAGGCAGGAGACAGGCCGGTGAGTTTCTGGAGCCAAGGCAGTTGTCGTCTTCTGGTCTTCCTCTGCAGGGGTTTTCAGCTAGGCAGTCCTTCTTCTTGTAGTTTGCAGGAATCTAATTTTCTAGGGTTCAGGGTAGCCCTTAAATACTAAATTTAAGGGCGTGTTTAGGTCTGGGGGGTTAGTAGCCAATGGCTACTAGCCCTGAGGGTGGGTACACCCTCTTTGTGCCTCCTCCCAAGGGGAGGGGGTCACAATCCTAACCCTATTGGGGGAATCCTCCATCTGCAAGATGGAGGATTTCTAAAAGTTAGAGTCACCTCAGCTCAGGACACCTTAGGGGCTGTCCTGACTGGCCAGTGCCTCCTCCTTGTTGCTTTCTTTGTTCCCTCCAGCCTTGCCGCCAAAAGTGGGGGCCGTGGCCGGAGGGGGCGGGCAACTCCACTAAGCTGGAGTGCCCTGCTGGGCTGTGACAAAGGGGTGAGCCTTTGAGGCTCACCGCCAGGTGTCACAGCTCCTGCCTGGGGGAGGTGTTAGCATCTCCACCCAGTGCAGGCTTTGTTACTGGCCTCAGAGTGACAAAGGCACTCTCCCCATGGGGCCAGCAACATGTCTCTGGTGTGGCAGGCTGCTGGAACTAGTCAGCCTACACAGACAGTCGGTTAAGTTTCAGGGGGCACCTCTAAGGTGCCCTCTGGGGTGTATTTTTCAATAAAATGTACACTGGCATCAGTGTGCATTTATTGTGCTGAGAAGTTTGATACCAAACTTCCCAGTTTTCAGTGTAGCCATTATGGTGCTGTGGAGTTCGTGTTTGACAGACTCCCAGACCATATACTCTTATGGCTACCCTGCACTTACAATGTCTAAGGTTTTGTTTAGACACTGTAGGGGCACCATGCTCATGCACTGGTACCCTCACCTATGGTATAGTGCACCCTGCCTTAGGGCTGTAAGGCCTGCTAGAGGGGTGTCTTACCTATACTGCATAGGCAGTGAGAGGCTGGCATGGCACCCTGAGGGGAGTGCCATGTCGACTTACTCGTTTTGTCCTCACTAGCACACACAAGCTGGCAAGCAGTGTGTCTGTGCTGAGTGAGAGGTCTCCAGGGTGGCATAAGACATGCTGCAGCCCTTAGAGACCTTCCTTGGCATCAGGGCCCTTGGTACTAGAAGTACCAGTTACAAGGGACTTACCTGGATGCCAGGGTCTGCCAATTGTGGATACAAAAGTACAGGTTAGGGAAAGAACACTGGTGCTGGGGCCTGGTTAGCAGGCCTCAGCACACTTTCAATTGTAAACATAGCATCAGCAAAGGCAAAAAGTCAGGGGGCAACACATCGTGTATCTCTCCTTTGACTCATCCCAAACCTCATCTTACTTCTATGATCTCCCAATTAACACGTTCTGGATTCTTCCCTCTTCAATCCCTCCATTATTCTATTTAATCCAACTAACACTCACATGTCCTCCACTCAAATTAACTCATATTTGCCTATACTAATACTATACTCATATTTCCCTATACTAATCCACCACTAATCCTTTTGGGTATTTGAGTAGCATTGCTACTCGCTGAAAAGCGCTTAGACGCCTCATCAGGGATAGTAAGCGCTATTTAAATACAGTTACAATACAGTGAACAATAATGTTGGAAAATTGTCCCTTTTCATGTTTTGCTTCTTGAAGGGAGAGCCCCCTTTAACCATTTTTACAGTAGTTGTGATCACTCGATGCGCTCACTCACTAAACACAGTATGGCAGGCTGCTGTGAGCAAATACTAGGGCTGCCTTAATTTCCCTGAGCAGCCCATACATGATGCGAAATAGCCTTTACAACGGATGTCTTTACCACGCATGCTATACCACACAGTGCCGTTACCACAAATATCCCCTTATCACACATGGCTTTACAACGAACGGTAACTATATTTAAAATAAATGTGTGCTTATATACATGTGTACATACACTCTCTCTTTCAGCTAGGGTTTGGGGGGGTAAGGGTATGCGCTGGTAAGGATATTTTTAGGGTTTAGGGGTGTAGGCTAGTAAGAATGTTTTTAGGGTGTAGGGTTATTGAGTTGTAACAGTGCTTTTAGGGCTTAGAGGTGGGTGACGGTATATGGTGTTCTGGTTGTTTTTAGGGTTTAGGGTGGTAAGGGTGTTTTTAGGGTTGAGGGTGGGTAAGGGTATAGGGAGGTGGTTAAGGGCATAGGGTGGTAACTGTGTTTTTAGGGTGTGGGTAGGGTATTAGGTGTTTTTAGGGCATAGGGGTGGGTAAGGGTATGCAGTGCTATGGGTGTTTTTTAGGTTTAGGGATCGTTATAGTACAGGGTGGTAAGGTTGTTTTTAGGGTTTAGGGGTGGGTAGCAGTATAGATGGGCATTGGTGTTTTATGGTTTAGAGGTGGGTAAGGATAGTGGTAAGGGACTTGTTTAGGTGTGAGTATGGGCATAGGGTGGTAAAGGTGTTTTAAGGTTACAAAAAACAGGGGTTGTAGAGGTTCCCCCTCCAAAAAAGGAAAAAAAAAATATTTGTTATAATAAATCTTTTTTTTTAAATGAGGAGGAGTTGGGTTGCCTTCCCATAAATGTTTAATATATATATATATATATATATATATTCACTTAAAAAACAAAGGTTACAGGGACATTATAGTTAGGTTCTGAATTTACTCACACAAAGCTAGAGTAATTCAGCAGTTATAGTTAGAGATATTTCAAGTAACTATAACTCGCGCCCCCACCGTACACAGTTTTTTCTTCAGTAATTTTACTTCTAATGTTTCATTTGTATTTTTATTTCATGTTATAAAAGTTGTCATGACTGCTGTAATATTTGGAGTAATTAGCAGTGCATGGCGAGGGCGAGAGTTATAGTCACCTTAGGGCACGAGTTATAGTTTATTGAGATAACTCGAACTGCTGAATTTCTATGGTTTTGTGTGAGTAAATTCAGAACCTAATTATAACCTCCCTGTAACCTTTGTTTTTTAAGTTAATTTCTAAGATTTTTTAAATTCTATTTCCTAACTGTAAAGTCCCTGTAACCTTTGTTTTTTTTTTCAGTGAATTTCTATGTTTTTTAATGTAAAGTAATTTCAGTTACTATACGTTAATCTAACCACCACTGCACATGGCCAAAGGGCAACTCCCTATGGCTTTAGGCCATGTGCAGCGGGGTTAGGAGCAATTCCAGGCTTGCAGCCAGTTCCTGCGGCCAACCCCCCTAAGCACCCAACCCCATGCTGTGCACAGCCTTTGGCTGCAGTGCCTGTCTCTTGGCTGTGATAATAGGTGTGAGAAGGTGTCTCCTGGTGTGAAGGTGGCTGTGAGAGTGTCTGTCTGGATGTGAGAGTGTCTGATTGTGCTCCAATAGATGAAATATGCAATCACCTCCTCAAATTGTTTCAGATCATTTTTCAATATGGAATCACAAAGTAAACACACTTAGTCAAATCCCGGAGTTAGGATCATTTGTCATTTCCAGAAGTGGAGCTTCAACTGGGGCACCTGCTAAGTTTATATTTGTAAGTGCTTCCTTTTGAGGTTTAATTTCTCTGAAATGAGCATCATGGGAAGAACGGAAGCTCACCTGCTTGTTTATCCAACAAGAGACCTCAATTTCGCACAAGATATCTATCCAACTGGAGCAGTTTCTACTGGTTAGTAAGTGCTACCTCGTTGGGTTAATGGCAAGGTTGGGAGGGGGGCTGGGCGGCCTGCCTCCTTGGTGGATTTTTACCCAGGGACCCCAGGGACCCCATTCGCCAGGGCCCACTACAATTCAATAGGGAGAGCTGTGAGACCCACCGACCTCTGCCCCGGGGACCCCACCCCCCAGGACCTGGCTTTATAATATATTTTTTGGGGGGAGGGGAGCCCCATGGCCTCCCCTCCCTTGTCTACTTTACTTCAGACTGAGAGGGAATGAAGTGAAAGGAGTGCAAAGAATGCAGCACTCTTAGTCTGAGTAATTAATTTATTACGGCAATTCCCAAGGTACACGAAGATAACAATGTGAGCAACACACGTGCAACTCTTAAAATAATCACAGCAGTGGAATAAGAAAGAAAATACAATATTTCAACATTGAATACAATAGATATATAGTTACTACGTATTCATGCATGCACACAACAAAGCTAGATAAAAGAATGAAAAAATCATCAGCCTGGGGCTTTTATCCAACATCCTGCTTTGTCTGCCAACTTCAAATTGTGGAACCCGTCACAATCAAGACAAAAGGGAGCAACCCGATGAGATTGCTCTCTGGGCAGACTGTCCATTCCCAGAGATGATTTCCTTATCTCTCAGTTGTCAAGCTTCCCCACCTTTATATACTTTAAATGAACTTAAGAGGAAGGTTCTAGAAACACCCCACCCTTTGAGTAAGTTGTGAAATTCAAGTGCTGGCCGTACCAGGTCAGTGTTAAAAAAACACTATAGAGACTGGCCAGATCTCAAGGTGTATTCCCAAGACCGAGCTTTACCATGGTCTACCATAAACATTGTCAGCCTGGTACATCCTTATCTGTATTCCTCCTGCATGTTATGTTCCCTTCCCTGGTGAGAAAAAGTGAAAACACGTTAACAGTGCGTGAAAAAATACATGCGCCACCAATGTGACGATGTTTGAAGCTAAGCTAAGCACAAAATGGAGTCAGTGGTCTGGGGCCAGCATTGCTGTCACAACACTGCGGGCAGGGAAACAGTGGAAACTTCATCTCCCAGCAGGCAAGAGCTGTTTGACAGATCTCACTTGCTGGTAGTGAAGCTGTGCTTGCTCTGACTTAGAAGGAGCTGTCAAAGCTCCTACCAAGTCATTACAAACAGCTATGTCCCGGAAGTGATCACCCCTGGGATATAGCAGGAGTCTTCCCTGTGGGATGGTGATTTCCAGGGCAATTATTAGCTTCTTGAGGGGGGTCATGCGCACCCCCTCCAGTGTTTGTATTTAGCCCTGGGGAAGTGGTGGTCCCCGGGGCCGGCGATCCACGATGGACCACCACCATCATTATGTTAGTTGAGCCCCTGGAAGGTGGTGGTCCCCGGGGCTGCGGAAGGGGCCATGTACCCCTCACCATTAATTTTAATGAATAGCCCCAGGGAGGTGCGGAACCCAGGGCTGCAGGTAGCCTGAGTGGCCCCTGCATTAATTGAATGTTAGCCCTGTGGAGGTGAGGGTCCTCGGGGGTCAGGGGATCCACAGGACCCTCCTATGGAAAGAGCAATTTTGCCCCAGGGAGGTAGCGGTCCCTGGGATGCGGGGGCCACACGGCCCCCCTGCATGCTAATAAATATAAGCCCAGGGGTGGCGGTCCCTGGGGCATACATAAGCCCAGGAGGAGGGGCTTGTGCACCCCCCCTTTATTTTTATATAGACCTGGTCCACCTAAGTGCTAATTAAAACAGCTGCGGGAGACCACATTTAAAAAAATTAATTGCCACGGATTCGCGACCCCTTTGCGAATTTTCAGATTTTTTTTTTAAAAGTGCTTTTTTGCCTGGTGAGATGGAGGGCCCTATGGGACCTCAGCATCAGAGCTTAGGGGTCTCTCCCAACCTTGTACCCTTTTCTTATTTTTTATCTTTTTTTTCTGGGGCTTGGCTGTAGCAGAGTCCCAAGATGGCAGCCAAAATCTCATGGTTGAAGTGTTGGCAGCCAATCAGATCTCAGCACGAGATCAGAAATGTTTGCAGAGCCTTGGCATCCCTATAAATTCAAAAGTTGAAATTTCTTAGTATCTCAAAACTACTAAACGGATTTACACCAAAGAACAAAAAAAAATCAGCAGTTCACGCTGTAGTCGTGTTCAAAAACCCTATGGAAAAATGCAAGGGGAAAATGCTTTTTGGGACTCCGCCTTTTCTCAGCCCCCGCTTGATGGAACAACCCGAAACTTTCCAGACAACAGCCGAAGTAAGCGTCGTATTTTTTAAAAATTGTGAAGATTCATCAACCGGGCCAAAGATATAGACAAGTCAAAGAACACTTTCTCTATAGAAACTAGGTACTAACTATAACTACCTAGTGGTGATCATCAGTAGGTAATATATAGATATATATATCTATATATTACCCACTGGCAATCACCAGTAGGTAGTTAGTTATAGTTAGGGCCTAGTTTCCATAGAAAAAGCGTTTTTGGCCCAGCTAAATCTTTGGGGCCACTGGACGAATCTTCATTACATTTTCCAACAAAAGTGTCAAGTTGGGTCTTGTTGTGCATGGAAATTTTCAGGGTGATGCATCGAGTGGGTACCAAGAAAAGGGGGGTAAAAAAAATTGAGTTTTCCATGTTAATTCCCATATAGATTTTAGACACAACTACTACCCGAGACACTGGACAGGATTACACCAGATATGGCAGAAAGGTAGCTCTTGGTCTAGAAAGCACACTTTGTTTATTTGATGTAAATTAGTCAGTAGTTTTTGAGATTTCAAGGCACCACCCTGGCGCACCGAGGTCAGTTTTCTTTTTCCTGCGCCAGCCTAGCGCTGATCCTGAGAAGAGGTACCCCTCGGTTGTTTTTTGCATGATCTTTTTCGACTATTTGTTGACTTTCTGAGAGTCAACACTCCTAGTGAATCAAAGATGTCTTTGTGTAAGTCCGGGTTAAATTCTGCGGAGCCTGTCATCAGGCGATGTCCGTGACAGATCCGCACCTAGTGTGCCTGTGGTGTCTGGAGCGTAACCATGACCTGACGTTGTGCTCTGAATTCCGGGCCATTCATCCAAAAGCTTTGAAGGAGTGGTCTCTATAGTTCTGTGCGGCTCCGTGCTCGACTCTGCGTCACTCCCAATCTCGGACAAGATGAATGTCCCAAGAACAGTCGCAGAGCTCCCCTTCATCGTTGTCCCACTCCAAGTCATCGGGACGCTAGAGTAAGTTGAGGCACAAGAAAAAGTTGAAGAAGAACAAGCGTACTTCGAATTCAACCCGTTCGTTGGCCGGTGATATGAAGGGAAAGTAGTGTCGCTGTTCTAGGCCTCTGTCCCCTGAGCCTGCTTCTGGGTTGGCTCTGCACCTCTCTGTGTTTCTGGGAGACGGAGTGACAGCTGTCCAACTCAGAGTTTTATAGGCAGTGCACCTCATCTTTCGGCAGTCGAACTCCGCTGGAACACCTTTGGGCCCTGCAGTGTTGGACGGGGCCCCCTCGGGTTCCATGCTGGCGACTCCGACCCTGGCTCCAGGGGTACCCAAGGATTCCCTCCTGGATCCAAACCAGCATTGGTCATACCACCTAGACCTTCCCAGACACCGGTTACGATGTCAATGCTCCCTAAGCTGCCTATGCCCCTGGTGGTGTTGACCCCATTCTCACTGCTGACTCTGACATGGAGTCAGACTGGCATTGCCCGTTGCTCATTTTGACAAAGGCTTTGCCCCCTATGTTAGATCCTGATCCCTATTCTTATGGGTTGGGGTACAGTGAGGAATGGGAGGGGTTGCTGGACCCTTTAGAATACCAGCTACAGGAACCTTGGGACCTGCGTACGGAAATGGGTAAAGCCAGTGGTCTGGATACTTCCCTTGCCACTGGCATGCTTTCTCCTTCTACCGTGGCTACGGAGGAGAGACCGTCCGGAGGAGGTCCGGGCCTTGAGCTGCCTTAGGTGGTGTAGCAGGCTGGCCTGGTGTGTGGGAGGCAATTATGGTGTTAGTACCTTACACCAGGTCCAGGCAGCCTTTATTAGTTAGTCTTACAGTGTCTAGGAAACCAGAACTATCTAGTGGTAGCTGTGGTGAGCAGCCAAGACTTATCTAGGAGGAGTGTGAAGCACTTGCAATACCACAGTAGTCACACAGTAACGTATCACACCTGAAAGGAACCACACAGTGCTGCAAAAATAAAGGTATTTTATTACAGTAACACTGTACTAGATTACTATAGGCATTCCCACTTTCTGTAGGCAAGTACACACAAAACATACACAGGTAAGTACTAGGAATTAGAATAAAAACAGAAATAGCAAAACAAATAGTGAGGGAGACTGGGGCAAACCATATACTAAAAGAGTGTAATGCGAGAATGGGTCCCCCACCAGAGGATATGGAGTAGTTAGCCAAGGTCTGGGGGAGTAAGGAACCCCAAGAGGTAAGTATCTAGAAAAACCCCAGCGACCAGGAGAGCAGAGGTAAGTTACTTGGTTGTCCCATAGGATAACATGGGGACTTGGAATTTGAACAGTGCAAGAACAGGACCAAGCCAGTGGAACCCAAGGGTGGATTCCGGATGAAGAGGACTTGTAAAAGAAGAAGACAGGGTCCAGTCCACACCAGTCTGTCCATGTGAGGCAGGAGGCAATGCCCACCCTTCTGTGGGTGAAGATCTAGACTGTGGTGGTGGATGAAGTCCAGCTGCGGAGTCCAGGATTGGCAGAGGAGTCCCTGAAGTCACCTAGGAGCTGTCCCTCGCCGGATTGCAGACGGGGTAGTGGTCGTGAGGACCACCAACAAGCAAATGCAACTGAAGCTGTTGGAATTTTGCATAGCTAAAGAGGACCAGCAAGGTCCTGAGGACTCAACACTGGAAGAGGAGTCTGGGCTAACCCTAAGAAGACAGGAGAGCCAGCGGAAGCAGTAGGAACCCCCACGAGCAACCCACTGGCAGCAGGCACAGTAAGTTGCAGTGAGGGCCATTCCGTACACCTAAAGAGGTGTCCCTCATTGCTGGAGCAGCAGAGAGGAGACTGGCCTTCCAGAGGCGGAGTGCTGGGGGCCGGGGCTACTTGGAGTCTGCAGATCCCTTAGAGTAGGAGTCAACAAGCCCTGGTTGCTGCAACAGTTGCGTTGCACCAGCATTCTGTCCTGGCGGAAGAGGCATGGGCTCACCGTCTCCCAAGTTGGACAGAAGGCAGAGAGGACCCAGAGGGCCCCTCAGAACCACCACCTGTGTTGGAGAATCTTCGCAGGTCCATTGGACAGTATATCTCAGCAGCTGGACATCGTTGGCTTATGCGCCTGGAGATGCAGGAGAGTGACTCCTTAACTCCATGAGAGAGTCCTTCTTGCTTCTTTGGTGCAGCTGAGGCCTTGCCGACCCGAGAGGATGCACAGCTGTGGAAATGTTGCAAGTTGCTGACAGGAGCTGTGTAAAAAATGTTGCAAGGAGAGGTTGTCTCTGGGTTGCAGTCTTGTTGGGGTCCGGTGGAGTCCAGCAGCGGTTCCTGTTGCCAGGAGGAGAAGAGGTTGTTTCAGAGGAGTCCTGGTGGAGTCTTGCACACCAAATCTGCCCCCCCCCCACCCCTCCAAGGA
This sequence comes from Pleurodeles waltl, assembly GCF_031143425.1. NCBI lineage: Eukaryota > Metazoa > Chordata > Amphibia > Caudata > Salamandridae > Pleurodeles > Pleurodeles waltl. The sequence goes on from NC_090437.1 coordinate 326,289,579, forward strand.
AGTTCATATATAGCCCTAAAATAGGTGTTACAAGGCTGGGGAGGGGTAGTCCCCCCAAGCCACCAGTTTGCTTTAAAGAGCACATTCTGCCATTTTGGAAACAAGATGTGCAGAGGCCCCTGGGAGGGTCTGAGTGGTCAGGTTAGGCAGATGACATCAGTGATCCCCGCTGATAGGTGATTACCTTTCAAACTGGCCAAACCCCTTTCCAAGGAAGAAGGTGTTGCCTCCCTCTCCCACAGGAAATCCCTTGTTCTGCCTTCCCCTGCCTGAACTGGTCAAGCAGCAGGAGGGCAGAAACCTGTCTGAGGGACAGCAGAAGCGTGGGATGCCTGTAAAACCCTGGAAGTCTGGTAGGAGCAATACTGGGGGTCCTCTAAGGAATCCCCAGAGTGCATGGAATCATAAAACTAATACTGTAATTAGTATTGGGGTACAATTCTGACATGTTTGATACCAAACATGCCCAGGTTTGGAGTTACCATTATGTAGCTGGACGCAGGTAGTGACCTGTGTCCAGTACACAGGTAAAATGGCTTTCCTGCACTTACGAAGTCCAGTGCATTGGAATTCGAGTACATAGGGGCACCTCTGCTAATGCAGGGCTGTCCTCATACCGACGGATCTGCACCCTGCCCTCTGGGCTAGGAGGGCCTACCATAGGGGTGACTTACAGTGACCTGGTGTAGTGACCTGTGGTGAAAGGGGGCATGCACCTTTTCATGCAGGCTGCAATGGCTGGCCTGCAGACACATTTTGCATGGGCTCCCATGGGTGACATAATGCATGCTGCACCCCATGGGTGACCCCTGGTGCCCAAGTGCCCTGGGTACCTAAGTACCATATAATAGGAACTTACAATGGGACACCAGTATGCCAATTGCGGAGTGCACAAAGGTCCTAGGTAACCAAATTTGGAGGAAGAGAGCACAATCACTGGGGTCCTAGTTGCAGGATCCCAGTGGAACAGTATAGGCACACTGATAGCAAGCAAAAAGGGATGTAACCATCCCAAAAAGAGGGTTCTTTCCTACACTTCAGGTGGCCACTTGATTCTGCCATTTTGAAAACAAGATGTGCAGAGGCCCCTGGGTGAATCTGGTTGGTCAGGATAGGTGACTGACGTCAGTGACCCACCCCCTCCTCCCCACCCCCCCTGATAGAAAGTCACCCTGCAGAGTGATCAGACTCCCTGTTAGGGCTATTTAGGGACTCATTTGAGGTTAAGTCCCTAGATGTGGTGTGCGAGGCTCCACCAGGACTCCTCTGCAACAGTCTTTTCTGTTCCTGGCCACTGGAACCACTGCTGTACTCTTCAGCCTGCAACAAGCCTGCAACTTCCAACGACCTCTCCTTGCAACATTGTTTCTCCGGCTCCTTACAGCAATTGCAACATTTACACGTTTGTTCATCCTCTGAGGTCGGCAAAACCTCTGCTGCACCAAAAAAAGCAAGAAGGAGGCTCTCTCGAAGTGAAGGAGTCACTCCCCTGCATCTGTAGGCACTTAAGGCAATGATAACTGGCTGCTGGGATCTTCTTCCATCTGGCTGTAGGAAGAATCTCCAACGCAGGTGGTGGGTCTGAGAGGTCCCCTTGGTCCTCTCTACCTGCTGTCCAACTTGGGAGACAGTGAACCCTTGCCTCTCCTTGCAGGACAGTACCCCCTGTTCACCACGATTCTTGCAACAACCAAGGCTTTTTGACTCCTCCTCCAAGGGATCTTCAGGCTCTGAGTAGCCCCAGCCTCCAGCACTTCATCCATGCAAGGACAGTCTCTTCTCTGCAGCTCCAGTGACGTGGGACTCCTCTACAGGTGTACTGATTGGGCCTCACTGCAACTTACTGTGCCTGCTGCCATTGGTTTGCCTGTGGGGGCTACGACTGCTCCTGCTGGCTCTCCCAACTGCTGAAGGTCAGTCCAGACTCCCCTCTAAGTGTTGAGTCCCCTGAACCATGCTGGTCCTCTGCTTCCCTGCAAATCTTCTTTTGCTACAACTTGCATTTGTCAAGGCTCGTTGGTGGTCCTCCTGATTACTGCCCATCTGCAACCCGGCAACCGGCGTAGGACATCATCTGCATGACTCCAAGGACCTCTCTGCAGCTCCTGGGCTCCACAGCTGATCGTCTTCCCCAGTCGATGTGGAACTTCATCCACAGAATGGTGGGTAGTGGCTCCTGCTCTGTCTGGACACTCCTGTGTGGACTGGACTCTGTCCCCTTCTTTTTCAGGTCCTTTTCTTCCAGAATCCACTGTTCTTGTCCTGATCTTGCAATTTTCTTCTTTCCAAGTCCCCTTATTAGTCTTTGGGAAGACCAGGTACTTACCTCTGCTCTTCTGGTCTCTCGTGGCCACCTAGGCTCTCTCCCCATAGGGTCCTGAGTTTCCCCAGCTCCCCTCTAACTACTCCACATCCTTAGGTGGGAGACTTCCCTTTGCATTCCACTATTTTAGTATATGGTCCTCCCCCCCACACTCCCCCCCCCCCCCCCCACCAATAGGGCCCTAACTATTTTTCACTAATTGTTGCCAATGCTTGTTATTCCTATATGTTAATTCCTAATAATTACTGTCTGTATATAGTGTGTACTTACCTCCAGTTAGGGGACTGCCTAGAAGTAATCTAGTTCAGTGTTACTATAATAAAGTTTCATTATTTTTGGAACACTGTGTTCCGTTCAGGTGTGATAAGTTGCTGCGTGACTGCTGTGGTATTACAAGTGCTTTACACTCTTGCTATGCAAGTCTTGGCTGCTCACCACAGCTACCACTAGATAGCCCTGGCTTCCTAGACACTGTCTTCATTCACTAATAGGGGTTGCCTGGACCTGGAATAAGGTGCAAACACCATAGGTGCCCACCACATACCAGGCCAGCTTTTTACTGTAACCATGCCAAAAAGAGGGACTTTCCTACTGGTAGTAGTCAGAACTAACCTTTTGACAGAGGTTCTTCAGTCTGGGGCTTCATCTTTTGAACCCCTAACGTCCTTCAATGATGCCTTTACTAATGTCCTACTGTATACTGGGTCCAAACCTTTGAGCAGGACTATTACCTGCTGCTGTCTACCTGCTCCAACTGACCAAGGGTTCCACCCATGAGAGCTTGGATATCCAAGCCTCTACATCCCAGGGCACGTTCTCTTCTGCACCCCCGGATAGGGAATCCAAGGGGCTGGACTAACTTGGGAAGAAGAAGTTTTCTTCCTCCAGTCTAGCATTGTGGTCCGTGAACACCGAATGCCTTTTGGGTCATTAATCCCAAAGGCTGTGAGATACGGTTGTGCAAGTGCTGCGCAGGTCCCGGAGGAGGCCCGGGGTATACTCTCTCAAGTTGTTGCTGATGGGAGAGGTGCGCAGCAAAGTTCACGATCAGAGGTGGACTGTACACAACCGACTCACTAGGCACAGTGGTTGCTTCGATATTGGCCCTTAGGCGCCACGTCTGGTTGAGGACGTCTCTATTTTGGGGGAGAAGTCCAACCCAATATGTTGGATATGCCCCTTGATGGCAACTGTCTCTATGGAGAGAAGGCAGTCTCAGTGCTGGAGTGCTTCAAGGATTCTCATGCTACTGCCAGGTCCTTGGGCCTTGCGGCAACCCCTCGTCCCCCTCAGTCTGCCTTTTGCCACTTTTGTGGCTACTGATGGGGTGCCCAGCCATGTCTGTTCCCCTCCAGGTACCGTGCCTTGCATGCTGCCCACCCTCTGCTTGGCTGGGGACATGGGATCCACCATCCTTGTGGATCAGGAAGCCAGCAGTCGGGCCAGTCTGCTGCCCCCTCTTGGCAGCTGCCTCTTAACTTTCCTAGTGTGACAGTTCAACACCAGGGACCAGGCGGAGGCAGAAACCGCTGGTAGTCCATCACGTAGATGGGTGGGTTTTGCAGATAGTCCAAAGACACCACTCCCTTCCCATCGAGACTACTCCTCCATCCTTGCCACCATCCTACGATCGGATGATGGAGGATCACTTGGCACTTCTCCTTGGCAAGGTAATGTCTCTCTTGACCAAGGGAGCTATAGAGAGGGTCCCTGTGCCAGAAATAGGTTGTGGTTGTTATTACCGCAACTTTCTTGTGCCCAAAAAGGACAAGGGCCTTCGCCCTATCCTAGACCTTTGGTCCCTCAATCTCTTCCTCAAGAAGGAGAAGTTCAAAATGCTCTCTCTGGCTCAGGTTCTCTCTGCAATGGACACAGGATAATGGATGATAGCATTGGACTTGCAGGACGCCTACTTCCACCTTCCCATCCTGCCTGCCCACAGTCGTTTCTTGCGGTTCACAGTAGACCACATGCACTTTCAGTTCACTGTGCTCCCCTTTGACCTTACCAGTGCCCCATAGGTGTTCACCAAGGAGATGGCGGTGGTCGCAACTCCTCTGCGCAGATCAGGAGTTCAAGTCCCGCCCCAGCTCGACGAATGGCTGTTGAAGGCAGGCTCACCTCAGGCTGGCGTCTCCCACCTGCAGACTACAAAGGACCTCCTGCATTCACGGGGGGAGGTTAACTATAAATGTGCTGAAGTCACACCTGACTTCCTCTCAGATGCTCCCTTTCATCATAGTTGCTCTGGACACAGTTTAGGTTCAGGCTTGAGTGGTGATTCCAGGATATTCAGGCTATAACAATGATATTTAAGCCTCTATTCTGGATTTCGGTGAGAATGACCGTGAGGCTGCTGGGCCACATGCCAGATAGCGTATGCGGGCTCTGCAGTGGGATCTGAAATTCCAGTGGGCGCAGCATCAGGGGAATCTCTGACTTGGTCCAGATCTCCAAGGGACCTGCGTGAGATCTGCAGTAGTGGCTAAGAAACTGCGATTGGGTCAGAGTGAGATCCCTCTCCCTTCCCAAACCAGATCTGACAGTATTGACAGATGCATCACTCCTGCGATGGGCAGCCACCTGGAATCCTTGTGGCTCTGGACTGGGCACGAAGAGTCTGGTATCCCAAGCTATTGAGCATGGCCATAGATTTTCCGACCAGACTGCCCCTTCAGGAGGATCTTCTGTTGCAGCATCAGGGGAGGGCTCTCTGCATGCACCTGTCCGTTCTCCACCTTTTTGCATGGTGATTGAGCAACGTCAGTGGACAGCTTTTGATCTTCCTCCTGAGGTCTGTAACGTTTTCTTGGAGCCAGTCGTCCCTCCACCAAACCGGTATATGCCTGCTGTTGGAAGACATTTGTGGCATGGTGCATAGCCAAGTCTGTTGACCCCCTCTCTCTGAGGTTCTATTGTTTATACTGTTGTTGGCCCAACAGTTCTCTGCTTCGGGCACCCTCAAAGGTTATTTGTCTGTAATCTCTGCTTTCTTAAGGTTGCCTGGTCAGCCTTCTTTGTTTAAATCCCCTATTTTAAATAGGTTCCTTAAAGGCTTTACGCATATGTTTTCCTCCTTCCCCATTCATTATGCCCCAAAACTGGGGCTTAATGAATTTGGTTTTGACATTCCTGATGTGTTCTTCTATCGAGCCTCTCCACAATTGTCCTCTCACTTTGAAAACAGCTTTCCTTGTAGCCATTACATCTGCCTGCAAGATAAGTGAGCTGCAGACATTATCATCTAAGCCTCGCTACCTTTCCATCTATTCTGACAAAGTGGTGCTTCACACACGGACCTCCTTACTCCCAAAAGTGATTACGTCGTTCCATGTTGGCCAATCTATCACCTTGCCTACTCTTTATGCACCCCTGCATCCTTCTAATTAAGAGGAGAAAGTCCTTGAATGGGAAGTCCACACTCAAATCCTACGAACATACTGCCAGCGGTGGGGGACACCAACAATAGGGCACAAGAATGCAAAATGCCAAAACTTTACATCCAGCCACCCACATCCACGATCCAAAGGCAATGCTGTATGGATGAACTGGTCCATCTCTCACACTCATCCTGATCTGGTTAGGGAACTCAAATAAACATCACTAAAATTGATCCTCAGCTCCAACGTGGTCACACCAAACATGGCACCCAACAATGCTGGAACTGTCCTTAGTGCACCACGATACGCTCCCTAACATTCCAAATCTTCTCGCTCACAGCAAGGGCAGAGTCAGGCACGTATTGCTTAACAACTCAGTCTTGCAATTTGGATCGTGAGGTCATACAATTTGTGTACTTGCTTTTACCACTAAAATGTATGGAGATTCTAAAGGAAGCCAGAAGACCAGAGACAAGGGTGTGTTATGCAGCAAAATGGAAACACTTTGTCCACTATTGTGCTGCACACAGTATAAACCCTTGCACTCCATCTGAACCGCAACTGGTATGTTATTTGTTACACCTTGAAAAATCACATCGAGCATATACTGCCACAAAACTGCTTTTAGCACCAATTGCTGCATATCTGCAAAAAAGAAGTCATCATTTTTTTTTTTTTCATGGAAGGACTCAAGAGTAACTCCAACACATACACCTCCTGCAGCATCATGGAGCCTAAATATTGTGTTAACAAGATTAATGTCCGTACCATTTGAACCTATGCATAAATGCAGTTGCTAACAAGTGAAGAGCTTTCCTTGTCGCAATTACGTTGGTAAGAAGAGTTAGCGGAATACATTAATTAACTATCGAGGAATCTTATTTCCAGGTTTTCCAAGACAAAGTTTTATTATGCATACAAACCTAAGGTTTCTGCCAAAAGATATAACACCTTTCCACTTAAATCAAACAATAGATTTACTGGTTTTCTTAACAAAACCAGAAACAATTGCAGAAAGGAATCACTAGATGGACTGTTAAATGCATACGTTTGCTGCATCTAAGCAAAAAGAATACTACCCACAATGCCATGGGGCCACTCCAAACGTTAAAAGGGAGCATCATTAACCTTCATTGGAAATAACCCGCTAACTAACATTTGTAAAGTGGCTACATGGACAAACCCACACACTTTTATAAAACACTATTGTGTGGCTCTACAAGTCAGACAACAAGCTTTAGTGGGATAAACAGTTCTACGGACATTGTTTCAAGCAAATACACCATCTATGCCTAAAGCCAATGTGAGAGGCATACTGTTTTACAGTCTATACATACCGTGTATGTGCAGCCAACACATGCTACGAATGGAGTATGTTACTTACCTTTAAGCATCTATTTGTAGCGTGAAGTGTTGTAGATTCACACTCACCCTCCTACTTCTCCAGCAGGTATTAGATGGTGTCATATCCACACAAAAATCTAAGCATATTCAGAAGCAAACGCTAACATAGCAGACTACATCCTCGCTTCCTGCATGGCAGTGAAAAAACATTACAATCTAACAAAGGAGGCTTTGAACATGTGCATTGTATTGAGTAGGAAGAGAGAGGTCGTACGACGTCAACCATAAAAGACTTCCTTGAGAAAAACAAATTGCAGAGTCCAGGCCCAACACTAGAGACAGGAGTGTGCATACCATGTTAATCTGCAGCACTACACACTGTGAATAGATGCTTACAGGGCAAGTGACATACTCTAAATATTTACAAAATCGTAGGAGGTTCACTTACCTTACATATACTTACCTTGCATTGTAAATCACCTTGCATTGTAAAGACGTGTGGTAAAGTCATTGGTGGTAAAGGATGCATAGTAAAGACATGCATTGTAAACGCATATGTTGTAATGCCATACAACCTACATGGGTTTCATAGATAAATAAATCTATATCTTTCCATGAGGGTCCACAGGAAATAGTGGAGGCCTGCGGTCAAAAGGTTTTACTTTGAGTGCAGCTCTCACTCTGACTATTTGTCTTCCGAACAGCACTAATAGTGTTTACCTAGGATTTCACTTTGATGCCATTGTAGACTAGACAGTGTGATTGTGTTTATTTAATGCAAATGATAGCTTTGCAGGTCAAATTGTTCTGATGTTTTAATTTGCTTCTGGCAGGTGAACAACATATCTCTTCTTGGTCAAAATCATAAAGATGTGGTCAATATTTTAAAAGAGCTGCCCATTAAAGTGATAATGGTTTGTTGCCGCCCTGTTCCCCTTCCAAGCAGGGAGAGTGAAATGGATGATCTAAACTTCTCAGAGGAGATAGACCACTCAGCAGAGGAGGTAATACAGTGAAATAGCATGCACAACATTGCAATTTATGTGCTGTTGATAACGTACTTGTCCTCAGTTTTTATTCAGATATTCAAGTCCTTTTAACAAATCATAATCACCTTGTCTTTAGTGATGTATTATTATATCACACTGTGTATTATGTGTATTTCTGGAATGTTATTTCTGATGACTATTGATGCAAATTATTTTAAGTAGCTGTTTTCTTGTTTCTGAAACCCATTATTACGAGAATTCTTAAAGCTTTTTAACAATTTTCAACATTAAACAATTAAAATAGCCATGATACATTTTTAATGTCGTTGTATTGAGTCAGCATGACAGAATCGTTTGTGATTTATTAGAATTTTAGCCTTCTGAATGGTGTTAATGGAAATCATATAGCCAGCGAATGAATGTACATAGTTTTTTTTTAGTATTGTGTACCATACAGTGTCCTTTCTGCCAGAAAATCCAGACACAATAATACATGTTTGCCTAAAGTGACCATTTAACGTGACATTGTGATTTTCCTACTTCCCACAAACTTTGCTGTAACAAGTTGGGACGTAACAGACTTCTGAGAACAGGGCAAAGCTTAAAAAGGATTTTTGATCTCAACAATCTGTTTTTTTGAGCCATTCAGACCAAATTGATCACTGTGGTTTTTTGTTATATTTCGAACCTGTCTATATGGTATATTAATTAAACACATTTTTTTCTTGTAGGTCTGTAGGAAGCTGGCCCAGTGTGTGGTGGACACCTATGGTGTCGCACCTTATAATGGGTCCAGGCAACACTGATTAGATAGTGTTACAGTGTCTAGACAGCTAGGGCTCTCTAGGGTAGCTGTGGTGAACAGCCAAGACTTATCTAGAAGGCACATGAAGCACTTGCAATACCAGAGTAGTCACACAGTTAACTTATCACATATGAAAGGAACCACACAGTGTTGCAAAAATAAAGGTACTTTATTATAGGCACACCAAACTAGACTACCATTGATGTACCTCCCTCTGGAGGTATGAACACAGAATATACACTAGTAAGTACGCAGGAAAAGCATAACTTAGAAAAGGCCCTATGGGGGGCCAAACCCTATACAAATAAAATGGAATGCGAAAGGGTGTTCCCCACAAGAGTGTTTGGAGTAGTTAGCCAAGGGAAGTGGAACCTCAAAAGGTAAGTATCTAAAAGATTCTCAGCAGTAGGGTGCAGAGAGGCAAGTTACCTTGACTTCCCATAGGCTAACATGGGAACGTCGTGGTTGGAGAAATGCAAAAACAGGACCAAGCTGGTGGAACCCAATGGTGGATTCTGGGCGAGGAGGACCTGCAAAGAAGGGGACAGAGTACAGTACACACTGGAGTGTCCAGGTGGGGCAGGAGGCAATGGCACACCTTCAGTAGCTGAAGATCTGGGTCGTCGATGATGGATGAATTCCAGCTGCAGGGTCTAGGAGCTGCAGAGGAGTCCCTAAAGTCGCCTACCAGATGTCCCTCGATGGTCGCCGAATTGCAGATGGGTCACCGGATTGGTGATGGTGGGACAACGAACAAGCACAGACAAATGCAAAAGGAGCTGTGGAGGACTAGCAAGGTCCAGGGGAATCAAACCTTGGAGGGGAGTCCGGGCTGATCCTCAGAATGTAGGAGAGTCAGAAGAAGCAGTCCGAGCCCTCAAACGCAACCCACTGCCACAGGCACAGTATGTTGCAGTGAGGCCCAGTCAGCAAACCGGAAGAGGAATTCCACATTGCTGGAGCTGCACAGAGGAGACTGTTCTTGCAGAGGTAGAGTGCTGGGGTCCGGGTCTAATTGGAGCCTGAAGATCACTCAGAGCAGGAGTCAAGAAGCTTTGGTTGGTTCAACATTTGCAGTGCACAAGGGTTCTGTCCCAGTGGCAGAGGCAAGGGCACACCGTCTCCCACGTTGGACAGAAGGCAGAGAGGACCCAGGGGATCCCTCAGAACCACCACCTGTGTTGGAAAATCTGCTCAAATCTGACAGACAGAGGATCCCCCCAGCCCGACGTTGTTGTCTTAGGTGCCTGTGGATGCAGGGGAGAGTGACACCTTCACTCCAAAGGAGATTCCTTCTTGCTTCTTGGAGCATTTGAAGTCTTGCCAACCCCAGAAGATGCACAGTCATGGAGATGTTGCAGAATGCTGACAGAAGCCGAAGTCTTCTCAGGCAGTGCAGTCTTGTCCGGTTCTTGTGTAGCCCAGCAGCAGTTTCAGAGGCCAGGAGCAGAAGATGTCTTGCAGAGAGTTCCTTGCAGTATCTTGCATGATGAATCCGGGGACCCACCCACAAGGGAGTCTCTAAAAGCCCAAAAAGGAAATTTGGCCACTTTCTGGGGGTGACCACCTATCAGAAGGGGTCGCTGACATCAGCTATCTGGCCTACCCAGTCAGATGCTCCTAGAGGCCTCTGCACACCTTGGTTCCAAGATGGCAGAACCAAGTGGCCACCTGGAGGAGCACCGGGCACCACGCTATGGGTGGAGATGTACAGGAGAGTGGTCCCTCCCCTTTCCTTTGTGTGTTTTGTGCCAGAGCCGGGACCAGTGGTCCCAAGAATGGTGCAAACCGGATAGCGCAAGGAAGGCACCAAATGTGCAGTTCAAAGCAGTCCAGCGGTGCGGGGAGAATACCCTTCCCCAGTCCGGTAACATTTATTTCCAAATCTCAGGATGCTGCACCCCTCTCCTACAGGAAATCTTTTGTTCTGCTGTCCCCTGCTCGAGATGGTCAAGCAGCAGGAAGGCAGAATCGTGTCTGGGGGTCTATAGCAGTGCAGGCTTCTTGCAGAACCCTGGAAGACTGGTAGGAGCAAAACTGGGGGATCCTCTGAGGAACCTTTAGGGTGCAGGAAATCATGCCACTTATACTGGAATCAGTATTGGGGTATGATGATTCTGACATGCTTGACACAAAACATGCCCAGATTCAGAGTTACCATTGCGTAGTTGGACCACCAGTGGCCAGTACATACATAAAATGGCTTCCCCGCACTTACGAAGTCCAGGATCTGCTCATGCAGGGGTGCCCACACAAACAAGGACCTGCACCCTGGCCGTTGGGCTGAAAGGGCCTACCCTAGGGATGACTTACAGTGAACTGGTGTAGTAACTTGTAGTGAAAGGACGCATGCACCATTTCACGCAGGCTGCAAATGGCATGCCTGCAGACACAGTTTACATGGGCTCACCTGGGTGACAAAATACATGCTGCAGCCCATGGGAGCCCCTTAGGATAACCATGTCCTGGGTACCAAAGTACCATCTACCAGGGACTTACAGGGGTACATCAGTTTGCCAATTATGGGGTGTATGAAGTATCAAAACAACCAAATTTGGAGGAGAGAGCACAATCACTGGGGTCCTGATTAGCAGAATCCCAGTGAAAATAGTCTAAGCACACTGATATCAGTCAAAAAGTGGGGGTAACCATGCCAGAAAGAGGGGACTGTCCTAGAAGGTCGACCTGACCATTTCTGTACTATGCAGGCTACCATTTATTGATGTCTTGAGTAGTCCAGTGAATCATGTATTGCGTAGTTTGCAGTAATTATTGCCTGGGAGTAGAAAGGAGAAAATACCGTTTGCTTTGACTACATGGGCGATCATTGACAGAAATTGGCTTTTGGAAGCAGCTACTATGGGCTTACATACCCCTAGATGTAAAGGCCTAAGAAGGGTAAACCATAACAGCTATAAATTATCCTGAAAATTTTAGTTAAAGATTTTTATTGCTCACACTAATCCCACATCCCAATCTGTCACTATTTGTACCTCATTCCTCCTCAGTTTGGACCCAGACATATGAAAATCAGTCTGGACTCTGCTCCAGTGGGAACAGGCCAGCCCAAACTTCCTGGCCAGATCCTCCCTGAACCAGAACTTAAGCAACCTAGGACCGTATTTTCCAGTATTAGAGCTCATCTGCCAGGAATGAGAAGTTGAATGGGTACTCTGAGCTATTACCAGTGGTTAAACCTTTTGCAAGTGTTTATCCCATCAACTTTTGTGAGTTGATGTAACACCCTGAGTGGCCAAGGACATACCCAGATGTGGGTTATTTTCTCGCTGTGTCAGTGGAGCTAAGCTACATCCGAATGAAGAGCTCCAGTCAGTGCAAAACCAGTCTTGGGTTGCTTGTGTTCCTGTTCAGAGAGGACATGCCCTTGGAGTTAGGGCTGGACTATTCCTATGAGGAACAGAGCCAAGACTAATTTGCATATGGCTGGGTCCAAGCTGAAGTGAAATGTTGGGCAAAACAGCAATGGGTTGCAATTCTAGCCAGAACCATTGCCAGTGTTTAGACTTATTGCAAGCATTCCCCCATCAACATTTGTGTGTTCCTGATGAATGTTGGCAGATTTGACTTGCCAATATTTATCACAAAGGTTTCAATTGCTATACTTGTGGTAATATCAGTTAACTGGACTACACATAATGAGCATCTAAAAGTTCTTGTTATCAAGCATCCTGATGAGCATTTCTGATGGATTCTTCTAACTGCAGATTCATCATCTTTAGAATATTCCAGGCACCAGACTGGATGCAGAAAATCCTCCCATGAACGACTCCTACACATTGACAGTTGGCACCTTTTTGCTCCGCTGTGATGCTGTAGTGCTCCAGAAATGATGGTGTGGGGCTGTATATGAGCACTATCCCTTCACGCTGATGTCAGCTACTCTCTCTCTGCTCCTTCTAAAGTGCTGCTCCTCTCCCAGCTTTGTTATTGCTCCAATGATTCCTTAAAACTTTCAAACAGTATGCTAGAGAAGATGTCTCCTCTGAAGCCAGCAGGATTCAACACCAGCTCATAAGGGTGGTGCCTGTATGTGGGCCTACTCGGTCACTTCCATAGTGGTATGGGATGCCAGGGAGCAATAGGCACCAGCTGTCAGCATGCAATTCACTGCTGGGATAATTTCCTTGATCCAGTCTGGTTCCAGGACTCTTCTAAAGGTGAAGAATCTGAGGGTTAGCATATCCACCAGGTGGAGTTAATGAGGGTAAGTAACTTGCTCATTTTAACCTTTGGTGTGTGGCTATTATCAGATGTGACATAATGATTTGGATTAATGTTTTTTTCATAAACTACTTTTCCTTTTTTTCATTCCATCATTGTTTACAGCTACCAGACTACTTACCATCTAATTCAACCGGTATGTGGCATGGCGAGGAGAACCAAGGCACAAATGTTGATCAGGAGGAAGTTTTAGAGGTATGTTAGATAAAATTTAGCAGCTTTGCACAGCTTTCACATATAGGTGGGTGTTAAATAGCCTCTGAAAGCAGTTCTTTCATTACACTCTTATCCAATGTAGTACACTCTTATCCAATGTAACTGTGTTGGGATCCTGGAATTAAATTTGGGTAGAAATAGTATGTTGAGCCACATTTCTTATCACAAGCCATGTAACCTCTGTTGTGCACCTTTTCTGCATTCAGTGCCATTAACTAATCAGTGTTATTCCTACTCCCTTCTTCCTTTGTGGTGATGTTAGAGAACAAACTTCTCATGTTAAGTCAGTTGTTTATCGAAAGTTCAAGAGTTCAGTCTAAAGACTATTCTGTTTCAGTCTGCCCTCTTCGTTCCAGTGGCACTTTTCATCGCCCAACTTTCAGAGGTGCCTACAGATCCAAAACCTCAGAGACCTCTACTTCCCATACTATTCTGAGGGTTTCTGTGGGGGGTCCTACAGAGACAACAACAACAAGGGCAGAGGTAAGAGCACCACCTCCCGAGGCTTTTCCTCCACTGCAAAGCAGTGAATACTGCCTTCCCCCGCTCATTTCACACCTGTTGGGGGATGGCTCCAAAATGTTCATCCAGAATGGGTCAGCATCACCAGGGACCAATGGGTCCTTTCCATTATCCAACTTGGTTATTGTCTGGAGCTCATTACCACTTCTCCAAATATTACCCCTCGCACTCCCAAGCTATCTCACAACCCCCTCACCCTTCTCAAACAAGAAGTTCAATCCCTTCTTCTCAAAGGGGCCATCAAGCCTTTTCCCTTACAACACCTAGGATCAGGGGAATACTCTCTATACTTCCCCATTCCCAAATACAACAGCTGTCTCCGGCCTTTTCTGAACCTCAGAGCATTAAACCAGTACATTTAGTCAGAACACTTTCACATATTTCCCTTCAAGATGTTACTCCACTTCTGCAACAAGGTGACTTTATGAAAGCTCTGGATCTAAAGGACGCCTACTTTCATATTCTCATCCACCCCAAACACTGAAAATACCTAAGATTCATTATTGCAGGCAAACATTGCCAGTTGAAAGGCCTACCTTTCGGGGTCACAACCTGCTCCCAGTCTTCACAAAGTGTTCAGCCCATCAAAGCCAGCACATGACCGCACTGCCAATACCACACTCAGTTGACAGTGGATCCCCTTCACACTCTGGGATTTTTGTAGGAAAGCGCCCTCTTCCTTGGCATGGTTACCCCAATGTTCTGCCTGTTATCAGTGTGTTTGACGGTGTTCACTTGGATCCTGCTAACCAGGACCTCAGTGACTATGCTCCCGTTCTTCTAAATTGGTAACTGTACCTTTTTTTCCCCACAATTGGCATACTGGTACACCCATGTAAGACCCTAGTATATGGTACCTAGGTACCCAGGGCATTGGGGTATCAGGGGATCCCTATGGGCTGCAGCTGTTATTCTGCCACTTATAGGGAGCCCATGCAAAGGGCCTGCCTTTGCAGTTTGCATGAAACAGCATGAAACGGGTGCATGCATCCGTTTTCACTACAGGTCACTGCAAGTCACCCCTATGGTAGGCCCTCTCAGCCCAGAGGGCAGGGTGCATGTACCTGATTGTGAGAACAGCCCTGAATTAGCAGAGGTACCCCACAAACTCCAGATCCATTTTCCTGGACTTTGTGAGTGCGGAGATGCCATTTTGTGCGTGTGCTGGACATGGGTCACCACCTATACCCAGCTACATAATGGTAACTCAAACCTGTGCATGTTTGGTATCAAACATGTTGGTATCATACCCCAATACTATTGCAAGTATTTGATGTATGAGTCCATGCACTCTGGGGGCTCCCTAGAGGACCCCCAGCATTGCTACCACCAGTCTTACAAGGCTTTCCGGGCAGCCCAAGCTGCTACCACCCCTCAGACAGGTTTCTGCCCTTCTGCTGCTTGATCTGATCAAGTACAGGAAGGCAGAACAAAGGATTTCCTTTAGGAGAGGGAGGTAACACCCTCTCCCTTTGGAAATAAGTGTGACTGGCTTGGGAGGGGACCCTCCTTAAGCCACTCGTATGCTTTGAAGGGCACATTTGGTGCCCTCCATGCATAAACCAGTCCACACCGGTTCAGGGACCCCCGGTCCCTGCTGTGGCGCGAAACTGGACAATAGAAAGGGGAGTGACCACTCCCAGTCCATCACCACCCTTGGGGTGGTGCTCAGAGCTCCCCCAGAGGGCCCCTGGGTTCTGCCATCTTGTTTCCAAGGTTGGCAGGGACTCTGGGAGCATCTGAGTGGCCAGTCCAGGCAGGTGGCGACAGAGCACTCTCCTAATAGGTGCTTACCTGGTTAGGTGACCAATCCCCTTTTCAGGGCTATTTAGGGCCTCTCTCTCGGGTGGGTCCTCAGATTTGGCTTGCAAAACTCTAGCAAGATTCCACTGCAACCTCTACTTCAACTTCTGGCCACTGGAGCCACAACTGGACCCTCCAGGAACAGACAACGCTGCAATCAACGAAGGAGACTCTTCAGCAACTTTGTTTCCACGGCTCCTTCCAGCTTTGCAAAATTTCCCTGACCGTGCATCCCCAGAAGCCAGCAACTCTTCGGCCTGCACAAGAAGAAGGAATCTCCCTTTTGTAGTGAAGGAGTCACTCCCCTGCATCCGCAGGCACCTGCTGCAACAACTGCCAGCTGCGTGGATCTCCTCTCATTCCGAGCTGCTTGGATCCTGCATCACGGGTGGTGGTCTGGAGTAGTCCTCTTGGTCCTCTCTGACAGTTGTCCAGCTTTGGTGGAGGTAAGCCTTTGCCTTCCCACGCAGGGCCATACCCCTGAGCACTGCATCTCTTGCAGCTACCAAGGCTTGTTTGCATCTTCTCCAAGGGATCTTCAGGCGATGTATAGCTCCTGTTTGCAGCACTCCTTCCTGCGATGCACAGCCCTTTGCGTGGTTCTCCTGCGACCTGGGATCCCTTCCTGTAGTGGTGCGTGGACTCCTTCTACAACTTCTTTGTCCCCGTCCTGTGGGTGCTGCCTCTGCTTCTGTGGACTTTCTGTGATGCCGAGGGTCCCCTGTGACTCCCCCTCCTGGGTTGAGTCCTCCTGGGCCTTGCTGGTCCCCGGCAGCACCACTTTTCCACTAACTGCGAGTTTGCCTTTGCCAAGGCTTGTTGGTGGAATTTCTGCACCAACACCCGTCTACAGTCTTCACCCAGCGTGGGACATCTTCTGCGTCCATCAGGAACTCTTTTCCGGCTCCAGGGCTGCAGTGTTGACCTGTTCTTCTTCACCGTCGACCAACTCTTGCAGGTACAGCTGGATGGGTAGTAGCTCCTACTCCTCCTGGACTCAACTGTAACTCTTGGATTTGGTCCCCTCTCTCCACAGGCCTTCTGTCTTCAGAAATCCACCGCTGGTTTCTTGTAGTCTTGTCTTGGTGTCGTCTTTTCTTCTTTTGGGTGGTTTGGGGAAAATCAGTACTTTTACCCCTGCTTTCCTGGCTGCTGGGGGATACTGTGTTACTTATCTGTGTGGTTTTCTAGTACTCTTAGCTGTCCTCTACACATTCCACTTACCTAGGTGGGTGTCCGCATTCCATTTATTTAGTATATGGTTTGTGCTCCCCCTTGGGTCACTATTAGTTATTGCTATTTGCACTGTTTTCTAACCTTTTCTATGCCTATTTGTGACTGCCAGTATATATATTTAGTGTATTACTTAACTTCTATTGGAGGGTTGCCCTTCTAGTATTTTGTGGTATTGTGTTCCAAAAATAAAGTACCTTCATTTTTGCACAACTGAGTGTTTTCTTTCATGTGTTAGTGTTGTGTGACTACGGTGGTATTGCATGAGCTTTGCATGTGTCCTAGATAAGCCTTGGCTGCTCGTCCACAGCTACCTCTAGAGAGCCTAGCTTCTAGACACTGCCTACACTTCACTAAGAGGGGATACCTGGACCTGGTATAATGTGTAAGTACCTTAGATACCCACCACACATCAGGCCAGCTTCCTACACTTCACAATAAATTTGTCCAAAACCCACCTCCAACCCCGTCAGATACAGCCCTATCTAGGTACTATTGTCAATGCAGAGTTGCGGCTAGGATATCCCAAACCGACCTATATTCTGAGTTTTCAGCCTCTTCTCCCCCGGTTTCAGGAGAGTCACACATATACAGTCAGCACTATTATGCACCTGTTAGGGAGGATTGCGCCCTGCATTGCTATTGTTCCTCATTCCAGACTCCAAATGTGTCCCCTATAGCAGTGTCTGTCTCTTCAGTGGTCTCAGTTACAGGGTCACCTGGAAGATCTAGTGTTGTTAGATTGCCATACATACCACTGTCTATGATGGTGGAACACCACCAACCTGTTGAAAGGACGGCCTTTTCTGGTCCCTGTGCCTCAGGTCATTCTGACCACAGATCCATCACTGATGGGTCACCAATCCCTACGTATCAATTACCTCGACCTTCAAGCAGTATTTCTAGCCCTGAAAGCATTTTTTTCAACACCTGTCTCACAAGGTTGTATTAATCAGCATTGACAACATGACAGTCATCTATTATCTACATAAAAAGGTGGGGACATAGTCGTCCCTGTTAGAAATGGAAGTCTCTAGTTGGCAGTTGTAGGAAGCTGGCCCAGTGTGTGGTGAACACCTATGGTGTTACACCTTATACTGGGTCCAAGAAAACCCCTATTAGTGAGTGTTACAGTGTCTAGACAGCCAGGCCTCTCTGTGGTAGCTGTGATGAGCAGCCAAGGCTTATCTAGCATGTGAAGCACTTGCAATATCACAGTAGTTACACAGTAACTTATCACTCATGAAAGGAACCACACAGTGTTGCAGAAATAAATTTGATTTATTATAGACACACCAAACTAGACTACCATAGGTATACTTCCCTCTGGAAGTATGAACACAATAAATATACACAGGTAAGTAATTGTGAATAGCATAAATTAGCAAGGGCCCTATGGGGTGCCAAACCATAAACTAATAAAATGGAATGCGAAAGGGTGTTCCCTACCAGAGTGTATGGTATAGTTAGACAATCGATGGGAAAGAGTGGACCCAAAGCATCTAGAAGATCCCCTGCGCCTGGGTGCAGAGAGGTAAGTTACCTGATTTTCCCATAGGATAACATTGGGATGTCGATGTTGGAAACTGCAGAAGCAGGATGGAACGAGTGGAACCCGAGGGTGGATTCAGGGTGAAGAAGACCTGCAAAAGAAGGTGACAGAGCCCAGTCCACAAAGGACTGTCCAGGTGGGAAGGAGCCAAATCCCACCCTTCTGTAGCTGAAGATCTGAGTTGATGGTGATGGATAAAGTCCAACTACGGGGTCCAGGAGCTGCAAAGGAGTCCCTGAAGTTGTCTACAAGTTGTCCCTCGACGGTCGCTGGTGGTTTAGTGGTCAGGACGGCCACCAACAAGTAGAAGCGAATGCAAGAGGAGCATGTGGAGGTTTTGCAGAGCTGTGGAGGACCAGCAAGCTCCTGAGGACTTGACCCTTGAAGGGGAGTCTGGGCTGATCCTCGGAAGACGGGTAGCCAGCAGAAGCAATCGAAGCCCCCACAAGCAACCCACTGGCAGCAGGCGCAGTAAGTTGCAGGGAGGCCCAGTCAGCGCACCTGAAGAGGAGTCCCACATCTCTGGAGCAGCAGAGAGAAGACTGTCCTTGCAGAGGTAGAGTGCTGGGGGCCGGGGCTACTTGAGCCTGAAGATCCCTTGGAGCAGGAGTCAAGAAGCCTTGGTTGCTGCAACAGTCACGGTGCACAGTGATTCTGTCCTGATGGAAGAGGCATGGGGTCACCATCTCCCACATTGAACAGAAGGCAGAGAGAACCCAGGGGATCCCTCAGAACCACCACCTGTGTTGGAGAATCTTCACAGATCCGTAGGACAGAAGATCCCACCAGCCAGACGTAGTTGCCTTAGGGGCCTGCGGATAGAGGGGAGTGACTCCCTCACCCCTAAGGAGATTCTTTCTTGGTTGTTGGTGCAGCTGAACTCTTGCCGACCCCAGAGGATGCACAGCCATGGAAATGTTGCAGATGGCTGATACAAACTGCAGAAACAATGTTGCAATGAGAAGTCTTCTCAGGAGTTGCGGTCTTGTTTCCAAGATGGCAGAACCAAGTGGCCACCTGGAGTAGCTCTGGTCACCACCACTGGGGAGAGTGGGGGGGTGCTGCATGTGTGTTTGTTTGTTTCACACCAGAGCAGGAATCAGTGGTTCCTGGACTAGTGTAAACCGGATTATGCAAGAAGGCACCGAATGTGCCATACAAAGCAATCCAGTGACATGGGGAGGCTAGCCCTCCCTTTCCCTGTAACACCAATTTCCAAAGGAGAGGAGGTTGCACCCCTCTCCCTCAGGAAATCCTTTGTTCTGCTGTCCTGTGCTTGACCTGGTCAAGCAGCAGGAGGGCAGAATCGTGACTGGGGGACTGCAGCAACGTTTTTAGACCCTGGAAGACTGGCAGGAGCAGAACTGGCGGATCCTCTAAGGAACGCCCTGAGTGCGTGGAATCATGCATCCAATACTGGAATTAGTATTGGTGTATGATTCCAAAATGTTTGGTACCAAACATGCCGAGGTTCAGAGATTCCATTATGTAGCGGGACCACAGGCAGTGATCAGTGGCCAGTACATAGCTAAAATGGCTTCCCTGCAATTACGAAGTCCAGGGAATTGGACCTCGAATTCATAAGGACACCTCTGCTCCTGGAGGGGTTCCCACACATGTAGGGCCCTGCACCCTGCTCATTGGGCAGAAAGGGCCTACCATTAGGGTGACTCACAATGACCTGGTGTAGTGACCTGTAGTGAAAGGGTGCATGCACCTTTTCACACAGGCTGCAATTGGCAGGCCTGAAGACCGAGTTTGCATTGGCTCCCATGGGTGTCATAATACATGCTTCAGCCCATGAGGAACCCCTGGTGTACTAATGCCCTGGGTACCTAAGTAGCATATACTAGGGTCGGACAGGTATAAACCAGTATGCCAATTGTGGGGTGTAAGAAGTACCAAAGTAACTACATTTGGAGGAGAGAGCACAATCACTGGGGTCCTGGTTAGCAGGATCTCGGTGAAAACAGTCTAAGCACACTAACATCAGGCAGAAAGTGGAGGCAACTATGCCAGAAAGAGGGGACGTTCCTACAGCAGTGGCCTGCACCCTGTCCCAGTAGGGACTCTTCTTCCTAGTCAGGATAATGGAGTCACACACCTAAGATAGCCCCTGCTTCATCCCCTTCGCAGCTTGGCACAAGCAGTCAGACTTATCTCAGAGGCAATGTTGAAAGCATTTGCACATAACACACAAAAATGCAGTGAAAACACTACAAAAAGACACCAATCCAGTTTTAGAAAAATAGCCAATACTTATGTGTGTAAAACAAGACCAAAACGAGAAAAATCTAAAATACAGTAATAAAGATATGAATTTTTCAAGAAGTACTTAAAAATATAGTTCCTTGATTTCAATAGCTCCGTCCGGGGCTATCACAGCGTCGTGAACAACAAATCCAACAGTTCCGGCCAGCCGCGAGGTCGCAGGTCAGCTACAGTGTTGGGCTGACCCGCAAACACTACCTTGGAAAGGCAGGGTATTGCGGTCTCGCGACAGGCATCTGTTCCAGCGGTCAGTGCAGGGGTCGTTGGGCCCTTGAAGTCACACATGTTGCAGATTGAAATCCTTCCTGATGAGGAAGTCAGGAGCGCTGGCGTCAATGGCGTCAAGGCTGCGGTGCAACGCAGGATGATGCAACGCGTGTTACCCACAGCTCACGTGCAGGCAGCAGCTCAGTGACTGCATCCTGCGGCATCAGTGAGACCAGGCTGCGGTGTGAAGTGGGACGGTGCGACGTACGGGGTCTCCAGGTCACGGTGCAGGCATTGGCATTGTAGCCGCTGAAACGCCGTCTTCGGTAGGCCCAAGGCTGTGATATGATGCGAAGCAGGCTCCGTGCGGCAACCACAGGTTGCGATGCAGACAGGGGCATCTATTGATGATGATTGAGTCGATGGCGCTGGCGTCGGTGGACTGGGGCTGTGGTGCGGGACGGTGCTTCTTGACCGAGCAATGTCCTCAGGCTACGGTCCTGGCAGCAGCGTTGGTATCAGCCTAGAGCAGTGGCGTCGGGGATACCAAGGCTGCAGTGTGAAGCAAATCAGTGCAATGTGCGGGGCCCACAGAGATCACGGCGCAAGCAGTGGCTCAGTGATGGCAGTAGGTGGCGGCGTTGGTGAGACCAGGGTTGCGGAACAAAGTTGGGTGCGGCTCCATGCAGCACATTCAGGTCACGGTGCAGGCAGAGGCGTTGTTGATGTCGTCGTGGTTGATTTCCTTCTGTTGCAGCACAAAACACACAGTTCCCAGTGCTGCAGTCAGATGAACTTGATGTCTTTGGTGTCCCTGAGACTTCCAACAGGAGGCAAGCTCTACTTCAAGCCTTTGGAGAAATTGCACATGCAGGATACACAGCAAAATCTAGTCTTTGTCTTTTTCACAGCAGAAGCAGCAACTGCAGGCCAACCCAGCAAAGCACACACAGCAAAGGGCAGTACTTCTCCTTGCAGAGGCTTCCTTTGATCCAGAAGTGTTCTAAAGTTGTGGAGTCAGCAGTCCAATACTTTTACTCATTTCTACCTTTGAAGTAGGCAAACTTCAAAGGAAAGTTTCTGTTGTTCCCAAGATCCTGCCTGGCCAAGGCCCGGCTTCATACGCACTCCAGGAGGTCGGAGACTGCATTGTGTGAGGACAGGCACAGCCCTTTCAGGTGCAGGTGTCAGCTCTTCCCTCCC
This sequence comes from Pleurodeles waltl, assembly GCF_031143425.1. NCBI lineage: Eukaryota > Metazoa > Chordata > Amphibia > Caudata > Salamandridae > Pleurodeles > Pleurodeles waltl. The sequence continues at coordinate 326,311,669 of NC_090437.1, forward strand.
ACTCTAGCCCAGGAAGATTCATTAGGGTATGCGAGGCACACCTCAGCTCCGTTTGTGTCATTGTCTAGAATGAAATTACAACCACCTTATCAGTCTGACTGAGACATGGATTCAGCAGCCAAGCAGAGGCACAGTTTGGTTAAGCAAGAAAATGCCCACTTCCTAAAAGTAGCGATTTCAACCTGACAATCTAACAAACAACTTTTCTAAAAGATGTATTTTTAAATTGTGAGTTCAGAGACCCCAAACTCCACTTCTCTATCGGCTCCCCATGGGAAATTACACCTAAGTGGAATTTAAATGTAAACCCCATGTTAGGCTATGGGTGAGATGGGCCTTGCAATGGTGGAAAATGAATGGATTTGGCAGTGTTTCACTATCAGAACATGTAAAAACACTAACACATGTCCTATATACACTGCACCCTGCCCATGGAGCTGCCTTGGGCCTACCGTAGGGGTGCCTTAAATGTACAAAAATGGAAGGGTTAAGCCTGGCAATTGGGTGCACTTGCCAGGTCGACATGGCAGTTCACAATTGTACACACAGACACTGCAGTGGCAGGTCTGAGATGTTTACAGGGCTACTCATGTGGGTGGCACAATCAGTGCTGCAGGCCCACTAGCAGCATTTGATTGACAGGCCCTTGGCACAGCTGGTACACTTTACCAGAGACTTACTAGTAAATCAAATATGCCAATCATGGATGAACCAATCAACAATACAATTTATTCAGTGAGCCCTTGCACTTTAGCACTGATCTGCAGTGGTAAAGTGCGCAAAGACAATATACCAGCAAAATCAAAGTCCAGCATACCATAAAAACAGGAGGTCAGAAGGCAAAAAGACAGGGGAAACACACCAAAAGATGCCAGGGCCAACATGTATCCCCTCCAGCTGAGAGTAGGGAGAACTACTCATCCTCTCCAGGAGTTCTCCTCACTAAGGCGCCGCCTCAACAGTTTTGGGTTCTCATCCCTCATCTGCACTAACCATCTGAGGGGCCTGTGGTCTGTCTGAACCGGGAAGTGAATCCCAAACAAATAAGGTGTGGTGTCTCTAGGTCACTGTGCAGGCATCTGCATCTTCATCATTGCTTAAGCAAGTTTGTCGGTAGGCCCAAGGCTGAGGTACGATGGCCGGGCTCTGTGCAATGCCCACGGGTCGCAGTCATGCACGGGTGTCTGTTGACGATGCTCGAGTCAATGGCGCTGGTGTTGTTGGACCGGGGCTGTGCTGTGGGACGGGACGGTGATTTGTATACCTCACAAGCAGTGTCCTCAGGCCACGGTGCAGCCAGCCTTAAAGTGAGGCGATGCGACATGCAGGACCCAGAGGTCACGGTGCAAGTAGCGGCTCGGTGATGGCATTAGGCTGTGTTGACCAGGGTTGGGGTGCAAAGTGGGGCATGGCTCCACGCCGCACTGTCAGGTCATGTGCAGGCAGTGGCATTGTTTATGGCATGGTGGTGGTTTTTCTTCTGTTGCAGCACAAAACACACAGTTCTCAGTGCTGTAGTCAGATGAACTTGAAGTCTTTGGTGTCCCTGAGACTTCCAACAGGAGGCAAGCTCTACTTAAAGCCCTTGGAGAAACTTCACAAGTAGGATTCAGAGCAAAGTCTAGTTTTGTCCTCTCCTTAGTAGAAGCTGCAACTCCAGACTAACCCAGCAAGGCACACGCAGCAAAGGGGCAGTACTCCTCCTCACAGCTCATCAGCTCTTCTCCTTGCAGAGGTTCCTCTTAATTCAGAAGTATTCTAAAGTTGCGGGGTCAGCAGTCCTTGTTTGCAGCACTCCTTCCTGCGATGCACAGCCCTTTGCGTGGTTCTCCTGCGACCTGGGATCCCTTCCTGTAGTGGTGCGTGGACTCCTTCTACAACTTCTTTGTCCCCGTCCTGTGGGTGCTGCCTCTGCTTCTGTGGACTTTCTGTGATGCCGAGGGTCCCCTGTGTCTCCCCCTCCTGGGTTGAGTCCTCCTGGGCCTTGCTGGTCCCCGGCAGCACCACTTTTCCACTAACTGCGAGTTTGCCTTTGCCAAGGCTTGTTGGTGGAATTTCTGCACCAACACCCGTCTACAGTCTTCACCCAGCGTGGGACATCTTCTGCGTCCATCAGGAACTCTTTTCCGGCTCCAGGGCTGCAGTGTTGACCTGTTCTTCTTCACCGTCGACCAACTCTTGCAGGTACAGCTGGATGGGTAGTAGCTCCTACTCCTCCTGGACTCAACTGTAACTCTTGGACTTGGTCCCCTCTCTCCACAGGCCTTCTGTCTTCAGAAATCCACCGCTGGTTTCTTGTAGTCTTGTCTTGGTGTCGTCTTTTCTTCTTTTGGGTGGTTTGGGGAAAATCAGTACTTTTACCCCTGCTTTCCTGGCTGCTGGGGGATACTGTGTTACTTATCTGTGTGGTTTTCTAGTACTCTCAGCTGTCCTCTACACATTCCACTTACCTAGGTGGGTGTCCGCATTCCATTTATTTAGTATATGGTTTGTGCTCCCCCTTGGGTCACTATTAGATATTGCTATTTGCACTGTTTTCTAACCTTTTCTATGCCTATTTGTGACTGCCAGTATATATATTTAGTGTATTACTTAACTTCTATTGGAGGGTTGCCCTTCTAGTATTTTGTGGTATTGTGTTCCAAAAATAAAGTACCTTCATTTTTGCACAACTGAGTGTTTTCTTTCATGTGTTAGTGTTGTGTGACTACGGTGGTATTGCATGAGCTTTGCATGTGTCCTAGATAAGCCTTGGCTGCTCGTCCACAGCTACCTCTAGAGAGCCTAGCTTCTAGACACTGCCTACACTTCACTAAGAGGGGATACCTGGTATAATGTGTAAGTACCTTAGATACCCACCACACATCAGGCCAGCTTCCTACACTTCACAATAAATTTGTCCAAAACCCACCTCCAACCCCGTCAGATACAGCCCTATCTAGGTACTATTGTCAATGCAGAGTTGCGGCTAGGATATCCCAAACCGACCTTCATTCTGAGTTTTCAGCCTCTTCTCCCCCGGTTTCAGGAGAGTCACACATATACAGTCAGCACTATTATGCACCTGTTAGGGAGGATTGCGCCCTGCATTGCTATTGTTCCTCATTCAAGACTCCAAATGTGTCCCCTATAGCAGTGTCTGTCTCTTCAGTGGTCTCAGTTACAGGGTCACCTGGAAGATCTAGTGTTGTTAGATTGCCATACATACCACTCTCTATGATGGTGGAACACCACCAACCTGTTGAAAGGACGGCCTTTTCTGGTCCCTGTGCCTCAGGTCATTCTGACCACAGATCCATCACTGATGGGTCACCAATCCCTACGTATCAATTACCTCGACCTTCAAGCAGTATTTCTAGCCCTGAAAGCATTTTTTTCAACACCTGTCTCACAAGGTTGTATTAATCAGCATTGACAACATGACAGTCATCTATTATCTACATAAAAAGGTGGGGACATAGTCGTCCCTGTTAGAAATGGAAGTCTCTAGTTGGCAGTTGTAGGAAGCTGGCCCAGTGTGTGGTGAACACCTATGGTGTTACACCTTATACTGGGTCCAAGACAACCCCTATTAGTGAGTGTTACAGTGTCTAGACAGCCAGGCCTCTCTGTGGTAGCTGTGATGAGCAGCCAAGGCTTATCTAGCATGTGAAGCACTTGCAATATCACAGTAGTTACACAGTAACTTATCACTCATGAAAGGAACCACACAGTGTTGCAGAAATAAATTTGATTTATTATAGACACACCAAACTAGACTACCATAGGTATACTTCCCTCTGGAAGTATGAACACAATAAATATACACAGGTAAGTAATTGTGAATAGCATAAATTAGCAAGGGCCCTATGGGGTGCCAAACCATAAACTAATAAAATGGAATGCGAACGGGTGTTCCCTACCAGAGTGTATGGTATAGTTAGACAATCGATGGGAAAGAGTGGACCCAAAGCATCTAGAAGATCCCCTGCGCCTGGGTGCAGAGAGGTAAGTTACCTGATTTTCCCATAGGATAACATTGGGATGTCGATGTTGGAAACTGCAGAAGCAGGATGGAACGAGTGGAACCCGAGGGTGGATTCAGGGTGAAGAAGACCTGCAAAAGAAGGGGACAGAGCCCAGTCCACAAAGGACTGTCCAGGTGGGAAGGAGCCAAATCCCACCCTTCTGTAGCTGAAGATCTGAGTTGATGGTGATGGATAAAGTCCAACTACGGGGTCCAGGAGCTGCAAAGGAGTCCCTGAAGTTGTCTACAAGTTGTCCCTCGACGGTCGCTGGTGGTTTAGTGGTCAGGACGGCCACCAACAAGTAGAAGCGAATGCAAGAGGAGCATGTGGAGGTTTTGCAGAGCTGTGGAGGACCAGCAAGCTCCTGAGGACTTGACCCTTGAAGGGGAGTCTGGGCTGATCCTCGGAAGACGGGTAGCCAGCAGAAGCAATCGAAGCCCCCACAAGCAACCCACTGGCAGCAGGCGCAGTAAGTTGCAGGGAGGCCCAGTCAGCGCACCTGAAGAGGAGTCCCACATCTCTGGAGCAGCAGAGAGAAGACTGTCCTTGCAGAGGTAGAGTGCTGGGGGCCGGGGCTACTTGAGCCTGAAGATCCCTTGGAGCAGGAGTCAAGAAGCCTTGGTTGCTGCAACAGTCACGGTGCACAGTGATTCTGTCCTGATGGAAGAGGCATGGGGTCACCATCTCCCACATTGAACAGAAGGCAGAGAGAACCCAGGGGATCCCTCAGAACCACCACCTGTGTTGGAGAATCTTCACAGATCCGTAGGACAGAAGATCCCACCAGCCAGACGTAGTTGCCTTAGGGGCCTGCGGATAGAGGGGAGTGACTCCCTCACCCCTAAGGAGATTCTTTCTTGGTTGTTGGTGCAGCTGAACTCTTGCCGTCCCCAGAGGATGCACAGCCATGGAAATGTTGCAGATGGCTGATACAAACTGCAGAAACAATGTTGCAATGAGAAGTCTTCTCAGGAGTTGCGGTCTTGTTTCCAAGATGGCAGAACCAAGTGGCCACCTGGAGTAGCTCTGGTCACCACCACTGGGGAGAGTGGGGGGGGTGCTGCATGTGTGTTTGTTTGTTTCACACCAGAGCAGGAATCAGTGGTTCCTGGACTAGTGTAAACCGGATTATGCAAGAAGGCACCGAATGTGCCATACAAAGCAATCCAGTGACATGGGGAGGCTAGCCCTCCCTTTCCCTGTAACACCAATTTCCAAAGGAGAGGAGGTTGCACCCCTCTCCCTCAGGAAATCCTTTGTTCTGCTGTCCTGTGCTTGACCTGGTCAAGCAGCAGGAGGGCAGAATCGTGACTGGGGGACTGCAGCAACGTTTTTAGACCCTGGAAGACTGTCAGGAGCAGAACTGGCGGATCCTCTAAGGAACGCCCTGAGTGCGTGGAATCATGCATCCAATACTGGAATTAGTATTGGTGTATGATTCCAAAATGTTTGGTACCAAACATGCCGAGGTTCAGAGATTCCATTATGTAGCGGGACCACAGGCAGTGATCAGTGGCCAGTACATAGCTAAAATGGCTTCCCTGCAATTACGAAGTCCAGGGAATTGGACCTCGAATTCATAAGGACACCTCTGCTCCTGGAGGGGTTCCCACACATGTAGGGCCCTGCACCCTGCTCATTGGGCAGAAAGGGCCTACCATTAGGGTGACTCACAATGACCTGGTGTAGTGACCTGTAGTGAAAGTGTGCATGCACCTTTTCACACAGGCTGCAATTGGCAGGCCTGAAGACCGAGTTTGCATTGGCTCCCATGGGTGTCATAATACATGCTTCAGCCCATGAGGAACCCCTGGTGTACTAATGCCCTGGGTACCTAAGTAGCATATACTAGGGTCGTACAGGGATACACCAGTATGCCAATTGTGGGGTGTAAGAAGTACCAAAGTAACTACATTTGGAGGAGAGAGCACAATCACTGGGGTCCTGGTTAGCAGGATCTCGGTGAAAACAGTCTAAGCACACTAACATCAGGCAGAAAGTGGAGGCAACTATGCCAGAAAGAGGGGACGTTCCTACAGCAGTGGCCTGCACCCTGTCCCAGTAGGGACTCTTCTTCCTAGTCAGGATAATGGAGTCACACACCTAAGATAGCCCCTGCTTCATCCCCTTCGCAGCTTGGCACAAGCAGTCAGACTTATCTCAGAGGCAATGTTGAAAGCATTTGCACATAACACACAAAAATGCAGTGAAAACACTACAAAAAGACACCAACCCAGTTTTAGAAAAATAGCCAATACTTATGTGTGTAAAACAAGACCAAAACGAGAAAAATCTAAAATACAGTAATAAAGATATGAATTTTTCAAGAAGTACTTAAAAATATAGTTCCTTGATTTCGATAGCTCCGTCCGGGGCTATCACAGTGTCGTGAACAACAAATCCAACAGTTCCGGCCAGCCGCGAGGTCGCAGGTCAGCTACAGTGTTGGGCTGACCCGCAAACACTACCTTGGAAAGGCAGGGTATTGCGGTCTCGCGACAGGCATCTGTTCCAGAGGTCAGTGCAGGGGTCGTTGGGCCCTTGAAGTCACACATGTTGCAGATTGAAATCCTTCCTGATGAGGAAGTCAGGAGCGCTGGCGTCAATGGCGTCAAGGCTGCGGTGCAACGCAGGATGATGCAACGCGCGTTACCCACAGCTCACGTGCAGGCAGCAGCTCAGTGACTGCGTCCTGCGGCATCAGTGAGACCAGGCTGCGGTGTGAAGTGGGACGGTGCGACGTACGGGGTCTCCAGGTCACGGTGCAGGCATTGGCATTGTAGCCGCTGAAACGCCGTCTTCGGTAGGCCCAAGGCTGTGATATGATGCGAAGCAGGCTCCGTGCGGCAACCACAGGTTGCGATGCAGACAGGGGCATCTATTGATGATGATTGAGTCGATGGCGCTGGCGTCGGTGGACTGGGGCTGTGGTGCGGGACGGTGCTTCTTGACCGAGCAATGTCCTCAGGCTACGGTCCTGGCAGCAGCGTTGGTATCAGCCTAGAGCAGTGGCGTCGGGGATACCAAGGCTGCAGTGTGAAGCAAATCAGTGCAATGTGCGGGGCCCACAGAGATCACGGCGCAAGCAGTGGCTCAGTGATGGCAGTAGGTGGCGGCGTTGGTGAGACCAGGGTTGCGGAACAAAGTTGGGTGCGGCTCCATGCAGCACATTCAGGTCATGGTGCAGGCAGAGGCGTTGTTGATGTCGTCGTGGTTGATTTCCTTCTGTTGCAGCACAAAACACACAGTTCCCAGTGCTGCAGTCAGATGAACTTGATGTCTTTGGTGTCCCTGAGACTTCCAACAGGAGGCAAGCTCTACTTCAAGCCTTTGGAGAAATTGCACATGCAGGATACACAGCAAAATCTAGTCTTTGTCTTTTTCACAGCAGAAGCAGCAACTGCAGGCCAACCCAGCAAAGCACACACAGCAAAGGGCAGTACTTCTCCTTGCAGAGGCTTCCTTTGATCCAGAAGTGTTCTAAAGTTGTGGAGTCAGCAGTCCAATACTTTTACTCATTTCTACCTTTGAAGTAGGCAAACTTCAAAGGAAAGTTTCTGTTGTTCCCAAGATCCTGCCTGGCCAAGGCCCGGCTTCATACGCACTCCAGGAGGTCGGAGACTGCATTGTGTGAGGACAGGCACAGCCCTTTCAGGTGCAGGTGTCAGCTCTTCCCTCCCACTCTAGCCCAGGAAGATTCATTAGGGTATGCGAGGCACACCTCAGCTCCGTTTGTGTCATTGTCTAGAATGAAATTACAACCACCTTATCAGTCTGACTGAGACATGGATTCAGCAGCCAAGCAGAGGCACAGTTTGGTTAAGCAAGAAAATGCCCACTTCCTAAAAGTAGCGATTTCAACCTGACAATCTAACAAACAACTTTTCTAAAAGATGTATTTTTAAATTGTGAGTTCAGAGACCCCAAACTCCACTTCTCTATCGGCTCCCCATGGGAAATTACACCTAAGTGGAATTTAAATGTAAACCCCATGTTAGGCTATGGGTGAGATGGGCCTTGCAATGGTGGAAAATGAATGGATTTGGCAGTGTTTCACTATCAGAACATGTAAAAACACTAACACATGTCCTATATACACTGCACCCTGCCCATGGAGCTGCCTTGGGCCTACCGTAGGGGTGCCTTAAATGTACAAAAATGGAAGGGTTAAGCCTGGCAATTGGGTGCACTTGCCAGGTCGACATGGCAGTTCACAATTGTACACACAGACACTGCAGTGGCAGGTCTGAGATGTTTACAGGGCTACTCATGTGGGTGGCACAATCAGTGCTGCAGGCCCACTAGCAGCATTTGATTGACAGGCCCTTGGCACAGCTGGTACACTTTACCAGAGACTTACTAGTAAATCAAATATGCCAATCATGGATGAACCAATCAACAATACAATTTATTCAGTGAGCCCTTGCACTTTAGCACTGATCTGCAGTGGTAAAGTGCGCAAAGACAATATACCAGCAAAATCAAAGTCCAGCATACCATAAAAACAGGAGGTCAGAAGGCAAAAAGACAGGGGAAACACACCAAAAGATGCCAGGGCCAACATGTATCCCCTCCAGCTGAGAGTAGGGAGAACTACTCATCCTCTCCAGGAGTTCTCCTCACTAAGGCGCCGCCTCAACAGTTTTGGGTTCTCATCCCTCATCTGCACTAACCATCTGAGGGGCCTGTGGTCTGTCTGAACCGGGAAGTGAATCCCAAACAAATAAGGTGTGGTGTCTCTAGGTCACTGTGCAGGCATCTGCATCTTCATCATTGCTTAAGCAAGTTTGTCGGTAGGCCCAAGGCTGAGGTACGACGGCCGGGCTCTGTGCAATGCCCACGGGTCGCAGTCATGCACGGGTGTCTGTTGACGATGCTCGAGTCAATGGCGCTGGTGTTGTTGGACCGGGGCTGTGCTGTGGGACGGGACGGTGATTTGTATACCTCACAAGCAGTGTCCTCAGGCCACGGTGCAGCCAGCCTTAAAGTGAGGCGATGCGACATGCAGGACCCAGAGGTCACGGTGCAAGTAGCGGCTCGGTGATGGCATTAGGCTGTGTTGACCAGGGTTGGGGTGCAAAGTGGGGCATGGCTCCACGCCGCACTGTCAGGTCATGTGCAGGCAGTGGCATTGTTTATGGCATGGTGGTGGTTTTTCTTCTGTTGCAGCACAAAACACACAGTTCTCAGTGCTGTAGTCAGATGAACTTGAAGTCTTTGGTGTCCCTGAGACTTCCAACAGGAGGCAAGCTCTACTTAAAGCCCTTGGAGAAACTTCACAAGTAGGATTCAGAGCAAAGTCTAGTTTTGTCCTCTCCTTAGTAGAAGCTGCAACTCCAGACTAACCCAGCAAGGCACACGCAGCAAAGGGGCAGTACTCCTCCTCACAGCTCATCAGCTCTTCTCCTTGCAGAGGTTCCTCTTAATTCCAGAAGTATTCTAAAGTTGCGGGGTCAGCAGTCCAGTACTTATACTAAATTCTGCCTTTGAAGTTTGCAAACTTCAAGAAAAGTCTGTTGTTCCCAAGATCATGCCTTGCCCAGGTCCGGCTGCAGACTGCAGGGGTTCAGAGACTGCATTATGTGAGGATATGCACAGTCCTTTCAGGTGCAGGTGTCAGCTCCTCCCTCCCACTCTAGCCCAGGAAGACCCATCAGGATATGCAGGACACACCTCAGCTCCCTTTGTGTGACTGTCTAATGTGAATTCGCAACCAGCCTAACTGTCAGTCTGACCCAGATGTGGATTCAGCAGTCAAGCAGAGGCACAGTATGGTTAAGCAAGAAAATGCCCATGCTCTAAAAGTGGCATTTTCAAACTGACAATCTAAAAACCAACTCCACTAAAAGATGTATTTTTAAATTGTGAGTTCAGAGACCCTATTCTCCATACCTCGATCGTCTCCCAATAGAAAATTACACTTAAGAGGAATTTAAATGCAATCCTAATGTTAACCTATGGGAGGGATAGGCCTTGCATTAGTGAAAAACTAATTTGTCAGTATTTTACTACCAGGACATGTAAAACACACTAACACGTTTCCTACCTTCTAAATATACTGCTCCCTACCCATGAAGCTTCCTTGGGCCTATCGTAGGAGTGCCTTAAATTTACAAAAAGGGAAGGTTTTGGCCAACCAAGTTGGTGCGTTTGCCCTGTCAACATGGCAGTTCAAAACTGCACACATAGACACTGCAGTGGCAGGTCGGAGACATATTTACAGGGCTACTTATGTGGGTGGCACAATCAGTGCTGCAGGCCCACTAGTAGCACCTTGGCACACATAGAGCACTCTACTAGGGACTTACTAGTAAATCAGATATGCCAATCATGGATAAACCAATCACCAATACAATTTACATAGGGAGCCCTTGCACTTTAGCAGTGACCAGCAGTGGTAAAGTGTGCAGAGACAATAAACCAGCAAAAATGAAGTCCAGCATACCATAAAAACAAGAGGTCAGAAGGCAAAAAGACACGGGGAACTTGACAAAAGATGCCATGTTTAACAGTCCCAAATGTAACAACTCTCTCAGACAATATGGAAGTGAGCTCTCCACCACCACATTCACCTGTTGGCAGAGTATCTCACAGGGACAGACAACAACTTTGCAGACCTGCTCAGCAGGATGCAGCAACAAGTCCACAAATGTGAACTCCACCCACAAGTCTTTCAAGCGTACTTCGCATAGTGGGGAACTCCTCAAATAGACCTTTTTGCCCAGCAGGTAACGCAAAAAATGCCCATGCTTCACCTCCAGATATCCACACCCTCTATCCAAGGGCAACACTATGAATGAACTTGTCAAGGATATTTGCTTATGCTTTTTCACCTCTCCTTTTCATTCCATTTCTGGTTCGGAGCATCAGGCAAACATCGCTCACCGTGATCCTTGTAGCTCCCACTTGGGCGTGTCAACCATCATTCACACTTCTGGAACTGTCAGTATTTCCTCACAAGAAGCTTTACAACAGGCTGTACTTTCTCACTCAAAATTAAGGACAGATCAGACATCCAGACATCCAGACCCCATGTCACTAAGCCTTGCGATATGGCTCCTCAAGTCATAGAGTTTGGTTATTTAGGATTGTCTGTTGAATGCATGGACATTCACAGGGAAGCTTGTAACCTCACAACTAGAGCATGTTATGCTTCTAAATGAAAACATTTTGTTTGCCACTGCCAACCCAAACACATTGTCCCCATCAAAGCTACTGTTCAAGACATTGTTATTTTCTCCATTTACAAAAAGCAAATTTACCTTATATTTCCATTCACCTACGACTCGCAGCTATAGCTGCATATCTACAGACCAGACAATATAGCTCTTTGTTCAGAATCCAACTCATTAGTGCTTTCATGGAAGGCCTTAAAAAGGTCATTCCACCCATGCTGCCTCCTGCACCATCCTGGACCCTCCGTATTGTGCTTACCAGGCTCATGGGCCCTCCTTTTGAGCCACTTCATTCATGCTCTCCTGAATACCTTTCTTGGAAGGTGGCTTTCTTAGTTGCCATCACATTATTCAGATGTGTCAGTGAGTTCCAGGCCCTAACCTTGGAAGAACCTCTCTTCCAAATTCATAGACATAAGGTGGTCCTTCACACAAACCCAAAGTCCCTTCCTAAAGGGGTTTCACAGTTCAATATAAACCAATTCATTGAGTACCAGTCTTCTTTATGGAGCCCAACTCATTTGCGGAAAGAGCTCTCCTCACTCTGGATGATAAGGGCATCCATGTTTTACATTGACAGAACCAAAGAGTTTAGGAAAAATAAAGAGCTCTTTGTAGCCTTTTCACTACCTCACAAGGGCAGTCCAATATCTAAAAATGGCATAGCTATACGGATAGTGATGGGTATACAGACTTGCTATGCTAAAGCAAAAAGACAGTTACTGGTTATTCTTAGAGCACATTCTACTAGGAAGAAAGGGGCCACTATGGCTTTCCTTGGTAACATCCCTGTAGCTGACATTTGTAAGGCAGGTACGTGGTCTACACCACATACATTCACAAAACATTACTATGTGGATCTACTGGCACGACAGCAAGCTAATGTAGGTCAAGCTATGCTGCGAACACTTTTTCAATCATCACAACTCCCACAGGCTAGCCTCCGCTTTTATAGAGGGACTGCTTTACAGTCTATGCAGAGCATGTGTACCTACAGCCATACATGCCATTGAACGGAAAATGTTACTTACCCAGTAAGCACCTGTTTGTGGCATGTAGTGCTGTTAATTCACATGCCTCCTCCCCGGACACCTGTGGCTGTTTCAGTTACATTATATTTGTCTATATTTGTACATATGTAGTTTTATCTGCATGGACATCTCTTTCCCTATACTTCTTGTACACTCCTTTTCTCGCCCACCTGTGGGAAAACAGTCTAACAAAGGAGTCAATGCCCATGCACATTATCACCGAGAGGAGGAGTCACTCAATCCAGTGACTCTAAACCAGTGGTTTTCAAACTTATTAATGCTGCACCCCACCCCCCCAAGTGGTAAAAAATAAATCATCGGGCCAGCTCAGAATTTTTCATAACTATTCTGTTAAGTTGGCAATGTTTAAAAATGTCTAGACGTACTTAAACATTGCATTTAAGTTATGTTACATTTTTAAAAATGCAATGAACATTTTTATGCTGAAAACAGTACTATTATCAGCATAATCCTTTTTTTGGCCAGAGCCTGGGGACCGCCCCCCCTCCCTCCCCCCATTACCTCCCATCAGGGGGTCACTTGATGCCCCCCAGTTTGAAGATCTCTGCTCTAAACAATTCTTCGATGACACAGTTTGCACCACTCAGGACCTAACACTAGATGGCAAGGAGTATTCAGAGCATGTGAGCTACATACATCACTACATGCCATGAATAGATGATTACTGGGTAAGTAAAATTTTCCTTCTGGTGCATACTCACCCTCCCTCCTCTCCCTTAAGTGGACTGACATTTTGCACAGTGTCAATTTTCTCACTCTATCTCTTGCAATCCACACCTGAGGGTACGGAATGCTTGGTTTAAAACTGACATCAGAACACAGGGGTGTCCTCTATATATGACTAAGTGCTGTCACTTATAGGTACATGGCGAGGTCTCCTCAGAGTCCAATAGTACTAGCTACCAGTGCATGGAATCAATTGCTGGAACAGTTTTAGAATACAGTCTGGCTCCTGGGGGAAATCAAAGGTTGAGGAATCTGTGATTTGATAGAGTGTCCACCATAAAGAGTGTCACTTAAAGTAAGTAACTTGTTATTTATGAGGACCGTATAATCCGGTATCCCTGTGCAGTCCTCAAGTAAAATGGTGAAGTGTTTCTCAGATGTTGTGCATTATTTTATTAAGCTGCCATCATTCAGTTGATTCATAAGATAACTAGCATGATCCAAGAGCTACCAAACCTTCAGTCTTTCTGGTGCTGCACCCTTAGACAGCACAGAGTTCCCTCTACTTTCACCCTCCATCAGTGATTGCACTACAGGTGGAGGGAGATAGTGGACAGTGGAGTGTATCAATTTTCTGCTTATTGGGATGTCAGAATCTGGAGTAGAAGTTCACGAATGGTAGAAATATTTTAACACCACTTCTTAGATCTTTTTGTTCTCTCAACTTTAAATCGAAGGTTATCCGCATCTATTTCTCCACATTGCTTGGAATGGGTGCATCTCTCAGTGGTCCAACCTCCTGTTTCTCGAATATCCATTGGTTTATTCATCATGAGGACTCTTACCCTGAGTGAGCAAAGCCAGGATTAATTGGAGACTCAAGTTGCTCTTGAAAGACTCTCCTGGGGTCATCTTCCCATTTTCCTTTTTTAATGCGTCTGAATTATAAGATGCAGCCTAATGGGCCATGCTAACCAGCTTTGGTAAACCTTAGATCCATGCCTCTCACGTATGTTTATTCATAGTTTCACCCCATATATTCTGGAATAAACTATGTTTAAACTTTTGTGTGCAGTGTTCTCATGCTTTTCTTTGTAGATTCATGAAAATAAATGTTTATGCCTTTACTTTCCTCAGTCTCACCCACATTTAAGTTCCACTAACAAATTACACAGGCTAGAGTGTGAGAAATATGAGCCAGTTACTTTTTTATATAAATGAATCTGTAATCAAACCATTGTCATATTAAATGATTGAGTAGTGTTTAAAAATACATTGAAATAAGTTTTATTCAGTAAATATTAGGTGGTATCTTTCAGGGAGAGATTCATTGAGGAAATGTGTAGTGTAAGGCTGAGAAGCGAGCCCCTTTACATGCTTACTTGCTGAGTGTGTTCAAAATTTATTACATGTTCAGTTTTTATCTGAAAACAGGCTGGTTTGATCAATATCAGCAGGATGTTCCCTAGTCTGAGTACCTGATCTGTGAATGTGTGTCAAGCCTTTCAGCCACAGTGTGTACTGGAGGCCTAGAATAGATTTTATGTAGTAGTGAGCATCTGTGGTTGGGGGATTTTCTTTGGTGGCTTTGAGTCCTAGAGATGGCTGAAGGATTCAATGGAATGCAGTGATTTGTGCACAATGAGCAGTTGATGAGTTCCACATTGTTTCATGATAACTTCCAATTAACCTACAAATTACTGAACGACACATTCACAATAATGACAGATGGGTGTAAAAGGAATTTGTGTAAAACAGTTGACAGTCTCTACATTTATTACCTGTCGATTTAGGAGATCAGCCAAATATGAGATATTAGTAAGCGGTGGTTGATGATTATTGATCTGGTCAGGTTTTCTAGGAGAGCATGTCCTGTACTTTTGGATTTGAATCTTGGTGTGAGAGAGTCTCCTGCAGCGAGAGATGTTGGATGGCTCCAGTCTTATTTAGATTTGAGGAACAGCAGTTTGAGAGAGGTGTTTTGTGGGAGGCTGGCCCAGTGTGTGGTGGACACCTATTGTGTCCCATCTTATACTGATCCAGGCAACCTTCATTGGATAGTGTTACAATGTCCAGATAGCCAGGACTATCTAGTGGTAGCTGTGGTGAGCAGCCCAGGCATCTAGGAGGAGTGTGAAGCACTTGCAATACCACATTAGTCACACAGTAACGTATCCCACATGAAAGGAATCACACAGTGTTGCAAAAATAAAGGTACTTTATTACAGGAACATCAAACTAGATTACTATAGCCAATCGTCTTCTGGAGGTAAGTACACACAAAATAGACACAGGTAGGTATTAGGAAATAGCTAAACATAGCAAGGGCCCTATGGGGGGGGGACAAAATCTATACTAAAAAAGTGGAATGCGAGAAAGGGTTCCCCACCAGAGGATGTGGAGTAGTTAGCCAAGGGCTGGGAGAGAGTGGAACCCTAAGAGGTAAGTATCTAGAAGACCCCAGCTACCGGGAGAGCAGAAGTAGGCTACCTGGTCGTCCCATAGTCTAACATGGGGATTCATACATGGAATATTGCAGGAACAGGACCAGGCCGGTGGATTCCAACTGTGGATTCTGTAAGAAGAGGACCTGCAAAAGAAGGGGACAGAGTCCAGCCACGCAGGAGTGTCCCGGTGGGGCAGGAGGCAATGCCCACCCTTCTGTGGGTGAAAATCCGGGTCGGCGGTGGTGGGTGAAGTCTAGCTGCCGAGTCCAGGAGCTGCAAGGGAGTCCCTGAAGTCACCTAGGAGCTGTCCCTCGACGGTCGTCGGATTGCAGAAGGGTCAGTGGTCAGGAGGAACACCAACAAGCACAAGTTGTAGATTTGCAGAGCTGAAAAGGACCAGCAAGGTCCTGGGGACTCGACTCTTGGAGCAGAGTCCAGGCTGACCCTCAGAAGACAGGAGAGCCAGCAGAAACAGTCGTAGCCCCCACGAGCAACTCATTGGCAACAAGCACAATAAGCTGCAGAGAGGCCCAGACAGCACACCTGAAGAGGAGTCCCACGTTGCTGGAGCAGCAGAGAGGAGACTGTCCTTGCAGAGGTAGAGTATTAGGGGCCAGGGATACTTGAAGCCTGAAGATCCCCCAGAGCAGGAGTCAACAAGCCTTTGATGCTGCAACAGTCGCGGTGCACAGGGGTTCTGTCTTGGAGGAAGAGGCAAGGGCTCACTGTCTCCCAAGTTGGACAGAAGGCAGAGAGGACCCAGAGGATCCCTCACAACCACCACTTGTGTTGGAGAATATTCACAATTCCAGAGAACAGGAGATGCCAGCAGCCGGACGTTGTTGCCTTAGGTACCTGCAGATGCAGGGGGGAGTGACTCCTTCACTCCAAGGGAGATTGCTTCTCGTTTCTTTGGTGCAGCTGAAGTCTTGCTGACCCCAGAGGATGCACAGCCGTGGAAATGATGCAGGTTGCTGACAAGAGCCGCAGAAGCTATGTTGCAAGGAGAGGTAGTCTCGGTGTTGCAGTCTTGTTTTGTTCCTATGATGTCCGGCAGCTGTTCCGGTGGCCAGGAGCAGAAGAGGTCATTGCAGAGGAGTCCTGGTGGTGTCTTGCACACCGAATCTGGGGACCCACCCGCAAGGGATTCCCTAAATAGCCCAAAAAGGAGGTTGGTCACTTTGCAAGGTGACCACCTATCAGAGGAGTTCACTGATGTAATCTGCCTAACCTGACCAGTCAGATGCTCCCAGGGGCCTCTGCCCATCTTGTTTTCATGATGGCAGAATCAAGTGGCCAACTGGAGGCGCTCTGGGCACCACCCCTGGGTTGTAGATGAACAGGGGAGCTGTCAATCCCCTTTCCTTTGTGCAGTTTTACACCAGAGCAGGGACCGGTGGTTCCTGGACTAATGCAAACTGGATTATGCAAGGAGGGCACCAAATGTGCCCTTCAAAGCAACCAGTGGCTTGGGAAGGTTACCCCTCCTCAGCCTTGTACCACCTATTTCCAAGGGAGTGGAGGTTGCACCCCTCTCCTACAGGAAATCCTTTGTTCTGCCTTCCTATGCTTGAGCTGGTCAAGCAGCAGGAGGGCAGAATGCTGTCTGAGGGGCTGTTCGCAGACACTGGAAGACCGGTAGGAGCAATCCTGGGGTCCTCTAATGCTGGCATCAGTATTGTTGTATGATTCCGGCATGCTTGATACCAAACATGCCTAGGTTTAGAGTTACCTTTATGTAGTTGGGCCATAGGTAGTGACCTATGGCCAGTAAATAGCTAAAATGGCATCCCTACACTTACGAAGACCAGAGAATTGGAACTGGAGTTCGTAGGGTCACCTCTGCTCCTGCAGGGATGCCCACACACAGAAGGACCTGCACCCTGCCATTAGGGCTGGAAGGGCCTACCATAGGGGTGACTTACAGTGACCTGGTGCAGTGACCAGCAGTGAAAGGGTGCATGCACCTTTTCATGCAGGCTACAAATGGCAGACCTGAAGACAGAGTTTGCATTGGCTCTCATGGGTGGCATAATACATGTTGCAGCCCATGGGGACCCCTGGTGTACCAATGCCCTGGGTACCTATGTACCATATACTAGGGACCTACAGGGGCACACCAATATGCCAATTGTGTGTTGTAAAGAGTACCAAATCAGCCAAATTTAGAGTAGAGTAGAAACCACAACACTGGGGTCCTGGTTAGCATGATCCCAGTAAAAGCAGTCGAAGCACACTGACAACAGGCAAAAAGTTTGGGTAACCATGCCAGAAAAAGGTACTTTATTACATGTATCATTCAGAAGATCATGGCCATCCATGATTTACTGGAGCACAGAGAGTTTTCTAAAGTTTGCTAATGATTGTGGGGGTCATTCCGACCCCGGCGGGCGCCGCCTGCCGGGCGGAAACCGCCCAAACACCGCCCCGCGGTCAGATGACCGCGGGGGGCATTCTGACTTTCCCGCTGGGCCGGCGGGCGATCTGCAAAAGATCGCCCGCCGGCCCAGCGGGAAAGCCCCAGCAAAGATGAAGCCGGCTCCGAATGGAGCCTGGCCGATTTGCTGAGGTGCGACGGGTGCAGTGGCACCCGTCGCGATTTTCAGTGTCTGCCAAGCAGACACTGAAAATCTTGCTGGGGCCCTGTTAGCGGGCCCCACGACACCCGTTCCCGCCAGCCTCTTCCTGGCGGTGTAAACCGCCAGGAACAGGCTGGCGGGAAGGGGGTCGGAATCCAGCGCCGCCATGGAGGATTCCTTTGGCCAGGGGAAAACCGGCGGGAAACCGCCGGTTTCCCTTTTCTGACCGCGGGTCAGAATTGGCCAGGAAGCACCGCCAGCCTGTTGGCGGTGCTTCCGTGGTCGTTGGCCCTGGCGGTGTCACTGTGTATTTGTTGTTGTTTTTATGTCATATTCTTTTATGTCATGGTGTATTTCGTTATATGATGGTCCAGTACATTATCAACACTTATTTAGAGGACCATAGCTGTTGATATAGTCTCATAGTACTGTTTCACTGCTATATTCATGGTTTATAAACTGAATATATAGGTCGAAATGAATAGTTTATAGGTTTTGTTTTTGCTGAACATAATCATCAACCAATATCCTTTGTTCTGAATTTCAGCCATGTTGTGATCAAGTTCTTCACAATTCTTTGCGGACATATATTTTGGTATTTGAACTAAATTGCCCTGTCAAGATTGATAGAACTTATCCTGGGTTTATCTGTTACATAGTCACTTTTAGATGGTATCAGTAATTTTGTGGAAAAAATGTTGTAGCTGCAAAAAATGGATGAGTACAATTTTTATTTTACAAATTCTGCTTTTTAAAATTGTTCTAAATTGTCACAGTAGTAAACTGTTTGCAAATTTGATGAAGTCAGCAAATATGTATTATCTTTCCTTTGGAGCCATTGGGCAATATACTTACTGCAATTTGTATACATTTTATTTCTAAGCATTTTAAAGTTAAGCCTACTAATATGCTAGTTAAACTTTTGATGGTGTGATGTTTAGGAATATTCCATATAGAAGACTGGAGTCTGGTAAGACTTTCAGCAAGATAAAATTGAGCAGTAAAAAGAGGTAGAGCACGACCATGCAACATATTTTATATAACATTTATCTCATTTAGTCTCTCATAGATTTTGGAGGCTACATTGGATCTTCAGAAACAGATGATGCTGCTATTTCACCTGAAAATACTGGCCAAAGTGTTGAAGGGGTGCAGGTGTCCCCATTAGCTATGTGGGGGACAGATATACAAGATATTGAGCTAGAAAAGGGGACTATTGGATTGGGATTCAGCATACTAGATTATCAGGTAACATCAGCCAGTAAATCCACAGTGTTTAACATGATCCTTTCGTTTTCCCTTAGATTCAAGACTGATGATTGAAATGGCTTTCAGAATTACTTAAGTTCTTATTCAATGTTTAATGTTTGCTATGTATACAAGTTAAACTCTTTCTGTTTATGTTTGACTGCTAAACATGGTTAGATTACACAGTTGTGTAAATATAAATGATTCTTTGTAAATTGAATTCCATTTGAAATAGCACTTGATATGGTCTGTAGGTTGTTTCCTCCATGTATTACTGCTTTCTTAAAAACTCTGAATGAACTGCTGAAATACTAAAGGATATAATCCAGGTAACACGCCCAAAGTAATTAACTAACACTATGTAGTAAGAGGCTGGCCAGTTAGCATGAGGATATTATGTTGTCAACCCAAGAAAATGTGTTTAATTCAACAACATTGAACATCGAATAAATGTTTATGGAATGCTGTTTTATCTGTTCACAGCTTCACCCATGTGGTTTTTGCTGGTTGAGAATCATTCAGACTTTTGCTTGCTCAGTTTTTTTCTGCTGCTGCACCTTTGCAGAGCTGCCAGGTGCACTTAAACCCTCAGCAAAGTTCTCTGGATTTTCAGCATACACCACTAGGTTTTGTTGCCAAACTGCTGGTGGGCACATTAGTTGTCAACTGGTGTTTTTGCATATGTTATATGAAATGTGGGCTGCTTGACTGATATGCATTGCCTCAGAAAAAGCATACCTCACCTTTGGAGGACTTCCATGACTGGAGCAAAATTGCAGTATCACCACGTAGAACATTTCTCTCTTTTCTTGTCAGTAACCTTCACTCTACATGTGAGCAGTGCCTTCAAATTCTAACTTTTAGTGTATTTACACTGGAAAATAATAAAATGGAACCAGATAAGATGGCTGGGTTAATAATTCTAAAGGTGTTTAGCTTTGCAAGTGTAGTTCTACATGTAGATCAGGAGAGACTATACATATATGTTTCTTGAGCAAAAAGGCATCATTAAATGTTTAGCGGTGTTTGAATGAAGTGGCAGTTATTGAAGTTGTTATTGTGCAGCTGCCTGAGGATACCCAGATGTTCTTTTTGAAAAAACCAAATAAGGGCTTTGATATTTTTCTTATTTCTATAAGGCAAGCCAGCAGTAAGCCTCTCGTACTCCTCCAAGAAACATCTATGCTTGGGACTCAGTGCACTGTAACTTTTATTAGATACGCCACCCAAACCTATGATGGAAACAATATCAAATTTTCAGCTGTGCAGGTTGGCCTAAGGAAAAGGGTGCCCAGGTGTTGGCCACTTATAAATGAATCACACATCAGTGTTGGGCAGTTAAATACCTTGCTTCAGAAAGTTACAGAGATAGCACCAATAAAACCAGACTCTTCTTTGGGAAATCGTCGGCCAAATGTAATTCACGGGGTGGGAGGAATTTTTTCCTTTCTTTTGTACAACTCTAGGGCAGGAGCCAAAGATTTTAATTAGCACACTGAGAGTTCTCAGACTGGGCATGTTATTAAAAAAAAGAAGTTACATTGTTTACAAGCAGAATCACAATTTCATCAGAAAGAAGGCAAGCAAGATGTCTTCTCCAAAATGAAAGTTTATTCCTTCTGATAGAATAGCTGCCTTCTGACCGTTTTTTCGGATAGTCTTCGGGGTAGCTCTTTCTTCCCCTAGGAAAACAACAACTGAACTCTGGGAGACTTTGTATATTCATCTTTCCTAAAATTTGAATATCTTCTCATCTCAAGTCTTTTACGTAACCCAAATTGACAGCCTGCCCAGACATTCTGTGACCACTAAGTGATGCTGAGGATCCCAAGACAAAGACAGAATTTACAGGCATGTCTTATGATATTTAGCCGAATGACTCTGGTCCACAAAATTAAAGGCGTAAATCACAATCATTGGACCTGTTACACCCTACATAAATAAAGTAAGGTATTCTAGTTCTAACTGGCCATGTCCTTCAATAGCTACAGTTACTTCATGAAAGTGCCATCATGTTACTTTTAATATGAAATTAACAACAGACTTTGATATGCCAATGTCTACAGGGGAAGCCTTGACAACTTCATCGGATTCAAATCACTAAAGTGCTTTCATAACACTTGTCTTAATTTGAACCTGATGCATGTTTTTACCATTAAACATTTGTAAAACCACTACTTGGACAATGGCTGAAAGTGTGCTTCCTCCAAACTATGTCAGCGTAATATATCTACACACTGCAAAGCTATTGTTACAGGCATGCCTTGTTTCTTTTATGCCATGTTATGTAGCAGTTGTGTTCTCAGCTCACTTACATTGCTTATTGGTGACAGATATTTAAAAGAAAGAGCATGCTTTTCTGAGCATTATGGCCAATGGTCTCCTGGACATTGTGGTTGTGACAGTGCGGCATCAGGGAGTACAATTAATAGTTCTGTTTTTCTTTAGGACCCAGTTGACCCAGCAAGCACAGTAATAGTAATTCGTTCATTAGTTCCTGGTGGCATAGCAGAGCAAGATGGGAGACTTCTCCCTGGAGATCGACTTATGTTTGTGAATGAAATCAATTTGGAAAATGCCAGCCTCGATGAAGCAGTACAGGCATTGAAGGGCGCACCTCCTGGAAAAGTGAGAATTGGTGTTACCAAGCCATTACCGGTGAGCATTTGACTTTTGTTTAGCCTTTTTATGTAGTCATAATTATATTGTAGTACAAAACTTGTGACATCATTGTTGGTTACATTTGTGGTAAACATCTACGTATAGCATTCTAATAAACTGGTGTTTTACATTTCTCCAAATGTTTAGGAATGCATGTTTTATTACCTATGAATAAGACAAATGAAAGCATACACTGAGAATTGAGCTGATTGGAAAAAAACAGCCGCAAAGCTGTGATCATGGACCTGTATGACTAATTTCAAATAGGTCAAGAAGTAGCAGACACATTGAGAAACACAATTGAAGATCAAATAAAATATATTATGTTTGTTGAAAGGTTGATTTAAATCTCATTTTTGCAAAGTTTGCCTTAAAAACAGAGATAGGTTTTCTTCATGTTCTTGATTTTATTAATATTCTTTACATTTCCTTTCACAATTTGATTAGTCACAGTTAGAGCAGCCAGTGTGTTGTGTTTCTGGAGAAATTGGACCTTTTCAGGTCAATCAAGTTTGCTTTGCAGACTCCTGAGAAGAATGTAGCTGTAATGGTCAGAATCAAACATTTAATTGCTATTATTTATTATCTCTTTTATGTGTAGCATTCACTTGAACACCGGTACCACACAGCATTTCATACTCTACCTTGCTTACATCATCTTTTTGACTTTATTCCTTGAATATGCTACAGTACTTCTTTCATACCAGGAAGATATCACTTCTACTGATTTACTTATAATTTCTACAATTCTGTATGAAATGTCTGTTTTGATCCGTGTGTAAGACTTGGATTTTATTGATACAGGTACGGGTCCAGAATAAACCACAACATTTAAAAAATGTGGTACATTTAGCAATGTAAATGTGTACACCCTCAGGAGTAAACAGACAATTGTCTACATGGAAGCAATTACTCATGAAAACCGAGCCAACTGTTACACAGAAAAGTTACCAATCTGCTGCCATTGAGAAATCACAACTTGATTTCACAGGCATATATCGGTGTAGCTAGTCCTTTCAAATAAGCAGACCAGAAAACATTTTGGACATGAATAAAACAGTTACTCCAGAACTAAATCATGACCAGCCTAGATTATTGAATTAACGGCATTTGCTGTATAAAAAGCTTTACCATCAGTGCCTAAGTGTACAAGAAAGTTAAATACCTGTAAGCATGCATGGGATCAAAGTTTCTTTCCAAGCCCCAGTAATCCCAATTTGTCCACTTCTATCCATAAATAAGCTAATCTGAGGCAGCCCACGAGCATTAGTTGACTGACAAAGTTTCTTTTAAAAAGACTGGTAAACCCAGGGACCCTCACATTCACAAAACTGACTGGCTTCAATCATCTAGAATCACTATCTCATGCATGTTTACGCATGGATCTAAGAAAGAATGAGGGACAATTGGAAGGTTAGAAATAATATCAGAAAACAGATTGACAATTCTAAAAGTTGCACCAATGGCCCACAGACTTGAGTATCATTGACAAAGAGGTTGCACCACTATCTCAAAACATAATCCATGTCTGGAGAAAAACATCCCTAGATATTGCCTTTGGATTTTGCTTTTCATGGAAGATTTTGGGGAAGGTTGTGATAGATGTAAGAACCAAACATGTCCACCTCAAGTGAACCCTACACACTGGCCAGCTGATGAAACTATCCCAATCTAGAGAGCAATTGCTCTTATCCAGAAGTTTTAGTCAGCCACTCCTTTGGATGGTACTGAAAGGTAGTGTTCCTGAGCCACAATCTTGTTGTTCTAGCAAAACATCCAAATATATCAGGTCTGGAACCCCCCAACTCTGGCTCTTGATATCCATGGGTATGAAAAAAAACCATTAGTGTACTTTGCCTTTCTCTTGGCTCCTGATGGCAAAGGAGCCCATAAGTAGATGTGTCTTTTATATGAATTTGGCTTTCTTCTGATAACCATTCTGCCTGTTGGTACCCTTGCTAAAAAAAAAAAAAGAAACTATTTATTTTATGTGTGTGGTATTAGGCACCTGGCCAAAAAGATGTGGGAGATGTCCCACGCTAACTATTCCTTTTCTGATATATACCTCATTTATTCTTGTGAGCACTCTGTGATTTAGAGTATTAGAAAAACCATATAACTGAATCCTAAAGCTATCTCCACATTTCTGGCCAACTTTATGAGAGTTAAAATGTCAGTCTTTAGGACTGGAGTAATCTTCATCTGAATAACTTTGGTCTTTTAATCAAGGAGGAAAGTGAGATTTCCATTAAGCTTTTGCAAATACCAGGAATGGTATTTCCTGAGTAGGAAGAAGGATACAGTTATTGAGTTTAATGAAACTCCAGCTTTATGTGGCTTAAAAATGTCATCTTTACTTTCCCAACTAGAATTTCAATGTTCTGAGACCGTAGCAACGTGTTGTTTGACACCGTTACCAACAATTGTTTTCACACTCCATGTCTGAGGAGGTGGAAAGGAAAAATATAAGAAATAGAAATATAGAAAATATAAGAAACTGTCAGCAGGCAGAAGTGGTGCTCATGTGCTGCTTAGCTCTGTCAATTATCTGGCAGTATGCAGTGAGCATGGAGCAGCGTAACGGTACTTAGCACTGCCTTTGTATCCATCTTAAAGAGTGTTACCACCACCCATTGCTTTAATCCTCAAAGGTTGAGTGCTGCAACAGTCTTTATGGAGGTCTTCCCACATGCATTCTGGCGAAGCTTCAAATCTAATTTCACTAAATTGATGATCTGTTAAGCAAAGGGTTCAGTTAACAACCACATGCAGCACTGCATAATGAAGTCCTGCTCTACCTCTTTAAGCTGATGCACTCATTCCTTCCAAAAGTCACTTTCTTTAGCTGTCTTTTGCCTGTTGGTGGTAACTTCTGCATGCTCCATGCACTACCTTGTATAAATCCCTTCTGCTGTCTATTTGGTCTTGAACCCGATTTCAGGAAGTATGCCAAAAGTACGATGGCCTTCCTATTCCAGTATGCTTACAGATCTGACATTGATTCATCTTTCACTTTTAATGCTTGCCATTTCTCTGCCTTGATGATAACTTCCCTTCCACCCATATTCACAGAAGCTGATTCATTGGTAGTGAGAGCTCTTGCAAAAGGTTTAAATGAACCAAAAAACAGATTGGGAGATTTAAGAGCGGTGTATTGTAAGAAGCTGGCCTGGTGTGTGGTGGACACCTATGGTGTTTGCAACTTACACCAGGTCCAGGCAACCCCTATTAGTTAGTGCGACAATGTCTACGAAGCCGGGGCTCTCTAGTGGTATCTGTGGTGAGTAGCCAAGACTTATCTAGGAGGAGTGTAAAGCACAATACCACAGGAATCACACAGTAACATATCACACATAAAAGGAACCACTCAGTGTTATAAAAATAAAGGCACTTTATTACAGTAACACTGAACTTGATAACTTATAGGTAGTCCCCCAACCGGAGGTAGATATACAATACACAGTCAATATTAGCATATAGAAACAACAAGCATTGGCAAAAAATAGCAAGAAAAAGGCTAGGACCCTATTGGGGGTGAAGGGGGTCAAACAATATACTAAAATAGTGGAATGCGAAGTGAGGTCCCCCACTAAAGGATGTGGAGTAGTTAGAAGGGAGCTGGGAGAACTCCAAGAGGTGAGTACCTAGGTGACGACCCCCAGCGACCAGTAGAGCAGAGGTAAGTTACCTTGTCTTCCCAAAGACTAAACAGGGGACTTGAACAAGGAAGATTGCAAGACCAGGACCAGTCCAATGGAATGCAATGGTGGATTCCCAGATGAAGAGGACCTGCAAAAGAAGGGGACAGAGTCCAGTCCACGCAGGAGTGTCCAGATGTGGCAGGAGCCACTACCCACCCTTCTGTGGATGAAGATCCAGGTAGACGAGGAAAGATGAAGATCAGCTCTAGAATCCAGGAGCTGCAGATAGGTCCTTGGAGTCGTGCAGAGGATGTCCCATGCTGGTCACTGGGTCGTCGATGGTCAGTGGTCAGAAGGACCACCAACGTGCCTTGGCAAATACAAATCCTGGCAGAAGAGGATTTGCAGAGAAGAAGAGGACCAGCAAGGTCCAGGGGACTCGACCCTTGGAGGGGAGACCAGACTGACCCTCAGCAGTTGCAGCCCTCACAGGCAACCCACTGGCAGCAGGCACAGTAAGTTGCAGTGAGGCCCAGTCAGCACACCTGGAGAGGAGTCCCACGTTGCTGGAGCCACAGAGGAGAGACTATTTTTGCAAGAATGAAGTGCTGGAGGCCGGAGCTACTAGGAGTCCTGAAAGTCCTGTGGAGCAGGAAACAACAAGCCTTTTTTGCTGCAAGAGTTGTGGTGCACAGGGCTATTGTCCGGCAAAGAGAGGTAAGGGCTCAACATCTTCCAAATTGGACAGCAGGTAGAGAGGACCAAGAGAACCACTCAGAACCACCACCTGTGTTGGAGATTCTTCCGGGAGCCAGATGAAAAAAGATCCCAGCAGCTGATCATCGTTGCCTTAGGTGCTTGCGGATGCAGGGGAGTGACTCCTTCACTCCAAGGGAGAGTCCTTCTTGCTTCTTTGGTGCAGCTGAAGTCTTGCTGACCTCAGAGGGTGAACAGATGTGGAAATCTTGCAATTAATGGAAGGAGCTGAAGAAACAATGTTGCAATGCAAGGGCATCTCAAGAGTTGCAGGCTTGTTTGGTTCCTGTGAAGTTCAGCTGCGGTTCCTGTGCCCAGGAGCAGAAGACGTTGATGCAGAGGAGTCCTGGTGGAGTCTTGCATTCCGAATCTCTGGACCCACCTGCAAGGGAGTCCCTTATAAGCCCTGACAGGGAGCTTGATCATTCTGCAGGGTGACCATTTATCAGAGGAGATCACTGACATCAGTCGCTTGTCCTGACCAACCAGGTGCTCCCTGGGGCCTCTGCACATCTTGTTTACAAGATGGCAGAATCAAGCGGCCACCTGGAAGAGCTCTGGGCACCACCCCTGGGGTGGTGATGGACAGGGGTGTGGTCACTCCCCTTTCCTGTGTGTGGTTTTGCACCAGAGCAGGGACAAGGGGTCCCTGGACTGGTGCAAACCAGAGTATGCAAGGAGCCCTTCAAAGCAAGCCTGTGGCTCGGGGAGGCTACCCCTCTCCAGCCTCGTAGCACCTATTTCCAAGGAAGAGGGTGTTGCCCCATCCCATAGGAAATCCTTTGTTCTGCCTTACCCTGCTTGAGCTGGTCAAGCAGCAGGAGGGCAGAAACCTGTTTCAGGGGCTTCATCAGCGTTGGCTAAGGAGCCCCCAGAGTGCATGGAATCATGCCACCAATACTGGCTTTAGTATTGGGGTATGATTCAGACATGTTCGATACCAAACATTCCTAGGTTCTGAGGTACCATTATGTAGCTGGACCACAGTGATCTGTGGCCAGTACATGGGTAAAATGGCTTCCCCACACTTATGAAGTCTGGTGCATAGGGGTGACTTAGAGTGACTTGGTACAGTGACCAGCAGTAAAGGAGTGCATGCACCCTTTCACATAGGCTGCAATGGCAGGCCAGCAGACACAGTTTGCATAGGCTCCGGTGGGTGGCATAATACATGCTGCAGCCCATGGTGGGGGACACCTGGTGTACCAATGCCCTGGGTACTTAAGTACCATGTACTAGGGACCTACAGGGAGTGCAGAATTATTAGGCAAATGAGTATTTTGACCACATCATCCTCTTTATGCATGTTGTCTTACTCCAAGCTGTATAGGCTCGAAAGCCTACTACCAATTAAGCATATTAGGTGATGTGCATCTCTGTAATGAGAAGGGGTGTGGTCTAATGACATCAACACCCTATATCAGGTGTGCATAATTATTAGGCAACTTCCTTTCCTTTGGCAAAATGGGTCAAAAGAAGGACTTGACAGGCTCAGAAAAGTCAAAAATAGTGAGATATCTTGCAGAGGGATGCAGCACTCTTAAAATTGCAAAGCTTCTGAAGCGTGATCATCGAACAATCAAGCGTTTCATTCAAAATAGTCAACAGGGTCGCAAGAAGCATGTGGAAAAACCAAGGCGCAAAATAACTGCCCATGAACTGAGAAAAGTCAAGCGTGCAGCTGCCACGATGCCACTTGCCACCAGTTTGGCCATATTTCAGAGCTGCAACATCACTGGAGTGCCCAAAAGCACAAGGTGTGCAATACTCAGAGACATGGCCAAGGTAAGAAAGGCTGAAAGACGACCACCACTGAACAAGACACACAAGCTGAAACGTCAAGACTGGGCCAAGAAATATCTCAAGACTGATTTTTCTAAGGTTTTATGGACTGATGAAATGAGAGTGAGTCTTGATGGGCCAGATGGATGGGCCCGTGGCTGGATTGGTAAAGGGCAGAGAGCTCCAGTCCGACTCAGACGCCAGCAAGGTGGAGGTGGAGTACTGGGTTGGGCTGGTATCATCAAAGATGAGCTTGTGGGGCCTTTTCGGGTTGAGGATGGAGTCAAGCTCAACTCCCAGTCCTACTGCCAGTTCCTGGAAGACACCTTCTTCAAGCAGTGGTACAGGAAGAAGTCTGCATCCTTTAAGAAAAACATGATTTTCATGCAGGACAATGCTCCATCACACGCGTCCAAGTACTCCACAGCGTGGCTGGCAAGAAAGGGTATAAAAGAAGGAAATCTAATGACATGGCCTCCTTGTTCACCTGATCTGAACCCCATTGAGAACCTGTGGTCCATCATCAAATGTGAGATTTACAAGGAGGGAAAACAGTACACCTCTCTGAACAGTGTCTGGGAGGCTGTGGTTGCTGCTGCACGCAATGTTGATGGTGAACAGATCAAAACACTGACAGAATCCATGGATGGCAGGCTTTTGAGTGTCCTTGCAAAGTAAGGTGGCTATATTGGTCACTGATTTGTTTTTGTTTTGTTTTTGAATGTCAGAAATGTATATTTGTGAATGTTGAGATGTTATATTGGTTTCACTGGTAATAATAAATAATTGAAATGGGTATAAATTTGTTTTTTGTTAAGTTGCCTAATAATTATGCACAGTAATAGTCACCTGCACACACAGATATCCCCCTAACATAGCTAAAACTAAAAACAAACTAAAAACTACTTCCAAAAATATTCAGCTTTGATATTAATGAGTTTTTTGGGTTCATTGAGAACATGGTTGTTGTTCAATAATAAAATTAATCCTCAAAAATACAACTTGCCTAATAATTCTGCACTCCCTGTATAGGGGTGCACCAGTATGCTAATTGTGGGGTGTAAATAGTACCAAAGCAACCAAATTAGGAGAAAGCACAATCACTGGGGTTCTGGTTAGCAGGATCCCAGTAAAAACAGTCCAAACACACAGACAACCGGCAAAACGTAGGGGGGACCATGCCAAAAATGAGTGGCTTTCCTCACCTCCCATCCCCCAAAACGAAGAACAATAAGGATAATCTTGCACAGTTGAGTACTGTCTAAGTGGAAATATCTGGAGAGTCTGTCTGCATTGGAGTGGTTATTCCCAGGTATATTTCCACTGTATAGTCCCTGTATAGTCCTTTCCCTCTAGGGAGATGGACCACTTCAATAATTTGGGATTTTCTCCTTTCATCTGTTTAAGCCATATGATGGGCTTGTGGTCTGTCTGAACAAGGATGTGAGTGCCAAACAGGTATGGCCTCAGTTCAAGGCCCAGACCAAAGCAAAGACCTCCCTCTCAATGGATGATCAACACTTCTTTCAGGGGTCAACCTTCTGCTTATAAAAGCAACAGGTTGATCCTGACCCTCTTCATTTAGTTGTGAAAGAACTGTCCCTATCCCTACCTCAGAATCATCTATTTGGACAATGACTTGTTTGAAGCAATCATGGCTTCTTAGAAAGGGAACAGAGCACATTGCCTGTTTCAGTTCATCAAAGGCCTTCTGGCAGCTAGCTGTCCACAAGACTTTCTTTGTCATCATTTTGGATGTGAGGTCATTTAAGGGTGCTACAATGGAGCCATACCCTTTAATGAACCTTCTGTAGTACCCAGTCAGTTCTAAGAAGGCTCTGACATGGGTTTGAGTAGTAGGGGCAACCCAGTCCATGATTTGTCTGGATTTTGCCCTGGAGTGGCTGAATTTGGCCTTCACCTACCAGGTGGCCCATATAGACCACTTTGCCTGGCCTTATCTGGCATTTTGATGCCTTGATAGTGAAGCCTGCCTTCTTCAGGGCCTTGAGTACATTCCCAAGGTGGACCATATGATTCTCCCAGGTGGAGACAAAGACAGCTATATCCTCTAGACAAGTTGTACTAAAGCTTTCCAGACATTGGAGATCTTTGTTCACCAACCTTTTAAATGTTGCAGGGGCATTCTTCAAACCAAAGTGCATCACTGTAAAGTGTAATGCCCGGTATTTGTTGAGAATGCTGTTATAGGTTTGGCATCCTATGATAATTTGATCTGCCAGTTTCTAGCAGTCAAATAAAACGTGCTAAGGTGCTTGGCAGCAGCTAGAGTATCTATCAGCTCAGCTGCCCTAGGATTTAAATGAGCCTGGTGACTGTATTGAGGCCTCAACACAGAACCTCATCTCTTTCTTACCATTTTGGGAGTGAGGGTTGGGTACCAAGGCTACAGGACTATCCCAAGGGATGTCTGAAGGCTCAATTACTCCTAAGTCAAGCATCTTCTGCACTACTGCTTTGATTCATTCTCTGACATGATCAGGCTGCCTATATATTTTGCTTTTTACAGGCAGACTGTCACCTGTGTCAATTGTGTGTTCACTGCATGTGGTTTGACCAGGGGTGACAGAAAACAGTTCAGAGAACTAACCCAGGAGATTTTTTCAGTCATCCTTTGGCTCGTCAGGGAGGCAGTCAGAAAGAACTACTCCCTTTACTGAGCAGTATACTGGGTTGTGGGAGAAGAGGCCAGGCAGAGGGTCAGTTGTTTCTTCCTCAGTGGCCATGAGCAATGTCATGTTAGCCCTGTCATAGTAAGGCTTCAGGCGATTCACATGAAGCACCCTCTGGGGGATTCTGGGAGTGCCTAGGTCCACCAGGAAGGTGACCTCACCGTTCTTTACCACAATAGTGTGAGGACCACTAAATCTATCTTGGATTGCCTTGGGAGCCACAGGCTCCAGGACCCACACCTTTTGTGCTGGCTGGGAAACAGTCCGTACAGCCTTTTGGTCATGCCATTGCTGTTGCAGTTCTTGGCTGGCCTCAAGAGTTTTAGATGCCCTCTTCATGTACTCAGGCGTCCTGTATTTTAGGCCTAACACATAGGCTCTCATTTTGACATTGGGGGTAAATCCCACTTACCGCCATGCTGACTGCCACCAACATATCGCTGGCGTGGCGGATTACCGCCACCCATATTATGACACACACATAGCAATCAGTCACCATACAGCCACAAACACAAGTCCACGAGCACCAAAGGTCAGTGATAAACTGGCGGTACCAAAACCCACACCGTTACGCCAACAGAACCAGGCCCACAGCATTATGACCCACGAATCACTGCGGCTGACATTCAATGGCAGTAAACCATTGGCGGTACATACCGCTGTGCTCAAAATACACACACCCATAAAAAACAACATTACATTGGACAATTCAAACTACACACACCTGACACCCATTCACACACCACACCCACATACCCACACCACTATAAAACACCCACCCACATTACCCACAACCCTTTATGACTACAAACAATTGACAACTGAGAGAGAGACACCAAGAGCACCCACAGAACCAGAGCCACATTACACCATCACCCATACACCATCCACGCACCTTACAGCACACACCCCAACACATCACCCCACACATCCTCACACACACCACTCACACTAAACCCATGGCATCACAAAGACACCCCAGGTTCACAGAGGAGGAGCTAAGGGTCATGGTGGAGGAAATCATCCGGGTAGAGCCACAGCTAGAGCACAGGTGCAGCAGACATCCATTGCTGGGAAGATGGAGCTATGGCGGAGAATCGTGGACAGGGTCAACGCCGTGGGGCAGCACCCAAGAACAATGAATGACATCGGGAAGAGGTGGAACGACTTACGGGAGAAGGTACGTTCTGTGGTAGCAAGACATCAGATAGCAGTACAGAGGACTAGCGGTGGACCCCCTCCTTTTCCCCCACAACTAACAATATGGGAGGAGCAAGTCTTGGCAATACTGCATCCTGAGGACCTGGCAGGAGTAGGACTGGACTCTGGTAAGTCAAATCTCTATTGCTATCACCCCCCCTACCTACATGCCATCACAAACCCCCACCCCTACCCTCGCCCCCATCACTCCACCACCTCACTTACACCCCACCATCACAAACTCACCCATCCCAGTACCAAGCCCTGCATGTAACACCAATGCACGGACCCCCATTACAGACCTGCATGGACACCCATTACCAAAGCATGCACATTAGAGAGAATCACCTAGCCCGCACAATCACTACTCACACAAGGCAAAGCTGCCAGGGCAATCACAACCATAGAGGGCAACACACCCATGCACAAGATGACACACACAGAAACAATGACACTGCATTTACATTCCCACAGAACCCCCACCCAACGTCACCGGAGAGGAGGTGCCAGCAACATCCAGTCCCCCCACAGAAGAGGCCCACAGTGATGACAGCAGCTCTGGACACCTGGATCTGGATGACCAACCTGGCCCATCAGGGATCTCCGGACAGTCAGGTACCCAGGCACAGTCCCATACCCCCACAGAGCCTCCCCCTCAGGAAACACCACCACAGTACCCACCCAGCGGGCCCATACCTCTGTCCCCAGGACACATCAATCAGCAGTATGTCCACCACTACCGGGACCCCAGGCCACCCGACAAACACAGGACGATCAGGGACCTGGGGTCAGTGGCAGTGGGCACACGGTTCAGGGGACAGAGGCACAGGACAACAGGGGAGCTGGGAGGACTGCTGTGCAACAGGGGGAGGAAAGGTCCAGGGAACCGACTCTCCAGGAGGCACTCACCAACATCCTTGGAGCATACCAACATTCCCAGGAGACGATGGGCCAGATACTGGACAAGTTGCAGGAGACCCAGTGGCTGCAGGAAGGAAAGTACCTGGGGATCAGGGAGGACCTGAAGGACATCCACACCACCCTGGTCACCATTTCAGGGGTGCTGGCAGACATGGCCCAACACCATGAGGGAGGCAGTGGCACACCACCGGGCCCCTGACACTAGCCACACTGATGAACTCCCCTCCACCTCCACTAGTAGACAGGAGACCCCGCCACAGCCACAGGAACAACAGGCCACCAGCAAACCCCCCCCTACACCACCCCCTCCAGAAGGAGAACCACCCTGCAAACATTCCCTGCGATCCAGGCAGAAGCCAGAGAACATTGCCAAGACCCCCACCAGGAAATAGGACTCCCCTGATTGTCACCCTTGTGTCCCACTCTGTCACCCTGTCCACCTTGCACTGCTTTGCACCACGTCCTATGCCCCCTTGGACAATGCACCTGTGATACAAATAGACTGGACTCTATCCTGGACATCCCTCCAACATCACCCCAGCCCATTGCACATACCCCTCTACTTATTGGCACTTAAATAAACACCATTTTGAAAAAATTACAAGTATGGAGTCTGTCAAATGATTGAACTATATATTTGTTTAACAAGCTTTATATACTGCAATACAACTGTACAGGAATGTATACATAGGAATGACCTGTAGTAGGCTGCAGTCAACACACCAGGTGCCAGAGTGGGGCACAGATATCTAAAAATAGAGATGCCAAAGGGTACAGTAAGTGGCCATAGAAGTGGGAGAATCTGCCTGCCATGTACAATGTCCAACACAAAACTGTCAATGTAAACTGAAGTTACAGTGTCTTACCTGTGTGTCACTGGAAGTACTGTTTTATTATTGCTGTTCTGTTGTCCTCATCCTCTGCCTCCTCATCTTCACTGTCCACAGGGTCCACTACTGCCACACGCCCATCTCCAGCCTCATCCTCCTGCAGAAAAGGCACCTGGCGTCTCAAGGCAAGGTTAGGCAACATGCAGCATGCCACGATAACCTGCAGACCTTCTTGGGTGAGTAGTACAGGGATCCACCTGTTAGATGGAGGCAACGAAACCTTGCCTTCAGGAGGCCAAAGGTCCTCTTGATAATCCTTCTTGTTCGCCCATGTGCCTCATTGTAACGTTCCTCTTCCCTTGTCCTGGCATTCCTCACTGGGGTCAGTAGCCATGAGAGGTTGGGGTAACCAGAGTCACCTGCAAATATCGAGGGATACTATTAGACAAACACTAACCCATATGGCCCACACCATACCCATACACCAACATCCACTGGGTGGGAACCAGGTCTCACCTATTAGCCACACCCGGTGCCTCTGGAGTTGAGCCATCACATATGGGATGCTGCTTTTTCTTAGGATAAAGGCATCATGCACAGACCCTGGATACTTTGCATTGACGTGGGAGATGTACTGGTCCGCCAGGCACACTATCTGCACATTCATGGAGTGAAAGCTCTTACGATTTCTGAACACCTGTTCATTTCTTGGGGGTGGGGGGGACAAATGCAATATGTGTACCATCAATAGCCGCAATTATGTTGGTGATATGTCCCATTGCATAGAAGTCAGCTTTCACTGTGGCCAAATCCTCCACCTGGGGGAAAACGATGTAGCTGCACATGTGTTTAATCAGGTCAGACAACACTCTGGTCAGCACTATTGAGAATATTGGCTGAGACATTCCTGCTGCCAAGCCCACTGTCACTTGGAAGGAGCCAGTTGCCAAGAAATGGAGCACAGATAGGACTTGTACAAGAGGGGGGATCCCGGTGGGCTGACGGATAGCAGATATCAGGTCAGGCTCCAATTGGGCACACAGCTCTGTGACTGTGGCCCTGTCCAGTCTATAGGTGAGGATAATGTGTCTGTCTTCCATTGTTGCCAAGTCCACCAGGGGTCTGTACATGGGGGGATGTCCCATCTATTCATCCGCAGCGGTTGTAATCTAGGGGGCAAAACGGGGAGCAGCTGGTCAGTATTCCACATTTCCAAACACTACACTACACTGCATTGCATGTTGTGACTGTAACTATTGTTGTATAGGCCCAAATGGTGCCTATATGTACTGTGATGCAGTTAGGTGCCATGGCCTGCCCCCCATTTCCCCCCTCCCCGAAATGGTGACCACCTGTCCTGTGTGGATGGACATGTGGAAATGAGGTAATGCCGCTGATGTTGTGCGCCGTTGCGGGAGGCGGTCGAGTACCGCTGTGCAACTCCTCATTGGTTGTCATTGGGCCACTATGGGTTACAGTGGCCAATGGTGATGTATGCCGGCGGTGACGGTACGCACCACCGTGGACGTGACTGCCATTTTCTATCTGTTCACTCACTTGCTACCTGACCTTCAACCGGAGAGGACCTACACTGCAAGTGCTGCTGTGACCTGTGTCTGGAACTGACCATGGCTTGTCTCACTGGGGAAAGGGCCCCTGCCTTCAGCGCTGCAGAGATGGAGAGACTGGTGGATGGCATCCTACCCCAGTACCGAAAGCTGTATGGGCCTCCAGACCAACAGGTGAGTACACTGTGAGCACGATATATGGGACATGAATGCATTGAGTGCTGTGTGTGAAGGCCTCATGTAGGGGGGGCGTTGGTGGATGGGCTTTGGGCAGCGTGCTGCATGTATGGTGGGCAATGCCCCAATTAGCCCTGCTGCCCTGAGTGAGGAGGCTATTGACCTCCTGCGATCCATCTCTGTTGGGCAGTCAACCATTGTGAATGCCATCCAGGGGCTGGCAGGCCATTTGCAACAAACTAATGCATTCCTGGAAGGTATTCTCTCTGGCATGGCTGCCCAACAGAGATCAATCCAGGCTCTGGCCTCCTCTCGGATGGCAGCCATTGTCCCTGTTTCTAGCCTCCCCCCTCCAACTTCCTCTACCCAGTCCCATTCCCCTCAACCCCATCCTATCCCAAGCACACAGGCAGACCAGCATGCACACAAGACAACACACAGGAGTTGCTCAAGCAAACACAAGCACCACACATCACCCCACAGGCACTCACACAAACACCATCCAGATGCAGACATACCAACATCCACCGCCTCCACTGTGGCCACCTCCTCCTCCACCTCCCTCCCAGTAGCGTCTCCACTCACACCTGAATGGACTACATCCTCATCCACTACCTCCATCACCATCACACCTATCACTACACACCCCTCACTGCCAGTCACCACCCGCACATCCATGTACACATCCCGTGTCCTCTCCCACTGTGTCTGTGCCCCCTTCTCCCAAAGTACACAAACAAGAGCACTCAGACACCCAACAGCCATCCACCTCACAACAGCATCCAGCCCACGGACCTTCACCCAAACTCAGCAGACAGACACCTCCTACAACCACTCCCTCTTCCTCAACTCCCAAACCTTCACCCTCTTCCCACCCCAATGTCCCTAAGAAGCTTTTCCTCTCCACCGTTGACCTCTTCCCTACCCCTCCCATCCCCCCGTCCTTCACGTCAGGCCAGGGTGGTCAGAACCCAGGCAAGCACCTCAGCCACCCAGTCCACGGCCACAGCAGTGTTGACAGCTACTGCAGGTGGGAGAGGCTCCAGGGAACCAGGCAGCAGCACTGAAAGTGTGCCAGCACCAGCTGCCAAAGGGAAGGGCAAGGAGGCACCACCAGCTGCCAAAGGGAAGGGCAAGAAGGCACCACCAGCTGCCAAAGGGAATGGCAAGGGGCTTGCACCAGCAGGCAGGAAGGACAAGAGGCCTGGTTGGGACTGATTCTGAGCCCCCACCACCAACCATGGCTGTTCAGCCATCCGAAGCTGCAGGGGATGGGCTGGAGCCTCCCCCCACCACTGCCAGCACTGCCGCCAGCAGCAGCTCCAGTGGGCAGCCGTCCGAGGCTGCGGGGGATGGGCTGGAGCCTCCCCCCAGCACCGCCACCAGCAGCAGCAGCAGCAGCTCCAGTGGGCAGCCGTCCGAGGCTGCGGGGGATGGGCTGGAGCCTCCCCCCAGCACCGCCACCAGCAGCAGCAGCCCCAGTGGGCAGCCGTCCGAGGCTCCAGGGGATGGGCTGGAGCCTCCCCCCACCACTGCCAGCCTCAACACCAGCACCGCCACTGCCACCATTGAGCAGCCGTCACTACCGGCGGACATTGTGTAGTTGTGCCTCCATGGGCTGTAGTGCGTCCTGGACCCTGCAAATCCTGTAGGTGTGACACCCAGGTGAGAGACTGTGACCTTGCACTCCCCAAGTGCTGCATCACAGAACACAAAGCCTCCTCCAGAACCAGTGGAAGAAGCCATCACTCACCCCATCCTTGCCAGGATGAAGCACACTGGGCACAATGCCCCCTCCAGAACCAGTGGAGGAGCCATCCACTCACCCAATCCTTGCCAGGATGATGCACACTGGGCACAATGCCCCCTCCAGAACCAGTGGAGAAGTCATTCACTAGTGAGACTGGGCCTTGCACTCCCTGGACCAAGCAGTGGGCAAACCACCTAATTGAGAGACTGTGGCCTTGCACTCCCCAGGACCAAGCAGTGGGCAAATCACCCACTTGAGAGACTGTGGCCTTGCACTCCCCAGGACCAAGCAGTGGGCAAACCACCCAAATGAGACTGCGGCCCTGCACTCCCCAGGACCAAGCAGTGGTCAAATCATCCAGTTGACAGAATGTAGCCTTGCACTCCCCAGGACCAAGCCGTGGGCAAACCACCCACTTCGGATACTGTGGCCTTGCACTCCCCAGGACATCGCACAGGGCATGTAGCCCCCTCCAGGACCAGTGGCGTTGTATCATCTTCTGGCTGAGGTGCCCCCCTCCATTCTCTGTCCCCCTGAGGTGCCTGTGTATTTTCGACCTGATGCCCCTGCAGTATTCTCTCCGTGTTGTTGCAGGAGTGAGGTGGGGCCTTGGCCTATGTGTTGTGGCCCTGTGGCCCACGGACATTGAGGACTGGGCAGTGTCCCTCCATTTGTAAATATGTATATATATTTTTAATTTGAAGCACATATTTATGCTATTTTGTCTTATTACACTCACTTTAATCAATTCCTTTTGTCCTTGCATTATTCCTGAGGGGTACGGGGTAGATATGTAATGTTAGTGCATCTGGTTGTGTGTATGGTGTTGGTGATGTTGTGTGTTGCAGGATGTCCAAACAAAAGTTCAAAGGGGCTGTAGCCCACTCCCTGTGGAACTTCCCTGTAGGCGAAGAGGATGCAAGGCAATAGGACATATCATCTCCTCCTGAGTTTCTTTGAGAGCCCCATTATTAAGTCTTTGAGGGTTTTGTTGAATCTCCCAACTAATCCATTTGTTTGTGGGTGATAATGGGTGGTGAATTTATATGTTACCCCACACTCCTTCCTCATGGCTTTAAGGTATGCAGACATGAATTTTGCCCCTCTGTCTGACTCCACCTCCTTAGGAAAACCAACCCTGGAAAATATTACAAGGAGGGCCTTGGCCATTGCAGGAGCTGTAGTGGTCCTAAGGGCAATTGCTTGTGGGTACCTGGTGGCATGGTCCACCACTACCAGTATAAATCTATTCTCGGAGATATTTGGAGGATCCGGGAGCCAAGAATGTCCACCCCCTACCCTCTCAAAGGGTACCCCAACCACAGATAGTGGAATTAAGGGGGGGGCTTGACAGGATACACAGGAGCAACAAAACTCCTTTGTATCCTTGGACATGTGGGGCCAGTGAAAGTGAGGGACAAGTCTGTCCCAAGTATTTCTTGCTTTGCCCCAAATGGCCTATAAGGGGAATATCATGTGCCAAAGTCAATAAAAAAAATCCTTACATTTCTGAGGAATGACCAACCTCCTGGTGGTACCAGGTTTGGGGTCCCTTGCCTCAGAATAAAGGAGGTTATTGTCCTTGTAGACCTGATGGGTCCTTCTGACCTCCCCTGCTTCCTGAGCTGCAACTTGCAACCTAGAGTAGGACAGAACTCGGGATCTAGACTAAGTTTTTCCCTAGTGGATCCCCCTGCACCTAGGAGCTCAGCTGTATCAGCCTTAAGCTCATCTGGTATAGGTTCCACTCAAGGGGCAGGTTCCTGTCCCTCAGGAGTGGGATCCTTATTGGAAGTGTGAACAGGGGGCAACTTTTTAACCCTGCCTGCCTCTCTTCTTGGGAGCTTCCTGCGCCATTATTCCAGGCTCCAGTGCTCCTTGCTCTCCCTGCTTCTTGGCCTGTGCTATGGTTAAAGCAGCAATGTGCGTGGGGATACCTAGCATTGTTGCATGAGCTTCGATCTCCACTTCAGCTGAAGTCTCCAAATCATTACCTAGCAGACACTCTACAGGTACAGCAGTGGATACTACAACTTTCTTTGGGCCAGTAACCCCTACCTCTGCTTAGGTCAACAACAGCCATGGGGTTGCACTGAGTATTGTCGTTGTAGGAGACTGGCACACTGCGTAGGGGGTCCAGGCAACCACACATTGATTTCCAGAGGCAGAACCTAGATCACCTAATGCTCTAACTTTTAAGGTAGCTTGCTCGAGCAGTTAGGCTAATCTTGGCGAGGTGCAAAGCATTTGTTGTACTCACAGTATCAATCATGCATTTCACACATTCGAAGGAATAACTCGAGACCAATTTATAAAAAAATACTTCAGATTCTTATATAAAGTTTAAGACTAAGAGTATCAAAATTGGTTAAGTACTTTTTGAGTTATGAATGTTTGAAGTTTTAATAAATGCAATATTTCTGTGCGTAATTACACACCATAGGAATCAGTAGGCAGTCACTTTACAAATGCATATAAAATCGCACAGTTATGTTTCCAGGTTCCGCTTTTGCAGGTTGGTCGAGGTCGTCGGTGGGCACACTGTGCCAATTGGAGAGGCTCAGGCAGCTCCCGGTTCCGGTGGGAGCAGCGTTGGAAAGTCTCTTCGAGCAGGTGCAGGGCCACTCAGGGAGACCACATGGAAAAGGTGTTTTTTGCAGATTTAAAGTTGGTGCCTTGGGGTCCCCTTATGGTGTTGAGGTTGCAAGGGATGTGGGACCCTGGGGGCACAGGCAGTTCCTCGTTGCAGGTAGGTCTTTTTGAGGGCTGCTTACAGGACAACGGGGGGGGCACTCTGGCAGGAGGTCTGTGGTGTTCCTGAAGTCCTTTGACTGTGGCTTCCTCCTGATCCTTTTTCAGCTCTGTCCACTGAGCAGTACCCATTGTATTGGTACGATACGGCCACCAGGGGGCGCAGTGCCACCAAACTTGGCACACTTGCAGGGTTTGTCCTGGCGGTTGTTCGTGTGACGTCAGGCCCGGCTGTGACTTCCGGTTCGGGAGATATCAGTCAGACAGTGAAGTGACCTTCACTGGGTTGCTGTTTTTTTCTGGTTGCAGAGTGGTACCTAAACTCAGAAGGGAAATCTTGGACGATTCAGGAAGCCTAGAGGTCCTCTGCGTTTGGCGTGATGTTCTTGTGCCGCAGGTCCACAGTTCTTGTGCGTTGGTTCTCCTTTGGGCTGGTCTTTTTTGTCCTTTCAAATCTGATTATCTGGTCTAGGAATGCCCACTTACTACTGAATTTAGTGGGCGTTTTAGGGGAAACCTGGTAGTGTCCATTGGGATATTTACCTTTGGGTGACTCCACCCACTTTACTGACCACTTCCTGTGGGAGGGTCACATCTCTAAACCTGATTGGCTATTTTCCTTCCATCCAAGATGGAGGAAAATGAAATAGAGGGTCTGCCTCGCAGGCAACACCTTAGGGGATGTGCATGGCAGATGAGGCCACTCCTCCTACCCTTTGTTAGGTTTCCTGCCTTTGCTCCTGCCAAAAGTGGGGGTTGGCAAAGTGGGAGGCCCTCTGCTGCTAGCAGCAGGCCTGGGGGTCGAGTTTTAAGGGTGGTAATCCTTTGAAGCTCACTGCCAAGGCAGTGCACATTCCTGAGGGAGGGGGTGTTAGCTCCTCCACCCAGGAAGGGCATTGTTTTACAAACCAAAGAGACAGGGCTCTCCCCCAAGATTTGTATATTGGCTGTCTGGAAGTGGCAGGCTGGCTGGAACATGTCAGCAACCATGCCAGGTTAGTTAGCTTTTGCAGGGGGCCCCTCTAATGTGACCCCTGGGTACATTTTATAATAAATCCAGTACTGGTACCAGTTTGGATTTATCATTTTGAGTTGTTAGATACCAAACAACCCAGGGTTCAGAGCAGCCATCATGTAGCTGGGAAACTCGTGTTGACCAGTGTCCAGCACATATATTAACCTCTACCTCCCTGGTGCAGGTCACGACCAGTGGCCGACATCAGGGAGGGGGTTAAAAAAATCTTCAAATCCGTCGCATCTAATTTAAACAAAAAAAAACAAAAACGGGAGACATGGAAGATCTTCTGTGTCTCTCCCCCAAACCCCCACCCACCCCTTTGTGGCATCTGATGTCACTGTTTGTTTTCCCCACTGGAGAAGGAAGCGGCTTTAAGGCTGCTTCCTGCTCCGGTGGGGAAAACGGGCCCAAAAGGGCCACCTCGACGTTCGGGAAGGCCTCGTTTGAAAGGGAAGATTCTCCCCTTTTAAACAAGGCCTTCCTGAATCGGTTTCCTGGCCCTCGATCACAGCACAGCTGCGAATGAGGGCCAGGAAACCTCACTAGACACCAGGGATTTCACTTGGGGGAGGGGGGTTAGGGGAAAGGGGAGGGGGGGGTCGGTCTCCTCGGAAAACGGGCCGCCAAGGAAACCATACAGCTATTAAAAAAATATATAGATCTATATATAGAGAGATCTATAAATATCTATCTATCTATCTATCTATCTATCTATCTATCTATCTATCTATCTATCTATCTATCTATCTCTGTGTGTGTGCATGTGTGTATATATATCCCGATCACTTTCTCTGGGGGCTGCGACCGGGTCCCCAGGAAAAATATATATATATATATATATATATATATATATATATATATATGCAGCAATACAAAAAAGTCTTGTGATTATGTTTCTGCTACAAAAGGATATGACTTTTGTCTAGTGGCAGTTTTGATGCCATAAAGTAACGCAGAAGGTTTATATGCCTACTGCAAAGATCAAATCTGTATTTTATGTAAATAGCTGAGTAGATTAGTAAAGCCAGCCATTACCTGGCTATAATGCAAATGAAATGTATGTGCGAGGGGGGCTATGGCAAGATGAAGGGCATTTCTGCTGGGTGGTAGTGAAGGAATAGGAGGAGGAGGTAATGGGAGTGGGAGCCCCAATAATGATTGTTGGACTGGGCGCTAGAGGCCCTAAAGAGTGTGACGATTGGTATGTGACAAG
The DNA here is from genome assembly GCF_031143425.1 of Pleurodeles waltl. Taxonomy (NCBI): domain Eukaryota; kingdom Metazoa; phylum Chordata; class Amphibia; order Caudata; family Salamandridae; genus Pleurodeles; species Pleurodeles waltl. The sequence continues at coordinate 326,353,804 of NC_090437.1, forward strand.
GTGAAATAATATAGTGTGTCTTTTTTTGAGTGTCTTGAGAGAACGTGCTAATTGAGGGAAGAAGCAAAGGTAAGGTGACCTCTACTGTTGCACGTATCTCGCACACACACACACACACACCAGCAATTTTGTGACTGTGTACGTAGGCTAGTGTCTTAGAGCGACAGTTTAGCCAGTAGCAGTGATGGCATCTCATTGGATGACTGCTGCTCAAGCCCTCACTCTGGCTATAGAAGACAGCTCTGACGTAGGACAGCAGATACTGAGACAGCATCTGATGGATAGGACAATGGCGCAGACTCTTGGAGTGATTTTTCAGTCGGAGGAGTCCCATTCGATAACTCCTCTTCCATTGATTGAGGGAGGTGATGAGGATAGCCCTGCTGTCCCTTCGCAAGCACAGTCTGGGCAGTGGGACAATGGGACAATAGCGGGTTGGCCTAACTTAGAGAGCAGGTGCATGCGGCTGCAAGCAGAGAGAATGCTCTTTTAGGAGCTCCCCAATTTAGTGTAGCACTAAATTCCACCGCCAAAATCGTATTGTTGAGGCTTCAAAATTATCTATCACAAAACAACCTGGTTTTGTAAGGCAGGCACCTGTGTTTTTGGTCCTGGGCTCGACGGCCATATAGGGAAACCTACCAAACCCAGACATTTCTGGAAACTAGAAATCAGGGGGAGTCCACAGAGGTGTGTCTTGTGTGGATTCCCCAAAGTTTTCTTACCCAGAATACCCTGCAAAGGTGAAATGTTGAATAAAAACTCATTTTGTTCTTGCATTTCTGTCCCACAAACTACAGGAAAATGCTGGGATCCACAAAATTCCTACTACCTAGTGTTTCCCCACCTGTCCTGATAAAAACGCTACCCCACTTGAGTTCCTGTACCTAGTGCCTGCGTCAGGAATTGCCCCCCAGTGTCAACAGTTGCCCTCTTGTAAGGACCAACTTTGACAGTTGTGTGATCTGTTCCTGACATGGGCACTAGGCCTACCCACACAAGTGAGGTACCATTTTTATAGGGAGACTTGGGGGAATGCTGCGTGGGAGGAAATTTGTGGCTCCTCTCAGATTCCAGAACTTTGCAGCACCGAAATGTGAGGAAAAAGTGTTTTTTTGTCACATTTTGAGGTTTGCAAACGATTCTGGGTACCAGAACCTGATGAGAGCCCCACAAGTCCCCCCCATCTCGAATTGCCCTAGATGTCTAGTTTTAAAAAATGTATAGGTTTGCTAGGTTTCCCTAGGTGCCGGCTGAGCTAGAGGCCAAAGACCACAGCTAGGCACTTTGCAAAAAACAGGTTAGTTTTCTTTGGGAAAATGTGATGTGTCCATGTTGTGTTTTGGGGCGTTTCGTGTCACGGGCACTAGGCCTACCCACACAAGTGAGGTACCATTTTTATCTGTACACTTGGGGGAATACTGGGTGGAAGGAAGTTTGCGGCTCCTCTCAGATTCCATAACTTTGCAGCACTGAAATCTGAGGGAAAAGTGTTTTTTTTGTTGCCAAATTTTGAGGTTTGCAAAGGATTCTGGGTAACAGAACCTGATGAGAGCCTCGCAAGTCACCCCATCCTGGATTCCCCTATATATCTAGTTTTCAGACATGCACAAGTTTGATAGGTTTACCTAGGTGCCGACTGAGCTTGAGGCCAAAATCCACAGCTAGGCACTTTCCAAAAAACATGTCAGATTTCAATGTAAAAATGTAATATGTCCATGTTGCGTTTCCTGTAGCGGGCATTAGGCCTACCCACGCAAGTGAGGTCCCATTTTTATCGGGAGACCTGAGGGAACATGGAATAGCAGAACAAGTGTTATTGCCCCTTGTCTTTCTCTACATTTTTCCCTTCCAAATGTAAGACAGTGTGTAAAAAAAGATGTCTATTTGAGAGATGCCCTGTAATTCACATGCGGGTATGAGCACCCCAGAGTTTAGAGATGCGCAATAACCACTGCTTCTCAACACCTTATCTTGTGCCCATTTTGGAAGTACAGAGGTTTCCTTGATTCCTATTTTTCAGTCTTTATATTTCACCACATGAATTGCTGTACACCCGATATACAATGAAACCCATTGCAAGGTGCAGCGCCTTTATTGGCTCTGGGCACCTAGGGTTCTTGATAAACCTACAAGCCCTATACTATACATCCTCGCAACCAGATAGTCAAGCAGACGTAACAGTGTATTACTTTTGAAAATATGACATCGCAGGAAGAAGTTACGGAGTAAAACGTGGAGAAAAATGGCTGTTTCTTTTCACCTCAATTTAAATATTTTTTTATTTCAGCTGTTATTTTCTGTAGGAAAATCTTGTAGGATTATCACAATTGGGCCCTTGCTGAATTCAGAATTATGTCTACTTTTCAGAAATGTTTAGCTGCCCGGGATCCAGCATTGGTTTCACACCTGTTTATGTCACTAACTGGAAGGAGGCTAAAAGCACAAAAAATAGTAAAAATGGGGTATGTCCCAGTAAAATGCCAAAATGATGTTGAAAAATGTGGTTTTCTGATTCAAGTCTGTCTTTTCCTGAAGGCTGGGAAGATGGTGATTTTCGCACCGCAACCCCTTTGTTGATGCCATTTTCAGAGAAAAAAACACATGCTTTCTTCTGCAGCCCTTTTTTCCCATTTTTCTGAAAAAAACTAAATTTTAGATGTATTTTGGCTAATTTCTTGGTCTCCTCCAGGGAAACCCACAAACTCTGGGTACTTTTAGAATCCCTAGGATGTTGGAAAAAAAGGACGCAAATTTGGCATGGATAGCTTATGTGGACAAAAAGTTATGAAGGCCTAAATGCGAACTACCCCAGATAGTCAAAAAATGGCTCAGCACTGGCAGGGGAGGAGGGAGAAAGGGGTGGAGGGGAGGAGCGCCAGCAGCTAAGAGGTTAAAATGGCTGCTCTGTTCATTCACTATGTCCCAGGTTTGGCAAGGAAACAGTGGGGGCATATTAGGGCTGAAAGGCCTGCCAGAGGGGTGACTTACCAATATAGTATGCAGTGTATAGTGGACATGGCACACAGACAGTGTGCCATGTCTAGTTTGTATTTTAGGTTTACACCAGGACACTCAGCCTGCTACGGCAGTGCTGGGTGCATCTGGATGCATGGCCTGGAGGGTGTCACAATCAGTGCTGCTGTACTCAGAGGCCTACCCTTAGTACCCCATGCCCTGGGTACCTAAGTACCATTTACTAGGGACTTATAGTGGTAGCTAAAGGTGTTTCCTATTACCTTTGCAATTTTAGGGAAAGGACACTGGGAACCTGGTTAGCAGGATCGCAGTGCACTCCATTCCACGTTACATTCAGAAACCAGGCAAAAAGTGTGTGTGGGGGAGGGGGGGGGGTGGGGCATACTGCAACACGGTGCCAGCTCCCACAGTTGTGAGAGTCAGTAACTTGGTAAGTGTGACCAAGTAAGTATTGTTCAGGTGACAGCAGTTTTTCAGTCACCATTGTGACACTGGCACCTTTGTCCCGGTAGGCCTCATCCTCAACACCATTTATAAGGGGATGCTGTCTGTACTTAGCCATATTAAGGTGACAAGCAGCTAGATTGACAGGATGAATGCCACCATTAGAGACCAAAACTGCCTCAGTGTTCTCTCTAACTTACACAGAGCCAACTACAGTTCCCAGGGTGAGCCCAGCTACACTCGTGGATTAACTACTACTACCATTGCTATTACTACTGCTAGGGCACTAGGGATAGAATTGGTAGTGGTAGTAGCAGGCTTGATGGTCTTTTTTAGGGCAGGTGCTGTCACCTGCTCTGTGGCCTTTTTGTCTACAGATGTAGCACCAAGGTTTCTTGTGGGAAGAGTAAGAGGACTTAGACCCACCCCCAGAAGTTTTTGTGGGCCTGTTGAAGACTCCTTCTTGTTTGATTTGTCCCCACCTTTGTCTTGATTCTTGTAAGACTTCTTTTTCTTCGGGTCATCCCCTTTGGAAGTTTTCCTGTTGACCCTGGTGTGAACCCATTTGGTCTGCCTTTTTACCCAAAACTTGTGGAGAGGTCAGAACGGAGTCCACTAGGAACAGATGCAGTCTATCAGTTGTGCAATTATTAAGAATGTGCTTTCTCACAAGAAGATTATAGAACCCCTGAAAATCATGCACATTTCTGCCATGTAACCAGCATTCCAGCTACTTAACAGAACAGTCCACAAAATCAATCCAATCCTGGGAGGACTCCTTCCTAGTATTTGATTCTGTACTCCTCTGTGGTTAAGCCAAATCCATCAAGGAGTGTATTCATAAGTGCCTCAGAGTTATCTGCATCATCCTCCCTGACAGCAAGGAGTTTGTTCCTGCCTTTGTCAGAAAACGAAAGCCACAAGATAGCTGCCCACTGTCTTTGAAGAACTCCCCTGAACTTTACAGGCCCTCTCCAAGGCTTTGAACCACTTGTGGATATCATCCTCAACCTTGTAAGGTGGGACAATTTTACTTAGGTTCTAGGAGTCCTCCCTGACCGTGGTGTCCCTAATGTTGTTGCTGCCACCATGGGGTGTTATCCCCACATTCTACCTTTCCCTTTTCACTGCGTAGGTCTCCCTATCTAGGGCTAACTCTTGCTGCTGCCGCCTCAATCTGGCCTCCTCTAGCCTCAGTTTGAACTCCCTATCTAAGGACTCCCCTTCTGAGCTAAAGTGTTTAGGCTCATCAGCTTCTGCTGAGACATGGGTATGGGCAGATGAGAATGACCTACCACTCCTCCTGGAGACTTTTTGGACTAACCCCATGGAAGTAAAAGTGGGCCTACTGGTGTTTGTCCCCTTTACAGTGCCATGAGTGCTCCCTGCAGGACCAGTGTGTTCTCCAGTTTCTTCCTGACCCTTCCAAGTGAAGTCTAGGTCTACCCTGTCTAAGACTGGGGGGGTCAATTTCTTCCTCTTGTCCTTTCTGGCCTGCAGTGCTCCGGCTATCCGCTTGGAGGAGCAATCCTAGGAGGAGAGATTTGTTGTGATTTCGCCCTGTCTTCAGCTTACTAGTTGCACACATCTCCCTCAATTCCTGAAAAGATTATCATACTGATAGTTTGAGACCTGAGCTGTGCTTTCTGCTGAAGACATTTCCCTAGAGTACTGTGGGTGCACCTACCTATTCTAAGTAACTAGGGTTTCTAAAGAGTTTAGAGAAGGAGCTATGCCAGACCCCCAATTTACCTAAACTAGAAGTCGAGTGATCCTAATTGCTAAGTGTATTGTACCCTATAGACTGGTGGTGAACCTTCCTGTGGAAAGTTAACAGTGGTAAGGCAATTGCAAGTGTCTTATCCCACAGTTGCACCACGTAGGAAGCTGGCCTGGTGTGTGGTGGACACCCATGGTGTTTGCACCTTATACCAGGTCCAGGCAACCCCTATTAGTTAGTGAGACAGTGTGTAGGAGGCCAGGGCTCACTCTAGTGGTAGCTGTTTTGAGCAGCCCAGACTTATCTAGAAGGCTTGTGAAGCACTTGCAATACCACAATAGTCACACAGTAACTTATCACACATGAAAGAAACCACACAGTGCTGCAAAAATAAAGGCACTTTATTATAGGTACACCAAACTGGACTACCTTTGGTACACCTCCCTCTGTAGGTATGAACACAAAATATACACTAGTAAGTACTGAAAGTACTGAGGAAAAGCATAAATTAGCAAGGGGCTTGGCGGGGGAAGGGGGTAAAAACATATACTAAAAAAATGGAATGCTAAAGGATGTCCCTCACCAGAGTGTATGGAGTGGTTAGCGAAGGCCTGGGGAAGAGTGGAACCCCAAAAGGTAAATACCTGGAAGATCCCCAGCAGCCAGGTGCAGAGAGGTAAGTTACCCGGTCATCCCATTGTCTAGCATGGGGAGGTCCTGGTTGGATAAATGCAGAAATGGGACCAGGCTGGTGGAACCCAAGAGCGGATTCTGGGCGAGGAGGACCTGCAAAAGAAAGAGACAGAGTGCAGTCCATGCAAGAGTGTCCAGGTGGGCAGGAGGCAATGCCCCCCCCTTCTGTAGCTGAAGAGCTGGGTCATTGGTGATGGATCAAGTCTAGCTGTGGGGTCCAGGAGCTGCAAAGGAGTCCCTAAAGTCACCCGTTAACTGTCCCTCAACGGTCACCGGTTTACAGACCGGTCAGTGGTTTCAATCAATCAATAGTTTATTCGGTCCAAATTTGGGCCATTTAAAAGGTTTAAAAATATATACATACATACAGAAAGATAAAAACCATAAACCAATACACAGTAAAAGGAACAATAGTAAAAAAAGTAGGGGTCCAGTAGCTGCCTGAGAAAGATTTCATAAATAGGTGGGGTGAAGGAGGTGCTCGGAATAGTCTTTGGATCTTACCCTGTACATAACCCTGAACAGTAAAATAACAATAACGTAAAAACTGTTGTGTAGCACATCTCTATATAAAATCAGGCATTGAAACTCCAGACAGTAAAACCGATTAAAAATTTAAGAAGTCAGACAGTGGTAGATGATGCTCTAGGTTAATTAGTTCTTTTGGGTTAATTAATCCAATAAATTGCATCTTGACAATTATAAAATTAAGTATGATTTTAAATTTATAAAACACTTTAGTTAAAATAACTCAATGTAGCACTTATTCAGAGATACGGTCTTTTGGGCTCAATAAGTCGCGGTTTACAATTAGAGCCCAAGGCTAATATAACAGGATGCTGATTTACTATTTTCTAGACAGCTCTTCAAACAGTGAGTTAAAATCTAAGATAGTCCTATTACGAATTTTCCATGCTGCTGCCAGATATTTAGAAACAGCGCTGATTATCAGTATGGAAGTGTCGTATTTACATATTCTGAATAGACTGTTGCGGGATAGTGGTTGGAGTGTTCTGCACAAGGGAATAATCCACTTCCCTCGGGGACCTTTGTACAGAGGGCAAAAAAATAGGACGTGTTCAGTAGTTTCCTTGCATAAGTGACAATTTATGCATTTGTCCGATGGGGAACTGTTAGTCGACCAACCAGCCGTGTAGCTATTGACCGCCAATGTCCCGTACCTGAGCTGGAGTAATAGAGAGCGAGCACGGGCTGGTATGGGTAGATCCAGGGAGCTTTCAGGGAAGGGAACGTGTTTGACCAGCAGGAATTCTGCTGTCAGCCGACCTGACCCATTTGGACCGAGAGATTCCTCGTTGATTTTTGCCCAATAATGTTCTTTGATCAGGCGTTTAGCACTGCCAGGAATCATCTCGGGGTTCTCCCAGTACTGGGATAGACTCAATTTGGCCCATGCCGCTTTCATCTCCCTAAGCCACCGTACTTTTTCCCATCCGTGATGAGGTGGTAATAGTTCTTTGACTGCTGCCCTGTAGGGTTCAAGTTCATCTGTTTTCCATAGTCTGACCCAATACAGGAGTGGTCTTAGATATGCTATGTCTTTGATACTATTTAAGCCCAGGTCCAGTCTGAGGGGGAGCATTGGCGTGCCCCTCCCCAGTCTAGATATGTGTCTAAGGAAGTTATTTTCTTTGATTTGGAGAGTATCCATCTGTCTGTGTAATCCCCAAAGTTCTGCTCCATATAGGGCCGCAGCACGGATTTGTGCTTTATATATTTCAGAGATAAGGATCAGAGGGGGGCTTGTAGCAGTACTAGCTTTGCGTCCTATTACTCCACATCTTTGGCTAATTGTTAGTGCCCCTTTCCTTATGGCTGGCTCCCAGCTGCCCTTGTCAGATAGTCTAATGCCCAAGTAGTCATATTCCATTACTCTCTCCAGGGGAGTTAAATCCATCTTTATGTTTGCGCTGAGCTTCTTATTCGGGGCGCTGTATATCATAAGTTTAGTTTTCTTATGGTTTATGTCTAATCCATAGTTTCTGCAGTATACACCAAACTGGTTTACCAAGTTTTGAATTCCCATGGGTGATTTAGACAAAAGAATAGTGTCATCTGCGTAGAGTAGGCAGGGGACTTTGGTTCCAGCCTGCTTGGGAGAATCATTTGTGCAGTTTACTAAGTACTTGATACAGTTGTTTATGTATAATAGAAAGAGAGTTGGGGCCAGGACGCACCCCTGTCTAACTCCCCTCTCAATAGCCACTGGTTCTGTGAGATCACCCTTCTTGCCGTTCCTGATTTGGGCATAGGTATTTTCATGTAGGCGGGTAATAAGTTTCAGAAGGCCATGTGGGACACCCATATTGGCTAGCGTCAGCCATAACTGGTTTCTGGGGACCAGGTCGAACGCGGCTCTGAGATCGATAAAAACTACGTAAAGGTTACCCCTTCCTATTTCTACAGTTTTCCATTTTATTGTTAAAAATCTTAGCACCTGATCTATAGTACTGACTGCTGGTCTGAACCCTGCTTGTAGATCAGAGATGGCATTTGTTTCTAAAATCCAGTCTTCTAGACAGGACAAAATTTGCTTTGCAAAGATTTTTTGGAAGTTGTTGAGTAAGGAGATTGGGCGATAGTTGGCAGGGTTAGAGGGGTCGCCTTTCTTAAAAATGGGGACTATCTCTGCTCCCAACCAGGAGCTCGGAACAGGTGCTCCAGCAGCTATCTCATTGGAAATGAGGTTTAAGTATGGGGCCCATACATCTGGATTCGTCTTGTAAAGGTCTCCTGGTATTTTATCAAGGCCGGGGGCCTTTCCCCATTTCATTGAGGCAGTCGCAGCCTTGGTATCTGCCAAAGTGAATTCAATTTTGGGGGTCTCGGTGGTCATGATATGGATCAGATCCCAGGAAGCAGCATTGGTGGTCCCCAGGTATAATTGGGAAAAATGGTCGGACCATTCTGCAGGGAGTATTGAGGCACCAGGCGAACAGTGTGGTTCATTGCTGGCATCAGCTACCAATTTCCAAAATGTCGTGGTGTCGTTTGTTTTAGCAGATTCCAGGAGGAGGACCCATCTTGATTCATCCCATTTCCTACGGGCTCTACCTTGTTCCTTTTTGTAGTCTTTTCTAGCTTCCCTTATATAATCCATCTGGCCACCTCTTAGGGCTCTCAGCAACTTATGCTGTGCTTCTCTGCATGCAGTGTTGAACCATCTTGCGTTAGAGTTCTGTTTAGGCTCTGTTGCCGACTCTTTAGTAAGTAGGGTTTTTAGAGAGTTAAAAAACAGTGTGTGGGCTGCTATAAGCAGTCAGTGTTTTGGGGGACCACCAATAAGTACAGGCAAATGCAGAAGAGCTGTTAGAGGTTTTTCAGAGCTATGGTGCACCAGCAAGGTCCTGGGGATCGACCCTTGTAGGGCAGTCCAGACTCAAGCAGGATGCAGGAGAGCAAGAAGAAGCAGTCGGAGCCCCCACAAGCAACCCACTGGCAGCAGGCAAAGTAAGTTGCAGTGAGGTCCTGTCAGCACACTTGAAGAGGAGTCCCACGTCACTGGATCTGCAGAGAGGACCCTCCTTGCAGAGGTAGAGAGCTGGGGCCGGGGCTGCTTGGACCATGAAGATCCCTCGGGCAGGAATCAACAAGCCTTGGTTTTTGCAACAGTTGCAGTGCACAAGGGTTCTGTCCCAATGGCAGAGATAAAGGCTCACTGCCTCCCACATTGGAAAGAAGGCAGAGAGGACTGTTTTGCTTCACTAATGACCGAGCTGAAACACTCATGCACTGACAAAAATCTCTGGAATGCGCTTCTTAGTCTAAAGAAGACATTAATTCACTTCACAAGGTTCGTAAAGGAGATTAGTATGCTGAAAGCACACGTCTAAAAATGGTCACAGCAATGAGATGAAAACATGTACAAATGATTCTCCACTGCAATATCAATATACACAGCAAATATAGGTATCTATATTACAATGCAAAGCAAATAATGAATTAAAAAATATGCATCACCATGAGGCATGGGCACATCTACTTCATCTCCCTCCTATCAGCATCAGATCGCCAGATCCCAGAATTGATTGTGGAGAGCGAGAGAGATCAATTATCCTCAAGGGAAGAATGACACACCTCTTCTGGTCTCGGCCTCTTATACTTTGAACAAACAAGTGAGGAAAATTCTAGGAACTCCCTCCTCATACGTTTATTATTCAAAAAATTCTGATTACTTTAGGCCAGCTTTGAAAACAACACGTTGGGACTTGGCCACAATCCCAAGGTGCCCTTAAGCAAAACAAAACTGTTCCCTGCCGTCCTAGTACATTCTTATCAGCCTAAGCCCTTGGTGAGAAAAGAAAATGCAAAATAAAAACATGAGCACATTGTATAACGTGGGCATGGAAAATTACTTGCAGCTTTTAACGTGGTGGTGGTTAATGCTAAAATAAAGTCAACAGGCAAAATGAAGCTGGGGGTCACTAATGTGACGGTGTGCTGCTAGGCTAAGTGCAATGTGGAGTCAGTGGTCAAAACACAAAATACATTACAGATGACCCAGGGGATCCTTGAGAACCACCACCTGTATTGGGGAATCTTTGCAGATCTGACAGACAGAAGATCCCACCAGCCGGACGTCGTTGCATTAGGTGCCTGGGGATACAGAGGAGCGACTCCTTCACTCCTTCACTCCAAGGGAGATTCCTTCTTGCTTCTTGGTGCAGTTGAAGTCTTGCCAACCCTAGGGGATGCACAGCCTTGGAGATGTTGCAGAATGCTGACAGGAGGCGTGAAAACAATGTTGCAAAGAAAAGTCTTCTCAGGCAGTGCAGTCTTGTTTGGTTCTTGTGTAGACTAGCAGCGGTTCCAGAGGCCAGGAGCAGAAGATGGCTTGCAGAGAGTTCCTTTCAGTATCTTGCATGACGAATCTGGGGACCCACCCACAAGAGAGGCCCTAAAAGGAGGTTTGGCGACTCTCTGGGGTTACCACCCATCGTCAGGGGTCACATGCTACCAAGATGGCAGAACCAAGTGGCCACCCGGCAGAGCTCTAGGCACCAACCTAGGGGTCAAAATGGACAGCAAAGGGGTCATTTCTCTTTCCTTTGTGTGTTTCGCACCAAAACAGGGACCAGTGGTCCCTGCACTGGTGCAAACGGGGTTATGCAAGGAGGGCACCAAATGTGCCCTTCAAAGCACTCCAGTGGCGTTGGAAGGCTACCCCTTCCTAGCCCAGCAACACCTCTTTCCAAAGGAGTGGATGTTGCACCCCTCACCTAAAGGAAATCCTTTTTTCAGCTGTCCCCTGCTCAAGCTGGTCAAGCAGCAGGAGGGCAGGATCGTGTCTGGGGGGGGATGCAGCAGTGTGGGCTGCCCCCAGACCCTGAAAGACTGGTAGGAGAGCTGGGGAATCCTCTAAGGAACCCCCAGGGTGCATGGAATCATGCCACCAATAGTGGAATCAGTATTGGGGTATGATTCTGACGTGTTTGATACCAAACATGTCCAGGTTTGGAGTTACTATAATGTAGCTGGACCACAAGTAGTGACCAGTGGCCAGTACATAGATAAAATAGCTTCCCCGTACTTATGAAGTTCAGGGAATGGGAACTGGAGTTTGTAGGGGCACCTCTGCTCATGTAGGGGTGCCCACACACACAGGGACCTGGACCCTGCCCTTTCTGCTGAAAGGGCCTACCATAGGGGTTCCTTACAGTGACTTGGTGTAGTGACCAGCAGTGAAAGGGTCATGCACCATTTCACGCAGGCTGCAAATGGCAGGCCTGCAGACATATTTTGTAAGGGCTCCCCTGGGTGGCATAACACATGCTGAAGCCCATTGGAGACCCTTGGTGTACCAGTGCCCTGGGTACCTTAGTACCATCTACCAGGGACTTATTGGGGTTCACCAGTATACCAATTGTGGGGCGTATGAAGTACTAAAACAACCAAATTTGGAGGCGGGAGCACAATCACTGGGGTCCTGATTAGCAGGTCCCAGTGAAAACAGTCTCACCACACTGATATCAGACAAAATGTGGGGGTAACCATACCAAAAAGAGGGGACTTTCCTATAGTTAGCTCGAAGAAAATTGTAAGGAAAGGGTTTAGGATCCAAGCAGATTGAAAAGAGACTGTAAGAATAAGAAAATGTGATAGAAAATGAAAACGTTGTGAAAGAAATTCTAGGAAACAATGAGAAACTGGTGAAGAGTGTGGAAAATGGACTGTGTAGGAGATGGCGATACAGTAGTCCAGAGAGGTTGATGGGGAAAGATTGAAAAAGACAGTAGTGGTGATAGAGTAATTGAAATGGATGATAGTTCAGATAGAGAGAAACAGAGGAAAGCAAGTGAGCAGAGAGCACAACAGAGAGATGTGGCAGAGAGCTGAAGGAACAGACATGAGCAGAGAAGAAAATATGGAGTGTCAGTCTGTGAGAGAGACAAGAGAGCAACATATATGGATAAGCGGAAAAAAAGAGGACAAGAGAAACAGGTTAAGGTGATAAGGAGAAATATGAGGTAAATGAAAAGAGAAATTATATAGTTGGAAAAATATGGAAAGGATAAGGTGGTTGGATTTGAGGTAGATGTGTGAGGATGGCTCGACATAGAGAGATGAGAAGAGCAAAGGGGTGCTAGATAACTGGTGACAGGGAGGAAAGAGGCAGCATAGAGAGAGTGGTGAAGAAAGAGAAAAAGATTAGAAATGTTGAAATCATTAAAATTCAGTAGTACAATCCTATTCACTCATCCAATACTCCCTTCATTCTCCTTTGGTCAGCCCACTGAAATATGCCACAAATGTATTTTGTCAAAACTAAATTAGGGTATCTCTCTTACAGATTTTGCCTGTGCTATAGTCAAGATTCTAGAAATACATTTTGAAAGAATAGAGAAGTAGTTCTGCAGTATTCGACTAACAGCACTTCTCTACGGGTCTTACTTCCTAATAATGGTTTAGAAAAATGTATAGTGTTTCATATCCTTGTTTCACTGAGAGGTACTCACAGATGCATTTAAAATGTTTATGAAGAAGCTTCTTTTATGTATTCCTTATGCAGAAGCATTATGGTTCTATAAAGCACAGAGAGGTATGGGCGGAAAGTTGAGCTCTTATGGAGTCAAGTAAACTAGCCCACTTAATTTCATGGCATAATTCATTGGATTCCAGTCCACTGTTAAAACACTCAGTTTTGTCATTCTATCCTCTTCCTTTTAATGCGAGTGGTTTTCATGATTTGTTTTTTGATTTGTTAGTGCACCTCAGTGAACTATGTAGCAACAGTAAACAGCTGATCGTAGGATGGAAAATATTTTAAGATTAGATGCATTCTGGCAGCGGCAGTCTTGGTTTGCTTTAATTGAACCATTTCATCTGACGCTACTGGTAATCCTTTTTTGTAGAAGAACTGGAGACGTGTTGTCCTGGTCTCACTTGATTACACTTGCTGACAGGAAATCTGATATAGAAATCCTATCAAGGGCTAAGAATTCGTTTGAAATCCTGAAAATACTAGTGCCCGATAGTGGCGTCAATATGAAAGAAAACAATGTGTACAATATGAAAGAAAACAAACAGAAATATTTTTTCCAACCAATGCATGCTTAGAACTATATAACCTAAAATTACTTGGAATTTCGTGCTACAGAAGGTTATGGATTGTCTTCAACGTTTGAAATATGTCATAGCAGTGAGAATGTGTCGAGATGTATGTGTCTGTGCCTTGAGCTTGCTAATGTGGGAGGCAGCATGCTGGAATGGTACTAAGGAGGAGGGAGTGGCGGGAACCATTTCACACTTTCTTTTACCTCTGCCACCCGATACTTCTTGAATGCATTTTTTCCCTCTTGACTCAGAGGAAAGAGGCCGCTCAGATGTGTCTGGATCTCGGCTAGCGGGCCAGAATGTGATGCTCTTTCCCTGACTACCCTGTCCCTTCTGAGGCACACTAGAAGGCCAGTCTAGATGAATATGCAAACACGGAGTTCCCACTCCTCCTTCTAGACAGGCTCTGTTCTCACCTTGAATCATCTACAAAGTCCAACCAGTTTTGTCACGCCCAGTGTTACATATTAATTCCTCTGAAAATGTTCTCAGATCGTCAAAATCAATATGGAATGAGCTTCTGCAAAGCATGCTTTTTCACTCTGGGGCAGTTACTGTCGTTTTTTTGTCCGTGAAACTTGGCTATACAAATAGTCTGTAAAGGCACACGTTTATTGGCAGTATATTTTAATTGAAAGCAATGTGAACCTTTTTTTTGCTGAGTTGACCTGTAGCACGAAAAGCAACCCTGTAAAATGATGCACTGAGCGAGTCTGACCCTGTCAAAGCTGTTAACGGTTCCCATTAGAGCCATCTCCCACTCAAGATCATCCAGCCCGCCCCCCTCCCAACATCATCCAGCTCCCCGAGATCACCTCCCATTTCTCTCGTATTTTTGGGAAGGAATTGGGTATATTGATTACCAAGCATATGTATATGATAAAAACCTGCCTCCTGTAGGGAAGGGGAGCCACAGTAAGTTTTGCCTGGAGGGGAACTATACTCTGGTAATTCAGCAAGCATGGTTAAGTATGGCTGGAGGGCATGTCTAAGTTACAGGTATCTATAAAATTGTGAACGTTTCAACTCAAACTCTTCATGCAGTTCAGCAAATGATGTAATGTCTGTGCCACGCACAACATGACCCAGGGAGGTGATACCTAGGGAGTTCCAGTCCCCTAATCCTTCCAGTGATAACACGTGGGGCAGAAGGGTTCCATACAGGCCCGTCTTTAGGATTCTTGATCTGGTAGGGCTATGAAAATGCCTGGGTTGACCATGAAGGTGCAAAAAAACAACAAAGGGTTTTGGGAAGTCTGCTATTGCGACAATGCCAACATCTATCCAAAATGGAAATATCTAAGAATTAAATGTCATTTGTTGGATCTATAGACATGATTGTTGACCATGACCAGTGCCTGTTGTATTGTGATTCTTAACTATCATCTTATGGGAGCTTGCCTTTTGCTTCAGTGGGAGTGTCATAGGATACTCTGCTGTTCAGTTGAGAATGAGTAGCAGATAGATGAGATAACATCAGGTTCCATCTTTCCTGGGCTAACTTCTGTTTTTACATTGCAACAGTATCAGTGGTCAGTTGCTCAAACATTTAAAGAAACTTTTACACTGAGTTAGTTCTTCTTTGGGGTTTCTAGGACCATAAGTGACAAATTGTGCTTTCTTTGCCTTCAAAAACGTTTAAACAAAATACACCTAAATGTGTGTAAAAAAAAAAAAAGCTTAATTACCTCTCTCCTTATTATACTGTGTAAAGGCATTCTGCCATTGACAATCTTTAAAATTAAATTCAGTATAGAATTACTATTTTCCAACCCCACCTCAGTCGGAAACTATGACTCCCTACTGCACCAGACAGAGGGGACAAATATGGGGAGGACAGGAGACGTGTAAAGTCAAACATAAGGTGCAGTCAAACAATCCCTCTGATAACTTAACCACTGAAAAAATAGTTTATCCCATCACCCACCTGACATTCCTATTCAGAGAAGCCACAGTGTGTCCCCCGCCACATCCTCGAGCAAAGTGGCAGAGCTAATGGCTTGCTTTATTATTCCGAAGTGCACCTTGCCTGGTAAGATCAGGATAATAAATACTTACATTTTACATTTGAGATGCAAACAATTCATTTGCTAAAGGAGTCACATCAGTTACAGCATGGGGGTGACTAACTTGACATAAAAATTGTATTTCAAAAGTAAAATGCATCAACATTTATGATGTCAGACTGACATGAAGGGGCCCTGGTCAGGGTTAATATGTGGACCACCAAAAGAACATCCTGAGACTGCACCACCCTGGACTGGACCTCTAGTGAAAGGGCAGCCTGAAACTGTGCCCTGCTGGACTGCACTGCACAGGCATCGGCCTCAGGTGAATGGCCAGTTTAAGACTGCACCACACGGGACTGGGGCTCTGGTGAAAGGGCAGCCTGAAACTGTGCCCTGCTGGACTGCACTGCACAGGCATCGGCCTCAGGTGAATGGCCAGTTTAAGACTGCACCACACTGGACTGGGGCTCTGATTGCAGTGCAGGAGGTCCTCAGTGGGTAGAGAATTGAAGGGAGCTTATCCAGGGGTGTACATATGAATAATGCAGCAGGTGCAGTGCCACCTGGACACAGAGGCTTAAAGGGCTCACTGTGCCCAAACTCTGACTGTCTTTTACTATCCACCCAGTGCACAGAGGCCACATCTTGTTTGCTTGCTCTAGGGCTTATAACACACTTGCTACACCACTGAGCCTCGGAAGAAAACAGTGCTATCAGTTTGTGCCCTGGGAGGCTTTGAGAAGCCATCACAGTGATGCAGGTAGATTTTTAATTTGATAACCCACAAGGCCGAAGGTCATGTGGTATGTGTATATAACCAGAACCCCTAAATGGCAATAAAGAACCATATTACAGGTAGCACCCATATCTATTTTTTATATTATATTTTTGTATTATTTCGGTGTTATTAGCTTGGAAAAAAGTATTCTTCAAAGTGCAGCTAACAGTTGACACAGATTAGAATTAAAATGTTCAGAATTTGTTCACTTGAATACATTGTTTGTAAAACAGTGGACAATGTTGATCGTCAGTACATTTAGACAATACTATGGCTGCAGCATTTACCATGTATTTAAGGAACTGAAACGTGCCAGCTGTTGCTGCCTCGCCATCAAATGAATTGCCTGTTCTGACTGCTTCTGAGTGCTCAGTCTTTTTTTCTACTTCCAAGGTGATTTGCTGTGGTTGTGAAGGTGGGACTTGTGCCCCCCAGATGAAGCAGCAGCACTGCTGGGTGAAGAAACCACTCAAAAGGAAGAGACATTATGGCCACATATATATAGATTTGCAGGCATGTGCATATTTATATAGCTGCACTTAATTTCACAAAGTAGTAAGATGGTCAGGACTGTGGAAATTTTTGTCCCCTTGGGCACCTAAACATGCCTTCCCTCCTTCTTGAGCATGCCACCTTTTGTAGTTTCCAAGAAAGTGCAGGGCAGAGAATTGGCATTCGCAATTACGTGCACTCTTTGTTCAATTGTTGGGCACAGCAGTGCTACGTCTGCGCCCAGTTGAACAAATTCCTTTCCCAGACCATTGCCCCTGGGTCTCTCTGCTTTAACCAATAAAGACACGTTTGGAGACAAAATATTGATAGAGCCGGTTTTCACAATTTTTGTAGCCTTCTTCATGCGGGTCCACCCATAACCTGAGTGGAGAGCTGAATCACTGTTCATGCCACCTCTGAAATTACATCTCCCTCAGTAATCTTCTCAGAGGTCGAAAAGCCATGCATCATTCTGACCAAATTCTCACTTAGTGTGGAATCAGGAAGCCTAAAAATGCATCTTTTAACACTGTGTGGGCAGGAAACATTGATCAAAACAAAATATAATTTAGTTATGGGGATGACGGGTGGGTTCCCATCAGAAATTTTAGGGAAAAGTGATGGTTTGTGCATTTTAATGCTCACTGGGCCAGCAATATAGATTACAACATTAAGACGAATTTAGGAAACATTTTGCAGGAGGCTTGTAGTTTCATTCCAGTGATTAGTTACAAAAAAGGCACGTTGCGCTTAAGACTTGCGGCGGTAGCAGTAATCATGACCTAAAAGAGAATTGTTTTACAATGAACTAGGAAATGATGAGTATTGTATAAATCCAGCTGTCGTTGAAAAGGGGCTGGGACTGGGACAGATTCAGTCACATACCGGGCAGCAATATAATTATGTTATTCTGACAGTTGATTAACTCTGACCTAGCCCTGTCAGTTTTTCAGAGACACCAACTGTCTCATCGTTGAGTACTAATCGGTAGGTTTGCCTGTACTTTACTACAGTGGCCTGCATTTTTATTTCAAGACGAGTAAAACAATTGGGAATATAGAAAATAAACCTGTATTTTCTTCAACTTTCCAATATAAAATTATAACAACAATTACTTAAAGATATCACTTCAAAAGGTCTTTAGAGTTATTTAAACTATTTCTAAAGGGTCTTTAAATAAAATAGGGGTGTACTGTCAGGCTGAAAATGAGTGCAGAGAGCTTTACCCAAATATATATTCAGGCATAAGCATGAGGCACTTCCAGAATCTCATAAAGGGAGGAAATGGCCAGGAGTTTTCTAAGAAAAACATCGCAGGCCAGTAGTGCACAAATTACATTCTTGATTTGGAAAATCTCGACCCTCCCAAACGTCCGGAGTGCCCCATTCTCACTTGCAATTAAGAAAGCATGGAATTCATTGCAGCATCAAAGACCTTTGCCTAAGCGCACGTGCTAGCGGGATAGACAAAAAGCACAGGATGCAGGCAAAAGTGGAACATTAAAAAAAATAAAACACAAATTGGTGATCTTCTACTTGTGGGTGGGGCAGGGGATTTCCTTGGCCCACCCTCTAGAACCAGGGCTGGTTTCATGCCATAGGTATGTCGCTTCATTCAGTCTACCCTTCCACTGGAGGTCCCTAAGCAATAATTACCAGCTTTGTAAGGTAAATCGTGTCAATGGGGGGAAGGGACCGAGTGGTTCTGTGATGGCAATCTGCATCCATAGAGGTGGTGATAAAGGGATTGTTTTAATGGAGCATATGTTGGTAAATAAAGGCAGATTGTGAGAGAAAATGTGCTAAAATGTATAAACAAGATGATGGGACAAGGTGGATGCCACTTTATTTCTCATGCTAAGGGATTTCTTGATAATAATTTCATGTTTGTGGCTCACCATGTAGAAAATTAGTTTTCTGTATGGACTATAATAATGGGTTACTAAATTAGGTTTCATAAATATTTGAATTTGTAGAGCACACAAATACCCGAGGGTGTCTTGGCACTAAAAATATGGCTTATTGTTATAGTGTTTAGTGTTTCTTGACTTCCATTTCCTTTGGTACTTTTCCCTAACTTTCCATTTCTGTGCATGCGTTTGTGTATCATCTATCTTCTGAGCCAACTGAGAGCTTCCTTCTCTCTGCAGCTTTCTCCAGAAGAGGGTTATGTTTCTGCCAAGGAGGACTCCTTTTTCTACACCGCCCAATCATTTGAGGAGGAAGGGCATGCTGAGAGGGTGCTTTTTCATGCTGAGCGTGCGTTGGTTAGTCACTCTACCCTACCTCTACCCAACATGCATCCCATTACTTTTGTTTTGCATTCTAACATAATTACCATGCAGACTTAAAACATTTATTATTTTAAAGCTATTTTGTGTATTGACATTGTGTTGTCAGAGACTAGTTTGTATACAATTGTTTTTGTAAGAGATTCATATTTTATTCATTAACTGGTATGCATGATTTCCTTCCATGTTATCTGCATCACATTCTTATGCTTTGAATATCTCAACGCGGGCAAGGATTCTAGAGCACATTTATGGCAGAAAGTTTTTTTTTTAAGAGTCCCAGCTCAAACAGCAGAGGATAATCCTCTTAGGATAACAAACGCCTCTTTTTAGTTGACTTGGAAAATCATATCCAAGGCCAGGTTGACAGTCCATCTTTGAAATCCTCCTTGGCTGTCTTGAAAGGGATATGTGCATTTGGTTAATCAAAATGTTATCTTTTTTGGCAATTCTCATTTCTGCCGCATTTCCCAGTCAAAATATCCTTTTTTTGTAATGTATTTTATTTTTTTAAAAACATTTTTAGGGTCGGGCCTGCGAGAGCATGCGCTAGCACATTCGTCTCGCTTGCAAGACAATGCTGATAACTAAAAAGGGCTTAGAGCCCTCCCTTTGCTTACCATTTATGGTAGTGTATGGAACTCTTCTTTAAAGTCTTATAACTTGTCACTGCAGGCCAAGAATCATTTACGTTCCTGTCTGTGGAGCAGGGACCAAGCATTGATTGATTCAACTTAATCAATGCCCATCTGCTGCTCCTAATGTAATTGAGGTAATACTTTTTAACTACTAGAGCCCTGCAAACAGAAAAGCGTGTAACTGTTAAAAACATGCCCAGCAGGACAAACAAAATTGCAGTTGTATTTTCTATGGTTAACTCTTCTCTTTTATTTTGCCTAGTCTTCTTTTCTCACTTTGCTCTGCTGTTTCGTTTTTGCTCGTGGGCACTGTTCTCAAAGGATGACGATAATTTTGTTCGAAATTTTCCAAAGCTACATTGTGTCTTTCTTATGTGTAATTTCCGAAATTATGCTTCAACGCATAAGCGTGCAGCACACCCCAATCCACCCTACTTCACTCCAGTCCTTCTCACACAAATCCATCCCACACCAATCCACCCCACTCAATCCAATCCACTCCAGACCAATCTAATCCACCCCAGACTAAGCCAGTACACCCCACTGCAATCCAATCCCTCCCACTCCAATCCACCCCACTCCAGTCCTGTTGAGCCACACCACTCCAATCTGCCCTACTCCAATCTGCCCTGCTCCAATCTACAAAAATCTGCCCCACTCAAATCTGTCCTGCTCTAGTGTGCCCCACTCCAGTCTTCCCCACTCCAATCCAAGACAATCTGCTCCACTCCAATCTAAAACAGTCCTCCCCACTTCAACCTGCCCCACTCCCATCCAAAGCAATCAGTCCCACTCCAGTCTGAACCACGCCAATCCAACACAATCTGCCCCACTCCAGCCTAAAACAGTGTGCCCCAATCTGTCCCACTCCAGTCTGCCCCCCTCCTGTCTAAAAAAAATCTGCCCTATTCCAATGCAAAATAATCTGCCCCCCTTCAATCCAAACAATCTGCCCACTCCAATCCAAAACAATCTGCCCTCACTCCAGTTTGCTCCCACTCCAGTCTGCCCCACTCCAGTCCAAATCAATCTGCCCCACACAAATCCAAAACAATCCTCCCAGGTCCAACGTGCCCCAGTCCAATCCAGAGCAATCTGCCCCACTCCAGTCTGCCCCAATTCAAAACAAACTAGCCCACTCCAGTCCAAAACAATTTGCCCACTCCAATTAGATCCACGCCAATTCAAAACAATCTGCCCGCTCCAATCTGCACCACACTAATTCAAACCAGTCTGCCCCATACCAATACAAGACAATCTGCCTCCATGCAATTTAAAGCAATCTGCCCCACTCCAATATAAAGCAACCTGCATCACTCCAATCCAAAATATTCTGCCCACTCCAGTCTCAGTATGCCCCGCTCCAATCTGAAACAATCTGCCCCACTCCAATCTGAAACAATCTGCCCCACTCCAATCTGAAACAATCTGCACCACTCCAATTTAAAGCATTCTGCCCCACTCCAATTTAAAGCATTCTGCCCCACTCCAATTTAAAGCATTCTGCCCTACTCCAATTCAAAACAATCTCCCCACTCCAATCTAAAGCTATCTGCCCTACCCCAATCCAAAGCAGTCTGCCCCACTCCTATCCGCCACACTCCAATCCAAAATAATCTTCCCCACTCCATTCAAAAGCAGTCTGCCTCATTCCAATCCAAAGCAATCTGCCTCACTCCAGTCCAAAACAATCTGTCACACTTCCATGCTAAATAATCTGCCACAATTCCATGCAACGCAAACTGCCCCACTCCATTCCAAAACAATCTGCCCCTCTCCAGTCAGCCCTACTCCAGTCCACCCACTCCATCCCATTTCACCCCATTCCAATCCACCACAATTCACCCCACACCAAACCAATACAGCCCAATCCAAATCTACCCCACTCCAATCCACCTCACACCAATCCAGTCCACCCCACTCCAATCCACGACAGTCTACCCCACTCCTATTCAGTCCACCCAACTCCAGTCCAGTCCACCCCACACCAATCCAGTCCAACCCATCCAATCCAACCCATCCACTTCAGCCCTTCCCACTCCATTCTAGTCCACCTTAACCCAGCCCACTCCAGTCCATCTAGTGCACCTTTATCCACCTCACTCCAGTCCAGTCCACCCCAGCCCAATCCTCCTTAGTCCACTGACTCCAATCTAGTCCACCCCACTCCAATTACCCTACACCATTCCAATCCACCTCACTCCAATCCATCCCACTCCAAAAATTCACCCCACTCCAAAAAGTCCACCCACTGCAATCCACCCCATCCCACTCCCCCATCCCACTCCACACCAATCCAGTCCACTCCACACCAATCCAAATCAGCCCACTCCAACCCACCTCAGTCCAATCTACTACAATCCACCCCTGTCAAATCCAGTCCACTCGCATCTAGTCCACTCCAGTCCAAATTCACCCACACCAGCCAACACCACCCCACCCCACTCCAATCCACCCCATTCCAAAAATCGATGCCACTCCAGTCCACCCCACCCCACTCCATCCCATTCCAATCCACCACAATCCAATCAACCTCAATCCAATCTAGCCTACTCAATCCAATCTACCTGACTGCAATCCAATCTACCACGCTGCAATCCTGTCCACTCCACTTCAATCAACCCCACTTCAAACCAGTCCATCACAATCCATTCAACCCCACTTCATTCCACCCAACTCCAATCCAATTCACCACACTCAATCCAATTTCCCCCACTCTAGTCCACCTCACTCTAATCCACCCCAGTCTTACCCACCCCAGTCCACCCCACTCCAGTGCACTCCAATCCACTCCACCCCATTTCAGGCCACCCACCCTACTCCAATCCAAACCACCATATCCAGTCTACCCCACTCAAATCCACTCCACCTATCTCAAATCCAGTCTACTCTAATTCACCCCACTCTACCCCAATCCACCACACCCCAGTTCAATCCACCTCACTTCAGTCCAGTGTATCCAATCCACTCCACTCCACCCTACTCTAATCCAATCCACCTCAATATAGTCCAGTCCACCCCACTCCAATCCAGTGAATCCAATCCGCCACACTCTGAACCAGTCCACCCCACTCCAATCTAACCCACACCAGTCTACCTAATTCGCCACACCACTCCAAAACACCCAATCCCAGTCCACCCCACTCTACCCCAGTGCTATCACTCAAATTAAATCCACCCATCCCAATCCAGTCTAATGTATCACACTCAGTCCACCCCAATCGACCTCACCCATTTCAGTCCACCCCACTTCAGTCCAACCCATCCAGTCCACCCACTTCACCCAATCCATTCGCTCTACCCCAGTCTTATCCACCCCGCTCTAAAACACATTGCCAAGCCAATAACTCTTGTATAGGCAAGACCTATTGGTTTTGCCAATTCTTGGTAAGTATTAGTTTCTATATAATACTTTGTCCAATTTGTACACTTCTTTAGACACTTCAATAATGAAATTGCAACAAAGGTCAGGATTTGAAATTTTATGTATTTGTTACACGAACATGTACAGTAAATGTATGCGTTTCTGTGCTACTTTCTGCTCGCTGATACACACACCTATGGAATGTGTTCCTCATCTGCTTAGCATTATTATAGGATCAAGCATTGGATACTAATAGTATAGGTCCGACTTCTACTCGTACTAAAACTGCTAGTGGTACTGATAATATTGGAACTAATACTGCTGCAACTGACGCCAGTAATAGAACGTCTGATCTTTCTGTTAATACAGCAGCTACTGTGAGTGATAACTGTACGTGCCAATATTATTGGCAAAACACTCTAAGTGCTACTAGCACTGGCAGTGTACAGTTACTATTAATATTTGTACTATTGACACACATGCTATGTCTGCTATTACTCTCCTGATAATTCCTATACTGGTAATAATGCTACCACTGCAAATATAGATACTGTTAGGTGGTGCTGAAACAGTTTTCAGAGTGGGTGTGCTGCCATCAGTGTTGTCACCAAATAAACTGATGGACGGAGTGTTGAAACTTTTCAAACACTCACCCCCAGTCACAGATCTGAGTTTAATCCATCGTTATTTTGCTTGCCACGTCACACCAGTTCGGACCCAGCTACATGCAAATCAGTCTTGACCCTGCTCCTTATGAGAGCAGTCCAGCCCGAAATGCCAAGCCTTCAGTGTTATGTCACCTAAGTCACAGGGTTTGTGAAAAATCAAAATAAGTCCTACAGGAAATGTAGAAAATCGGCCAGATCCAGTCAGCAGGAGAATGGTATGGTTGTAGTAACCGTCCAGTGCTACATTCTTCAGCACATTTTCCCAAATGTAGGAGTAAATCACGGAGGGCGGGATTACTGCCACTTACAAGGAGAACATTTTCCTTTAAAATGGCCATTAAATTTCCATTAGGCATGCATGTTTACTGCACATCCTACATGGTACACAAGCAATGCATAGAAATTTGGTTTCTGTCCATAGTTATCACACAAGTAAAGTGCATTGGTTTGTTTTGATCCTGTTAACATATTTGTTTCATTCCCGGTTCCAAATTAGAAATGTAGTACTTGACTTGCTGTATCTTCAGTAGTCATTTGCTTTTTAATTGTTCCTAATATATTTTGAAACTTTGGTAATCTTTCTATACAAGTATTGAGATGTGTTTTAGAAAATATTTGCACTACTTCAGCCTTCTGCTTTCTTGCTGTCTGTACTCCAGGAAGATTATCAGTTGATTGCAAAATTAACTCTCTTTCCACTTGGAGATAAGAAAAGCAGATAACAGCCTCAATGTTGGAAAAAATAATAAACAGCAGCATTGGCCTAAGATACTTCCTGACATTGGACCTCTGGCCAAGATTTAAACAAAATTAAAGGTCTCTTAATTGCTCATTCTCCTCTCAAGTCCTGCAAAGTTATTCTAGGGGTCCCATAGCACTTCCTGCACCCCTCATTCTAGCGCCACAATACTATGGTCATTATTGCAACTTTTAGCAGTGCAATTGCCAGTGTTGCTACTGCTGGTACTCATACTACTGATACTTCTGGTGCCACGTTCATTATTACATCTAGTTGAAACACTACCAACATTTCTAATATTTCTGTCCTTCCTGTATGTATGTGGTACAACGCCAACCTAACATAAATGCAGTGCAGCTCTGTACAAGGTCAAAGGCAAAAACACCATCATCTTGTGATTGTCGGTGTATCTGGGCTCTAAAAGTGAAAATGAGCGTGTCTTCAACCCTGTCCTAAAATGAAGCATGATTGAGGCAATCCTGGTGAATATGGGGCTGTTGTTCCAGACCAGGGTGGAGAGGTGGAGAAGGCCCTTTTCCTTGTTTTGTGTCTTTTTTGGCACCAATTTTTCTCCAATCTCTTGATGCCCTAGCTGCAGGTGTTACAAGAACCAAAGAAAATATTGAGCTGTCAGCCAGACAGGGCTATCGGTCGTAAATGCTTTGTAGATGGTGCATCTGATTTTGAGGATGATGCAGGCTGGCAAGGGACTATGATGACTACACCCACTACTACATCTTCAGTTACTGCTACTGGCACTGCTAACTCTGCAACTCCTAACATTAGCACAGTTGCCACTAGCACTCATAAAACTGTTGGATTTAATGTTAGTGTCTGCAGTATTACTTGTACTGTTATTACTGAAACGTCAAATATTACTAGTTAAAATTTCAAACAGCATTTCATGCGCTTGTGATGTAACTTCATGTTTCATGAGTTTGACAGTTCAGAAAATCATAAATTATTGAAATGCTTTAACAATAATGATGTGAGCAGAATGAGTTTTTAATTGCTGACTATGAATGAATTTAAAACACTAATAGTTATGGCTGCTGCATTTGAGATGGGTGAGATTAATCTTTCCATAAAACTTGATTTGCAGCTGAAAATCTCCAACCTCCATCAGATAATTTATGTTGTTTTGTCATGGCCCAGGTTGTCTGCCCATGCCCAGCTCACCACCTACCTCTGTTGGTCCTTGGCCACCTCCAGCATCCGTGTTCGTCCAGGGCCTCTCTCTTCTGCTGCATTTTTCTTCCTCTTTCTGTGGCACTCTCTTCTCAAGTCTCTTCATGCCCTCTTTCCCTCCCTTTTTGCTGCTCTTGCTCTCTTTCTCGCCCTTTTAGCTGCTGCTCCTGTCTGTTTCCCGCCCCTTTTTCTTACACTTCAGTCTTTTCCCTGTTGCAATGTTCTCACCTTATTCTTTCATTATTTTTTGCTCTCTTTCTGCCCTCTTTGGGCCCTTTTAGTCTGCTTTTTCTCATGCCCCATTTTCCTCTTTTCCCACCCCTTCCTCCCCCCCATCTCCCACTCCCGCCTCCTCCCTTCCTCTTGCCTTTTCACAACCCCACCCACAGTCTTCTAGCATCTCTCTCATCTCCCAGGACTTCCACCTACAGCTACTCTTCTACGAAATCCCATGAATGATGCACAAGCAAGGCAGGTGGAGGAGTCGCCATCATCCACAGAGACTACATCAAATGTTCCATGACTACAGAAGACACCATCCCAGCAATGGAGCATCTCAACTTCACTATAAAAATGGGTCGAGAAAGCCACCATTAGGGGAACCCTCGCACACTGTCCACTGGGACTTCAAACCACCTTCTGCAGCCTCATCATGATTTTGTTGCTCCTTCCCCATGTGCCGGGGGGCCCACAACTTCCATCTCGATGACATAAACGACCCCAACACTGCCAACCTTCTCAACAGCCTGAACATTATCGGCCTCATCCAACTCACACATTACTCCATGCACATCGCAGGACACATGCTCGACCCCATATTCACCTCCAGCGAAACATCAAGTACAGCCACACCATCAAAACACATGGACCAACCACACAATTGTTCACTTCATTATCACAACCCCCATGCCCTCCCCCCGATGCAACCCAGTGCTGCCTGTTGCAATTGGAACAGGACCTCAGGGACTGAACTCCCTTGCCCTCAACCAGCACAAACACTGCAAAAGCATGAACCACGGCAATAGGAGCTTCAACACCTTGATCACTGTGCCAACATTGTTGCCCCCCAATAAGAAACACAGAAGATCCACCAAGCAAGCCAGCTGGTACCAGAGAACCTTAGAAGAGCCAAGGCGCCACTGCAAGCACCTTGATAGAAGCTGTCACACCGTAAAATTCCCAGCTGACAGAACCACCTACAAATCAGCACTCAACCTATACCACCGCCAACTACGTGAAATGAAAGAGCAAAGCCCTGGCACCACGCATCAAAGCTATCCCCAACAATAGTAAGGAACTCTTCTGCATAGTTAAGAAATTCACCAACCCTGCAACAGTGACAAGCAACATCTCTCCCTCTCAGGACCTATGTGACAACCTTGCAGATTTCTTCCACAAAAAAATCGCCAAAATCTACAGAAACATAAACCCCCCAACTCAGGCCTAAAGACTTTTTCAATGGCCATACCTCCACACACATGACCATCCTAGGGCCAACCACCCAGAACCATCCCACCACTCAGGACACCATCACCATCTCAAAACCCAACCACTCAGGGGCCTTATCTGACCCATGCCTCCACCTCATCTTGCACATAAGAGCATCCAGTATCGGCCTCAAACTTTCCACCTTACTCAAGACCTCACTGGATTCTGCCACCTTCCCAGACGACTGTAAGCACACAGAAATCAAACCCCTGCTGAAGAAACCATCAGCGGACCCCAACAAACTCAGCAACCATAGACCCATCTCCCTTTCCCACCGACAGTCATCTGAAAAGCCATCAACCAACAACTCCCCATCCACCTGAAACACAGTTATCTCATGGACGACTTGCAATCCAGATTCCGAAGGAACCACAATGCCAAGACAGCCTTGATCGCAGCCGCAGATGACATCCAGACCATCCTCAACAAAGGAGAGACATCTGCCCTTTTCCTCCTCAGTCGCTCAGCAGCCTTCCACTCCTTCTCCCACCACACGCTCATTTCCAGATTTCACAAGATTGGCATCCAAGGAGCTGCCCTCAGATGGACCTTCCTCACTGACAGAAGACAAAGTCCACCTTCCACCCTTTGAACCCAGATCAGTCATCTACAGAGTCCCTCAAGGCTTACCACTCAGCCCCACCCTCTTCAACATCTGCATGTCTCCCCTTGCCAACATAGTCCTCTTGGGCTCAATATTATTTCCTAATCGACGACATGCAGCTCATCCTTTCCCTGACTGAACACCGTACTGCTGCCAGAACCAGCTTCCTCCAGTGTATGACCAGTGTTGCCAAATGGATGGGGAATAATTGCCTCAAGTTCAAAACAGACAAGATGGAATTCTTGATCTTTGGCAGCGACAAAACGTAAGACGCACCATCACCCAAGCCCACCTCACCATCAGCTAGTATGGAAACACCTTGTACGCGGGAATCAAGGCCCACCAAGTTGGAAGACTACAGACCATCCAGAATGCTGGAGCAAGACTCGTCTGGGTCCTCCCTCGTCGCACCCACATCAACCCCCATCTTAAAAAAAAAACTCCACTGGCTCCTGGTTAACAAGATATTTCAGTTCAAGCTCCTCACATTCAATGCCCTGCATGATTCGCACCTGCCTACATCCACCACGGCCTGAGATTCCACAAACCCTCCAGCCACCTGTGCTCTGCTTTCCTCGTGCTGGCCATACCTACTACACACAGTGCTGTAGAACCTCTCAGCCAAAGCCTAGAATGGCCTTGCCCTGCTCCTCAGGACCTCCCCTACTCTACAGGAATTCTGTATGACACTAAAAATCTGCCCTTTGGACTGAGACTCTGGACCCTATCTCGACCTGGATTACCCTCACGGGTGACAAGTTGTGCTCTACAAATCGACTCCTTGATTGATTTCTTGATGCTGTTTGGTGGCTAGGGCGAAGCAGACGTGGTTAAGTGTGTAAAGAAGTAAGCAGGACATTATAAAAATAAATAAATAGTAATGCTATTTAACAACACAGTATACCTCAATGTATTATATGCTATGGATGAAAACATTTCCTGTTGGAAGATTTTCACAATACAGTAGTGAAAAATCCCTTGCCAACATAAAATTTCTAACACATACAGTTTCTTAGTAGGGTTTGAAATGCACACATCTGCAAGCCACTGTGAAATGGCATATGTACTTACACATAGCAGAGGAGTCTGTTCTCATGTGTTTGTGCCAGACAGAGCAGTGATAACAGTGGACTAGCATAGGTCCTGTGAGGTTAGTGGGTAACTAGCACGGGGTTCCAGTCAGAGCATCTTCAACTCCATTCCTGGCCACCCTTGGTGTCTCTGATGATTCTTTGGTAATATCAGCCTTTCTCAACTCACCACTGCCCCATTGAGAAAAGAGAGCAACAGCTGTGCCAAGCAAACAGGTAGCCGAGGATTCTGCTAGTAA
Source organism: Pleurodeles waltl (assembly GCF_031143425.1). Classification (NCBI taxonomy): domain Eukaryota; kingdom Metazoa; phylum Chordata; class Amphibia; order Caudata; family Salamandridae; genus Pleurodeles; species Pleurodeles waltl. The sequence continues at coordinate 326,382,804 of NC_090437.1, forward strand.
ATTACATTACAGAGTGACATGAGGACCAGAATGACACTTTCCATGCACAGCTACAAAGACAAGCCATGACTCGCTAGGCTGAACCGCCTTAAGAGATATCCGTGGAGCAAACCCTCAACTTGAACATAACAGGCAACTGGAACAAGGCAAAGAATGAATTAGAGAATGCACCTTCTCCTTATGAAGACACGTCTAAAGGGAGCAATTAAGCAGTTAAAATAGCATAAACTGCTCTCTCCCTTCTACACTGCCATTATGAGACAAAGAGCAAAAACACATAGACACAGCTGGTGGCGGAAAGGTGTGATACCCTCAGGAGTGCTCTCCATTTGTGTAACAGATCACCAAGCATCCAGTGAGTGGCCTTTGTTTAAAAAAAAAAATGAAAAAATAGGCTTACCGACTCATCTTAAACGGCGTATAATACAGAAGGTGCGTTGTTTCGAATGCACAAAATATGTGACCAGCGTAATGCATTCTCATGGATTCCGCTTGACCTGCCATGTTCTGCCAGGTGCAACAGCTGCATTCTTGAATATTCATAGACTGAGAAACCTGACCTCTTAATGCATAATAAGTAGGCCAGTTCCACTCAGAATGTGGAGTGCAGCTGCACCTTCTAAAACTGTGCAGTGAACTTTTATGAATATGAAACTGTGCAGTTCTTTAGATTTTCAAAAATGTTAGTAACTCTGGCCTTTTCTCTGAAGGAGACAATTACATAATTCTGTGTTATTATAGCTTGCCTTTTAGTACAGAACATTATCCTTTTCTGGAAGGCATGCCAGTTTTATCAAAATTATACTGATTATACCAATTGCTGTATGTCTTGCACGTTTGCAAGTGTATGGCTATACGTTTAGAAATGGGGTATTGCAAACTCACATTGGTTTCATGTCTTCTCTACTCTGCAATTTACTCATTGTTAATTATGTGTTAAAAATGATGAGCTGACAGAATCTGCTTGTTTGGGACACGTCTTTTCGTTTTGTGTCACTAGAGATGAATGGACTCTTTTTTTTTAAGGTGCAAAAAAATCTTAGAGACAACATTTTACAGCAAAAATGTGTGCTTAGCCTTACTATCTGCTAGCGATATCTGTCTTCCACGTTCGCACAATTCCCATTGCTGTGGAATTTACCACTTAGCGATTTGAAATGGCGTTGACATTTTGTAAGCTGCATTCAGGTGAGCAAAAAAACTGCTGACCTAGTTGAAACCAAGTCAAAACAGGTAAACACAACATAGCTAAATTCAACTTGACCTTTTTTGCAAATAATGAGTAGCTTGGGGTGTCAAAAAAGGACCAGGGTGCCACGTGCTGGAATAGTAAGCCCCAAATGTGCACTTTGGAAAGGAAAGAAGTATGGCACGAGGAAAAGGCGTCTCAAGAGTAATCTCTGCCCATTGCAGCAAAGAGAGAGAAATCTACAGAGCTGCTTCATTTCATAAATAAAAGTAGGGGCACAATACAATGACACTGACGTTTTCCAATATTTATTTTATTTTTGTGGAAAGTGTATGTCATCCCATGAATATGATGTATGTATGCAAACAAGGAAGAATTTATTCAGACAGTAGTTTACTAGTGAAAGCACTCATGCTGGAGCGCTTAATCGAGCCTGCAATAATTAATTACAAGTGCAGTTCATGACTTGTGTGTCCCTTTTTCTGATCCTTCTATCCCAATTTAATATTGCTGGACCTTCGTGATTGAATATTGTAGAGTTCGTATTCTGCATCTTTACCTACAGTACTTTCCAGTTCTTTATGTTCATTGTACTAGCTAGTGTAGCAATACATATCTGATAGAGACATCTAATTTGCAGATTCCTTACCCTAGAATTTCCCCAGGCGTCAGCCTGGATCTGGAGATTTTTCTCGAGCAGTCCCCCTGCATGCCCTTAGATGGTGTTGATCGGCTCCGCATCTGTTGTCGGCATGCTCTGTGCTGGATATGATGTCGTAGGTCCTATACACGCACCACCCCGGTGCGCTGACATCCTTTTTTTTTTCTTTCCACGCCAGCCAGTGCTGATCTGAAGAAAGAAAGAGGTACCCCTTAGGCTTTTTTGACTGGTCTTTTTTGACTTTTGTTAAAACCTTTTTGAATATTTCTACTCCTGGTGCGTCTAGGGATGTCTTCTTGTAAGACTGGGTTCAAATCTTGTGGATCCTGTCATTGGGCGATGTCTGTGATGGATCCGTACCTTGTGTGCCTTTGTTGTTCGGAGGGCACAGCTCCACCCCTTCGTCATCCCATTCCAAGTCCTCGGGACAATTGGGTAAATCAGGGCATAAGAAGAAGTGGAAGAAGGCAAAGCTCTCTTTGACTTCACCTCGCCCGTCAGCCAACGAGACAAGGGAGTGGGAACATCGTCTATCTAGGCCTCCCTCTCTGGAGCCTGTGTCTGGGCCAAAACCGCATCTCCTCACGTTTCTGGGTGCCGGAGCAACCCCTGCTCAACTCAAGGAGTTTTATGAGGCCATATGCCTCTTTTTTGGGCTGTCCGGCTCCACTGGTGTGCCTTTGGGCCCCGTGGAGTTGGAAGGGGCATCTTCAGGCTCCACATTAGGGCACCTGTGGATCCCTTGCTGGATCTGGACCGGCGCCGATTGTACCACCTCCACCTTCCCCAATGTCAGTGCTCCCAGCGCCACTCGTCCCCCTCCCGCACCCATCGCCAACTCCTTCACAGAGCTAGATGGGTGTTGTACAACATAAAATCCGGCGCCGACAGAGGCTTGACCCTCTGTGTCCAGTCCTGAGCCTTATTCCTTTGGACTAGGTTACAGTGAGGAATGGGAGGGGTCGCTGGACCCTTTAGAATGCCAGCTTTAAGACCCCATATACTGGCGTAAAGACCTGGGTGAAGCCAGTAGACTGGATACCTCACCAAATACTAGCATGCTGTCTTCCCCCACGTGGCAACGAGGAAGGAGCTTCATATTCTGTGGTGGTGCGGAGCGCAGCCGTGGTCCAGGACTTTGAGCTGCCTTCTGTGGGAGTCCAGACTAACCTCCTGACAGAGGTGCTTCATCCTGTGAACCCCTGCATCCATTTAATGAAACCCTTAGTTGTACTGGGTGTGTGGTCCAAACTCAGCACAGGGGCTCCTGTGAACAGGGCAATCGCCACCATCACCTTGCACTGGGTGAGCCAGGTTTCCCGAGGCAACACCCCTGAGCACTTGGTTATCCAAGCCTCCACCTCCCAGGGCACGTTCACTTCCGATAGGGAATCCAAGAGGCTGGATATGCTTGGGAAAGAGATGTTTTCTTCCGCCAGCCTGGCATCGTGGTCCGTGAACACTGCATGCCTTTTGGGCTGTTATTCCCACACGCTGTGGGATACGGTTGCACAAGTACTGCCACAGGTCCCGGCGGAGGCCAGGGCTGTGCTTTTACAAGCAGTTACTTATGGGAGAGATGCAGCAAAGTTCACGTTTTGATGTGGACTGGACACGACCGGCTCACTGGGCAGAGCGGTTGCTTTGACAGTGGCCTTGAGGCGCCATGCCTGGTTGAGGACGTCTGGCTTTTCGGTGGATGTCCAAGCAAATCTTATAGACATGCCCTTTAATGGCACCCGTCAGACTCGTAGTTGAGCACTTCAAGGATTCTCATGCTACAGCCAGGTCCTTGGGTCTTGCGGCATCCCCAAGTCCCGCTGAATCTGCCTTTCGCCCCTTTCGTGGTTACAGAAGGGACACCGGCTACCATACTGCGCATACTGTCCAGCCTTTGTGTGGTTGGGGACGTGGGATCCACCTTCCTTGCGGATCAGGGAGCCAGCTGTCTGACCTCGCCAGTCCGCTCCACTCCACCCCCACCACCGCTGTCTTGGCCAAGTGAGCCATAGACAGGGTCCCTGTGCAAAAAGTAGGTTGTGGTTGTTATTACTGCAACTTTCTGGTGCCCGAAAAGGACAAGGGCCTTCACCCTATTGTAGACCTTCGGTCCCTCAGTCTCTTTCTCAAGACGAATTTCAAAATGCTCACTCTGGCTCAGGTTCTGCTCACCCTGGACTCAGCAGACAATTATACCGTTGGACTTGCAGGATACGTATTTCCACATCCCTGTCCTGCCTGTTCACAAACATTCCTTGCGATTCATGGTAGGTCACAAGCACTTTCAGTTCAATATGCTTCCTTTTGGCCATACCAACCCCCTCTGGTGTTCACTAAGATGATGGCAGTGTTTGCAGCTTATCTGCACAGGTCAGGGTCTCAGTCTACCCCTATCTCGACGACGGGTTGTTAAAGGTGGGCTCTCCCCAGGCCATCGTTTACCACCTCTGGAATATGGCAAACGTCTTGCATTTGCTGGTGTTCACTATAAGCATGCTGAAGTCACACCTGACTCTCTCTCCTATGCTTCCTTTCATAAGGGCTGTTCTGTGCAGTTTTGGGCCTATCCTCCAGAATGGTGAGTCCAGGAGATTCAGTTTGATACCAGTGTTTAATCCTGCATCCTGGATTTCGATGAGACAAATTCTGAAGCTGCTAGGACTCATGGCCTCTTGCATTCTGCTGATAACACGTGCATGCTGGCATATGCTGGCTCTGCAGTGGGACCTAAAGTTTCAGTTGGCACAGCATCAGGGGAGTCTCTCCTACATGGCCCAGATCTTGGAGAAAACTGCGAAAGATCTGCATTGGTGGCTAGCAAACCGTGATCTGACTGTTCCTTCCTAAACCAGATCTGGCAGTTTTGATGGATGCGGCACTCTTGGGATGGGACAGCCACCTGGAAGAGGTGCAGTTCAGAGGACTCTGATCTCCTGCAGAAACTAGACTCAACATCAACCTGTTGGAGTGCTGTGTGGTCCAACTGACTTTGAATGCTTTTCTGCTCCCAGCAAGAGAAAGCTAGTGCAGGTCTGCATGGACAACACCACCACCTTCTGGTATTGCAACAGGCCGGGTGGGGGCGGGTTGTAGACCCTTTGTCAAGAGGCCCTGTGTCTCTGGCATGGCTGAACTTCATGGCATGTCCCTAGTGTTTCAACACTGAGCGAGCATGCCTCACACAGTGCCATGAATGGTGTCTTCGTCTGGAGTTGGCACAAGGTCTCTTTCAGCAGTGGTGCGAGCCATGGTTAGATCTCTTTGCTCCACAGAGAAAGTACAATGTCAGCAGTTTTGCGCATTGCAGTTTCCAAGGCAACTATCACTTGGAGATGCTTTTCCTCTCAAATGGAGCTCAGGCCTCCTGTACGCCTTTCCATCCATATCACTCCTGCACAGTGTTCTCAAGAAAATCAGGAACAACTGGGTGTAAGTAATTCTTGTGGCTCCAGACTGGGCATGGAGCGTCTAGTATCCCGAGCTGTTGAGCATGGTCATCGCTCCTTGTAGGAAAGCACTGTTTTTGGCATGATTAGCCCCCACTATTTGCCTGGTATCTTATGTAATCTTAACTGAAAGTGCACTGGGTTCCTGCCAACCAGGTCCCCAGTGCCAGATCTCTTTCTCCTGAAACTGCACAGTTGTTTCCCCAATTGGCAAAACCTTTAGCACCCTCTTAGGTCCCCTAATAAATGGTACTCCAGGTGCCTGGGGTACTAAGGAGTGTCCCTAAGGGCGGCAGCACAAATTATCCCGTCCTAAGGGAGCTCTCACCAAGCACATAACAGGCTGCTGTTGCAGGCTGAGTGTCTTGGTGCAGATAAAAGTGAAAACATGACATGGCACACAGTCTGTGTGCCATGTCACCTAACACTGCAATATATGTAAGTTACTCTTCTAGCAGGCTTTACAGCCTTAAGGCAGGGTGCATTATATTACATGTGAGGGCATATCTGCACAAGCAGATATGCCCCAGCTATGTCTTAGTCAATTTTCAGACATAGTAAGTGACCAGGGGAGCCATTTTAAGCACATGTGCTGGGCACTGGTCACTACAAGTTCCCCAGCTACATGATAGTTTCACAGAAGATAGGGGATGTTTGGTATCAAACATCTCATATTGGTGAACCCACTCTGGTGCCTATGTTGGATTTACCAATACTGCCACCCAGAGGGCACCTTAGAGGTGGCCCCAGAAAACCTCCCAACTACCAATGTGTTAATTGAATGGTCCTGAACAGTTCAGCCACTGTAGCTATGTTTCTGACCCATAACCCCCACCCCAAGGTGAGAGCCAATGTCTCGGAGCCCAGAGACAAAAGCCTACACTGGTTAGATGTGTGAACACCTCCTCCAGTCAGGATGGTAATTCCAGGGTGGGAAGCTTCAAAGGCCTGGCTGCCTTTATAAGGCGACCCAATTTTCTACAAATGGCGAAGATGACCAACCCCCCTGTTCTGACCCCACTGCTGGCAGCAGAACAGGCAGAAAAATTAGGCAGATTAGGAGGTGTGCTCCCTTCATGCCAGTCCTACCCCTAAGGTGGACGAGCTGAAGTGGGCACCACTTTTTAAATTCCTCCATCTTGGTTTGGAAGGAATTAGGCCACTAGGGTCAGGGTTATGCCCTCTTCCCAAAGGAAGTGGTCATATAAAGTGTGTAGTCACCCGAAAGGTGGGCAACCCATTCGCTGCCACCTGGCACTCCCTGTAAAAACCCTAAATTGAGTATTTCAGTGGCACCCCTGAATCCTAGAACTCAAAACCTGATGACATAAGAAGAAAAGGACAAAGAAGAGATGCACCACAGGAGATGAAAATCAGCTGACTTAGTACCAACCCCGTTGGTCTGTCTGCATTCCTCGATGGATTCGGCACCAAAAAGATGCCTCATCCTGCAGCTGCACCTCCAGAAACCTGGGAGGGCTGCCTGCCTTAGAAAAAGACTCAAGTCTCCTGTGAGCAGCGGACCTGCTTCCCAACCGACTCTACAAAAAGGACTCTACATCCTCCAGAACCCCAAAGACCAGACACCTGAAGACACCACTGCACCCTCATTGGCCTTCCTGAGTTTGAGTGGACCTCTGGTGCCAGCAAAGTCCCCCAGCTGTCCAGAAACCAGACGCCAAAGGACACCCCTAAATCCGTCGCCCATAAGCCTTGGAGAGCAGGACCAAAGATGCACCTGTGTCCTTGAGCACCCCACGTTTGCAACTTACCTGTTGGTTGTCCCCAGCTGGCCCATAGCCAGACCCTGCAGCCTAAATCCACAGAGGCCAATCCCCATTCAATTATATTGGGCACCCAACGCCTACTGCACCTCTGCACCCGGCTGCCCCAGTGCTGCTGATTGATGTGGTCCTGACCCTTGCCCAGTACTCACTTTAAGTCTACAAGATTGGTCCAGTGAGTCACCATAAACTGCTTGTTTGCTGAATGTGTTTTCCTTCCATAGGTTAACATTGAAGAACTCTGAAATTGCACAGTGTTGATTTTTACAACTAAGAAGTATTTATGCTTAAAAATGTACTTAACTTATTACAAAGATTTTGGGTTTAACATAGATATATAAAAAGAAGTGTTATTTTTCCAACCTGGTCTGGGATTTATTCTTTGAATGTGCGTCTCATTTATTGCCTCTTTGAGTACAACAAATGCTTAGTACTTCCCTCTCATAAGCCTAACTGCTCACCAACACACCACAAAATAGAGCATTATTCCTATCTACTTTTGCCTCTATAAACCAATTGGGGATCCACTGGACTCTGCACAGTGTATTTCTTTTTAGTGCACCATACAGACAGCTAGCTTCCTGCACTACTCCTATCAGGCTGCCCCTTCGGGAGGATCTTCTGTTGCAGCAACAGGGGAGGGTTCTCCACCTGAACCTGTCAACTGTCTGCCTCCTTGCATGGAAATTGAGCAGCAGCAGTTGACCGCTTTCAACCTTCCACCTGAAGTCTGCAACATTATCTTGGCAGCCAGGCATCCCTCCACCAAAACGGTATACACCTGCTGTTGGCAGAAATTTGTGGCATGGTGTGCAGAAGAGCAAGTCGATCCCCTTTCTGTCCCCCCTTTCTCAGGTTCTCCTTTTCATTATTTCTCTTGGGCAGCAGGGATCTCCTCTGGCCACTTTCAAGGGCTACCTTTCTGCTATTTCTGCTTCTCTGCAGATGTTTGACCAGCCATCCCTCTGCAAATCCCCTATTATAAATAGGTTCTTGAAAGGTTTGCAACATTAATTTCCAATTTCCCCTTTCATTATACCCCAGTGGGACCTTAATCTCGTCCTCACTTTTCTTATGTGCACCACTTTGGAACCTTTGCACAACAGTCAGCCTCCTCACCATCAAGACAGTCTTCCTTGTGGCTATAACATCTGCCCAGAGGGTCAGTGAGCTTCATGCTTTATCATCAAGACTTCCTTATTTAAATATATACCCAGACAAACTGGTGCTTCGCACAAGAGCGTCCTTTCTTCCAAAAGTGATCTCTCCCTTTCACGTAGGCCAGTCCATCACTCTGCCTACTTTTTACGCTCCACCACATCCCTCTAAGAAAGAGGAGTGACGCCACCATCTGGACCCCAAAAGAGCATTATATTTCTGCCTTGATCGAACAAAAGAGTTCCGGGTGGACGACCAACTCTTTGTGGGGTATGTCGGAGCTAAGAAAGGTCGGGCCATGCAAAAGGGGGCCATCTTCAGATAGATCGTGCTCTGCCTCAAGATCTGCTACTCATTGGCAAAGAAACAACCCCATGAGGGTTTGCATGCTCATTCTCCCAGAGCTAAGGCTATGACCACTGCATTAGCACGCAGAGTTGCGGTCCTGGAAATTTATCAGGCAGCAACGTGGGCCTTTCTGCACACGTTCACCAAGCACTACTGCCTGGACAGTCAGGCCCATCATGATGGGCATTTTGCCCGTTCGGTCCTGCAGGATTTCCTCATGTGAAATTGGTTGGCAGACCCAATTCCGGCAAGGTATTGCTTTGGTATCTGTTCTAAGGTAAGTACTCTGCAGCTAGAGGTCTCTGTCAGATGAACAAGTTACTTACCTTAGGTAGCTTCTTATGTGGTAGAGACTATATCTAGCCGCAGATTCCTTACCAAGCCATCCATCCTCCTCGTTATGCAAACGGAGTTCTAGGGAGAGAGCTGTTCCCTTTCAGGGCTCTAGTTTTCCAAACCAGTAGTAAGTGTTCTTCATGTCTTCGCGCTTCTGATGTGGAAAGTCGAGAGAACAAACCGAAGTCTGTGCTGGGGTGGTACCTACATAGGCACCGTGCACGTCACTTCTTGCGCAGACGACACTGTCATGCGGAGCGGAACAATGGCACTTACTGGTGTGCAAGGGTACTGCTCACGAAAAAGTTTCTGGATCCAGACTAAAGCCTGCGGATAATTCTAAGAAAAGGAGTCTGTGGCTAGAAATAATTTCTACCAGATAGGGCGCTACCCAAGGTAACTAACTTTCTAGTCACTGAAATTGTTTTTTTGGTGTGTTAACTCGCTCAGATTTCTTACTCTTGTATGCTTTCTTTTTATACTTAGAAAGAAATAGCAACCATCCAAGCATGCATTGACTTATGTATTATTATTTTCCACTTTAACAAACCGGGCTCCTTTTACATTGCCTTTTGTGTTATTTCATTGATATTGTAAACCTTTAAATGATGGTTTATCTATGCATCTATCTAAATCAAAAGTGATTTAGTGCACAGTCCACAACAAACTTCTGATTTCACATGCCCTAAGCTTCCACTCTGCTGATAATATCCCAGTCAGAAATATAGGGGGCCTGGTGTTGAAAGAGCTGAGACCTAGAAAGTCGACGATAAACCGGCTAATTAAATTCTACTTGTGGCTAGGTGGACTCGAGCGAGGCAGACCTGGCCGATGAATCCACCTTTGAATCTCAGTATTCTCCCGCGGATGGGGACGACACCTTCCAGGCCTCCCTGATAGCCCTGCATGGAAGCACCTGCAGCGAGGATCTCACCTACAGGATGGCCCATCCGTCCTCCACACCAAAGGTAAGTGTGGCAAGAGCTTCGCGATCTGACAAGTAATAAAAGATTTGAATAATCGAGGTAAGCATGCGCCCTGCCTGTTTGCTCGCAGTGGTATTAAACCTCTGACGCTCCATCTGGCCCCTTTTTTCTATATTAGATTACCATGCTGTTTCATTGTGGCTTAGTGAGCTTTCTTGTCTACAATAAAATTGTCTGAGCTATGTCTGAGAGTGCCTGGAGTCCTCAAGGCGTGCTGCTAACTTTTTTTTATATGCGGTCTGTATTGTGTTAGGTGTTTGGCTCTTTCACTTACTTTTAGTGGGAACTGTAGAAGTTTTTAGTTTAAGGTGAAGTTGATTAGGTTTTTAATGGTGCAATTTGTGGTGTATCGTGCGGTTTCTCGAACTTTATATTAAACATTGTCCACCTAGGATGTCTTCAGCTTTTTAAATACACGCTAATGACAAATGTATTCTTCAAAACCACTGATTTCTAGCAAACAATTATAAGAAGAGAGTGACTGTCTCTGCGGCTTGCAGAAGCCTTTCATCATGCATTGTTTTTTAATCTCGTTATTTCATTCTGTTCATATCCTCTCCTGACCATGACATAAAGAGTGAATTCTACGTACTGTAAAGGTGTCGGCACCAAATCAGGTCGTTTAATGACTTGGGTTGTTTTTGCCAAAGAAGCGTGACCAACTAAATTGAGCTTGTCCAACCCACTTAGAAAACGTCCCTAGCAGCAGGAGAGCAAAACAAGGTGGTCGGGATTTTTTTTAAACGCAAACATTTTTGCGAGTAGTTATTTTATAGCACACAATTTAATGATAGTTATGATGACAGGACCAGCCTACTAATCTGAAGTTTTACTTTAGTCTAAATGTCCTGTAAACAGTTATCCATTTAAGAAAAAATATCGTCCACTAACCAGAACCTTTAAAAGAAGACACAGTATAGTCAGCGCCTGGATACACTCACGGATGACAAGTAGCGCTCTAGAAATCTACTGACTGATTGAGTCCTCTGGTTCTCCGCTTTGCGGGATTTGTATACTCACGCATTGATTTATGCTTAACATGAATAAAAATTATGATCCAAGATTTGCAACTTTGCAAGCTATTCTTTTCTCAACAGCCTCTATTCATCTAAAACGTTATTTATGTCTTTTAAATTGACCTAGCAAAATCAGTATATTGCAAAATATCTTGACAAAATAATATTGCCCCAGTCAAGTGTTTGGAAGAATAAAGGCAGGAAGCACGCCCTCTTATTTTTCCCACTGCAAATTGTCTAATCGCTTAAGTACCAATTTGCTAAATTAAACAAAAGGCCCCATAAGATGAGCTTATCCGTTAATTCAGCTAATCAGTGCGCTTTTCGTGTTGGTCTAATTATTATCGTTTGTTAGTGAAAAAAAGGATGGCGGTTTGAAGAGGACCTAATGGATCAGTTTATTCAAAGTGGACAAAAATATCAAGGGAATTATTTTAGGCTTTTGATTACACCCATTTTTTTATGGTATTAATTTTAGACTGGAAGGTAAATGGCTGTTTATGGTTAAATGTATTGTACGTCCCTTTATTTTCACTGAAAGAATGTTTAATGGTTGCTCTAGATATAAAAAGACAGTCTGGTCTTCAAGAAATATCTGTTGTTATCACTATATGAAGTAAACACTGAACAGCATTTCATGTAAGCACTACAGTGGTCCCCAACCTTTTGATTTCTGTGAACCCCGCTTTATCATAACTGTAACCTGGGGCCCCCAACTGAATCATTATTGGAATCTGCACTCCCAAGTCCTTCCACCGCCCCCTCCTTCAACTGAATCATTACTGGAAGTTGGCGACTTTGGCCTAAACATTGTAGATGATTTGAAACACAAAACAATACACAAAAATACAGAAACAGGCATTCATCAGACACATACACAGATGACAACACATTTTATTTAATTTGCAAATTAATATAAATAAATTAAAAAAATTAATAGAAAGGTTGGAGCTTTTCTAACTGAAGCCACACATCGTCTATACTATATTCTGTTTGATGCACCCGAATTGCTCACAGGAATTAATCTGAGGATACTAATTACATTTTTAGCCTCCAATTTCAAATTCCTTGACATTTACACTACGTTTTCAAATTGTCAGTTGTACATTTATTTACTTTATTTATATACACTTTATTAATCTGCTAATATTATTTAATTTTCTAAGCAGTCGAGGACCCCCTGAGGAGGCTTCTCAGACCCCCAGGGGTCCCCGAGCCACAGGTTGGAAACCACTGCACTACAGCATAACAAGATTGCATGCAGAATAGGTAACCTTATTTAAAAATAAGCTAGAATTTTCTCATGATAACGGCCCCTTTTTAGGTGTGTCTTTAATCGTTCTTTATCGCATCCAGTGTTACTAACACCCTTGTGTATACATGAATAAGGAATTCTAGCACGTGAAATTACAGTTTTTATGATTAGTGGTTCATGAGAAGGAAATGCAGTTTAAATTTTGCACTATTTAGATTTCTTCCAATGATTGGTACATTACGTTAAAAAAATTCTTGTCCTCATTGAGTATACTTTGACATCAAACATGCAATAATTGTGTGCATTTCAGAGCTCAACGGGGTGTGAAAAGAAGAGTTCATGCATTTAAGTTCAGCTTGCGTAACACAATTAACATAAAAAATTATGGTGAAATTCGCCCAAGTTCAGAAAAAAATCAATGGTTAACTTTTCTATTTTGGGCAAATTTCAGACATGTTAGACTCACAAAGTGTTAGTTCTTTTTATTAAGGAAGTCTATAAACAGTCATAGATTTTCTTCAGCACTCAAATGTGTATGTACACGTTCAAAAGTATAACGTGCAGTTTTGTGTTTGCAAATGGTTCACAAACATGCATTACTGGCAGAATTTCCATATTGCTAAACGCCATTTGCAGGGTTAACAGTTTACCAATTTAATTCGGGTATCAGAAAAGCAACCTTGTCCTACAATTGTTAATTTTGCTGTTCTTGTGATACCTTTTCTAGGTGGCCCTGGGGTAGTTATTAGCTACTTGGTTGCATCTCTTTTATCTTACATGAACCACTTGCTCTTAGAGTCATTAGCTCTCTTTCACTTAGTTGCATTACCACGTTAGGTGCTGTTCACACTGCACTTTCCAGGATTAGTGAAATTGAGAAGTAAAGGCATACCCTAAAAGGTGGGAGGGAGTAGCCACTCAAATACAACATGACACAGTAAATAGCACGCACCAGAGTAATTATGGCATTTCAGCAATCTGGTTAAGTTATCAAACATCAGGCTTCTTCAGTGATACTTCAGTATTTTCTAACATGTCTGTGAGATTGAAATGGTAGCAAATATCACCAGCTTTTTCTTAATTTTCTTTCTAACACTCTCTTAAACATCTGTGGCTCTTTGTACCACACAGGGCATATCTGAGGCCTGACCACCACCTGTTTCCAGTCAAAATTAATTTAAAAAGTACTCATTTCCAAAAATCTACTTCCCAAACAACAGTGGTCCCATCCTGGTAAATTCAGTGGTATAGTTTATGGTGTCAAGAGCCTCCCTGTCCACTTTTTGGTCACAAGCAATCCTGTGAACTGTGTCCAAGCATGACACAGTTCAGGTTGCTTCAATTTTGATGTAGGCGTTGCACACTGAGGCTGGAACCTGAGCAAGGACACCATCCTTGTAGCTCCCTGACCCAAGTGGTGCTTGCTTTTTGTCTTGGTTCTTGGCTAGCTGAGCTGTAGAGAGCATGTGGCCCGTGACCGCTTCCTTTATTAAAGTGTCCCTACACAAGTCCTTCTGCCATTTGTAACGTGTGTAAATCTTCCAGTTGTCAGATGGCTCCTTTCCTTGCAGGGCAGTCTACCTTATTGTTCCGGTGTTCCAGAGGTCATGGGCTTGAAGGGTCTTCATGAATCCAGGCCTGGCGACAGTATGAGGGCAAACATTCACTAGTTCCTGCTAGTGCATCTGTCCAAATCTGATACAAAGAAAATCTTTGAAATTCATATGTCACACGAGCCTGAGGAGTCCAATATTTTGATGACCAGAATGGAAAGCTTGATCCAATAAAATGCCTTTTTCACATTTAAGATACAGCCCCAATGCAGGAGAAGCACATAGTCTTTCTTTGTTACAGGGTTCTAAAGCAGAAAGTCCAAGATGAGACCATTCTGGCTAGTCAACAGAGTTTATTGAGCAGAGCCAAACAGTGCCGAAGAGAAGGTCATGTTTGCCAGTCAATAGTGAGAAACACTGAATGAGGGGGATGAGCAGGTTTCACTCTAGAAATTAAAAGTGCTAAGTAAAAAAAGGATAGTAATTTGAAACCTCCTTCACCCAACATATAAGGCTTACTTAGGGGAGGGCATCCTGAGCATGATAGTATGTAGGGGGTCGTGATCACTGTTAAGAAAAAAACATCCAAATTTGAGGCCATCATTTTGTGCACTCTCATGCACGGTATGTCACTGGACATTACTGTTCACTGTCCGATTCTGAAACTCCCCCGCCCCCCTGACACTACTTATGTGTCCCAATCATGAGGATATGTAGGAACCCCAGTTATGGATGGACCATTAATAGAGAGCCAGCAGAGATTCTCCCCAAAGACTTGTTGTAGTTCGACTCTTGCTCTAGGCAGGAATGCTGGTTCAAGGATAACAGTACTTATGTTTGTAGGCGACTATGCCAATCTTACAAAAGATTGCAACTGTCGCCCCAATCCTCCCGGCTCACAAGCAGCACCTCACCAAAAACCCAAACAGTAAAAGATGATTTGTGGCAGCCTTTACTCATGGACTCGCGAGTGTGACAACTCAGGGAGTGTTGTGGTTAAACAGAGAGAGTACCCCTTTCTCACATGAACAACGTGTCTCAATCAAACACAGGCAATGAAGATGCAGTAAGGTTTCAATACATTTTATTTAACAAAACTGCAATCTACGATAAGTTGCATGGGCTGCAATGATTAGGATAATGAATAATGCAAGAAATAAAATGGTAAAGACAAGAGTCATTAATACAAAGACCCTCACCATCTTGCAATGACATGAAATGACATAAAGTATGAGATATGTCCTAATACCCTAATATGATGTACCTAATCTCTAACCTAAAAGAGAGCTAGACTATCTGTCTAAGTGAGGTGCATTTATACAGATCTGTTCGGACCCCTGACGTAGGTCTGTTCCCAAACAATAGATAACAAGACATGCTTGGGACGGTAATTTACATAAACAATTCCCTCGAAGGCGTGAAGAGGAAAAGTACCTAATGTGAATACCTACAGTTTGTTCATCTTTGTGCTTCATATTGACGCCTTAGCGCAGTGGTACTGATAACGTGAAACTAAAACATAGGCCTAACTAGAAACAAGGCAGCCATCTTAAAAGATATAATTAAATAAATGCTCTAAAACAGAGCAAGGTAAGTAGGGTAAAAGTCACTAGGTGACGGGGGCATGTGTCTGCAAGCCAAAGGCTAAGCTAACTCCTATTTCCCATTAAAACAAACTAGGATTCACTACAGACTTGTGTCCCTGAGCTCTAAACATGCTGCCCTCAACACCAGTCACCTCACAGCCTGTGACGAGGGACCAGTACTCATGCTTACTCTAATTTGTGATTCAATTTGGATGATCCTTTCAACATGGCTAAGCTAAGTTGTTTAATATCAACAGGAATGTAACCACTTATCCCAGTATTCACCAAGGAGTCCCTCTAGTTTCTTTTGGGAGACCCTCACTAGCTATTCTCTACCACAAGTATATTATTACTCCGGTGTACTCATAGCTAATAGCATCATCATGGGGTCGCCTTCTTCCCCTAACCAAGGGGGTAGTTTCCACATAAGTCCAGGAAACTATTAGAGATCCGTGAACAAAAATACTAAAAAGTGAAGTGAAAGTGAGAAATTGATTTAAAAATGCCTCTATCACTCAACTACAATCCAACTTTACTATGGCTGGGATAGGGTATGTTTAAAAACAAATATAATGCAATAGGAATGAATTACGTGTCCTTCACACATATCAGGTCAGGTCGACATGTTCCAGCCCACTCTTGCCCAAAAGGGTCATTGGCTTTCTTCAGGACCAAAGAATCAGCGGATCCCAAAGTGCCCAGATATGGGTTTTACCTTTCAGGACTTCTCAGTTTAGCTAGATATTGGTAACTATCTGGTCATGCAAGCTGCTACTCGATTTAATTCATTGACGTTAACACAATGATGTAAAACATCAAGAGATGTAACTCTGTAAAAAAAACAAAAAAAAAAACAGAAGGAGTAGGTGATTCTCTTAATAAGGGGCAGTTGGGCACCACAAGTATGGAGCTTGCGAAGTCATCACACTTAATTGAGAAGTCTAGGAAGGTAAAACCCATATCAGGGCACTTTGGGATCTGCTGATTCTTTGGTGCACTATTCCCTTTACCATTTTAGTCTGATGGAGACTGCTAGCTGCAGATTATCCCCAGGTGTCCAACCGCATCCAGAATATTTTTTATGTGCAGTATCCTTGTGTGTTAGTAGGGGCGTGGAGGGGCTCTGCATCCATTTTCAGCATTTTCCTCACCGAAAATGAGATTGCAGGTGCTATATAGGTGCCACCCAGGCACACTGATGTCACTTCTTTTCTTTCTGCGCCAGCCACCGCTGATCCAAGAGAGAGCTACCCCTTAGTCATTTTTTGACTGGTCTTTTTGGCAAATTCTTTTTGAGATTACCCCTGGTGTGTCGAGGATGTTGTCACATTAGACATACTTTATGCCCTGCAGATCCTGTCATTGGGCGATGTCCATGACAGATCCGCACCTTGTTTGGTTGTGCTGTTTGGAGCGCAACCACAACTCGAAGTTGTTCTCCAAGTGCTGGACCATGCATCTGAAAGCTTTGAGGGAGCGATCCCTAAAACTGATGATGGCCGGCACGCAACTCTGCGAAGGTCGAGGTCTTCATCGAGAGGAAGGTCCAGGGACCGGTTGCGGACTCTGAAGTCTTCGTCATCCCACTCAAAGTCCTTGGGTGAGCGGAGAAGTTGAGGCACAAGAAGTAGAGTAAGAAGTCTGTGTGCGTCAACTTCCCTCGTCTGTTGGCCGACCCAAAAAGATAGTGTTGTCATTCTAGGTCTCTTTCTTTATTACCTGCACCTGGGCCGAATCCGTGCCTTCCAGAGTTTCCGCAAGTCGGAGCAACACCTTCCCAACTGCAAGAATTTTATGAAGCCATGTGTCTCATTTTCGGGCAGTCGACCCTGTCTGAGCATCTTTGGGCCCCGTGGGTTCGGAGGGGGCCCATCGGGTTCTGTGCCGGGAGCTTCGTCCTTGGTGCCGATGGGCTCTCAGGGATCCATCCTTATTGTATTCCCTGTCTCAGACATGGAGCTGGATGGGCGTCGCCTGCCGCTGACTCCGATGCTGGCAGCTTTGCCTCTTTGTTCAGATCCTGAGCCCTTTTCTGCTGTGCTTAGCCTTGGGGACGAATGGAAGGGGTCGCTGGGCCCTTTAGAATACCAGCCATATGAAAAAGAAATAGACTGGTGTGAGGACTTGAGTGAAGCCATTGGACTGGAAATATCCCCAGACACTGGTATGCTTTCTCCTACTGCGGCTACAGAGGAGAGAGCGCAGTGGTGGTGAGGAGACTGGCTGAGGTCCTGGACCTTTAGCTACCCTTGGTGGCAGTCAAGACTAATCTCTTGACAGAGGTGCTGCAATCGGGAGCTTCCACCTCAGCACCTCTGTTCTCATTCATGAGGCCCTCACTGACGTCCTACTGGGTACCTGGTCCCACACCAGCAGGGGGATGTCTATGAACAGGGCCATTGCCCTCTGGCATCGCTCCACACCTGGGAACCCAAGTTTCCTGACGCAACACCCCACCACCCCTGAGAGCTTGATGGTCCAAGCCTCCACTTCCCATGGCTCATTTCCACCCACTGCCCAGGATAGGGAATCCAAGAGGCTGGTTTCATTTGGGAAGAGGATGTTTTCTTCCGCCAGCCTTGCATTGTGGTTTGTGGACTCTGCATGCCTTTTGGGCTGTTATTCCCACACACTGGGGGGCATGGTTGCGCATGTGCTGCCACAGGTCGAGGAGGAGTTCCCAGGCTGTACTCTCTCAGGCTGTTGCAGACAGAAGAGATGCAGCGAAGTTCACGATCCATTGCAGACTGGACACAACTGACTCGCTAGGCAGAGCGGTTTCAATGACCATGACCCTGAGGTGCCACGCTTGGCTGAGGATCTCTGCTTTTTGGGGCGATCTCCAAGCTTCCCTGCTGGATATGCCCTTTGGTGGCAAACCATCTCTTCGGAGGCAAGGCAGGTTGGGTGCTCAAGTGGTTCAAGGATTCTTGGCCCTCACAGAGACCCCTCATTCCCTCCAATCTGCCTTTTGCTCCTTTCATAGTTAAGGAAGGGGCTTCTGACCATTAAAATTGCCATCCAGCTACCGTGCTGCCCAGCCTTTATGCGGCAGAGGGCGCGGGACCCACCGACCTTGTGGGTCAGGTGGCCAGGGGTCTGGTAAGTCTGCCACCTGCCCCACCACTGGAGCAGCCTCTAAACCCTCCTAGTCTGCCTCTCTACCACCATAAGCACCCAGTTGGCGTCAGGATTCATCATCGCCTGCCCCACTGGCTATCCTTTACTTTGGACAGGTGGGTTTTGCAGATTGTCCAAAGGGCTGCTCACTCCCCTTCAAAACTACCCCTCGATCCATGCCACCATCTTATGACCGGATGATGGAGGATCGCCTGTCCCTTCTCTGCGAGGAAGTTGCAACTCTCCTGGCTGTCGGAGCCATAGAGAGATTTCCAGTGTCAGATGTAGGCTGTGGTTACTACATCCTGCTACTTTCTACTTCCCAAAAAGGACAAGGGTCTTTGCCCTATCCTTGACCTACGAGCCCTCAATCTCTTCCTCATGAAGTATTAATTTAAAATGCTCACGCTGGCTCAGGTCTTGTCTGCCCTGGGCCAAGGAGACTAGATGGTAGCGTTGGACTTGCAGGATGCTTATTTTCACATCCACATCCTTCCTGCCTAAAGATATTACTTGTGGTTCACGGTAGACCACAAGCGCTTTTAGTTTTCCATGCTCCCCTTTGGCCTTACCAGTGCCCCTCGGGTGTTCACTAAGGTGATGGCAGTGGATGCAGCTCATCTGCAGAAATCAGGGGTATCAGTTTTCCTCTTTCTCGATGCCTGACCGTTGAAGACTAGCTCACCACACGCTGTTGTCTCCCACCTCCAGAATACTGTGAACCTCCTGCATTCACTTGGGTTGACTCTAAACGTGCAGAATTCACACCTGACTCACTCTTAGATGCTCCCTTTCATCGAAGGTGTTCTGGACACAGTGCAGTTTCAGGCTGATCCTCCCAAGAGACGAGGCTAGGATATTCAGGCTATGATATCGATGTTTCAGCCTCTACCCTACATTTTGATGAGGCTGACTCTGTGGCTGCTGGGCCTCTTGACCTTCATGTATCCTGCTGGTGACACGTGCAGTAGAACCTGAAGTTCCAGTGAGCGCATTATCAGTGAAATCTCTCTGACATGGTCCCGACCTCAGAGGAATCTGCGAAAGACCTGCAGTGGTGGTGAACAAACCGTAATTGGGCCAGGGACAGATCCGTCTCCCCTCCCCACCCCGATCTGAAGATAGTGACATATGCATCACTCCCGGGATAGGGCAACCATCTGGGAGAGGCGGAGATCAGAAGAATCTGGTCTCCGGCTGAAGTGGAACTCCACATCAACATGCTGAAGCTCTGTGTGATTCAACTGGTATTGAAAGCCTTTCTTCCCTCTATCAAGGGAAAGATAGTGCAGGTGTTCATGGACAACACCACTGCCATGCGGTACTGCACAAGCATGTCAGGTGAAATCGTGGACACTAAGTTTAGAGGCCCTTCATCTCTGAACATGGCTTGAACAGCAGAGCATACCCCTAGTGCTTCAAGATCTGGCTGGCTCTCTGCCACTAGCCCCCACCAGAGGTTTGCACCAGAACCTCGCTGTGTTACAAGAATGAAAGGAATGCATTGGCAGCTCTTTGACTGCTGCATAGAGGACTTAGTGGGAGACTGAGATCTGTGGCTGGAGTTGCTCCCACTCACCTGTGGACCAAGGACTCACCCAGACTTCACCTTCATAGACCTCACAGCGTCTGGGCCATCCATTGAGCGTCCTTAAGCCTGTATCCCTCAGCATCACGACCACTCCATAGAAGCAATTGGTGGACAAACTCAACTGAAAATACCCAGTGGATCACGAATGGCATTGCCATCCAGACGTGGCACAAGGTCTCTTTAAGACGTGGGGAGAGCCTCCGCTGAGAAGGCGCAATGTCAGCAGTTTTGCACGCTGGAGTTTCTAAGGCAGCACTCGCTCAGATACGTTTTCCGTCTCGAGCGGAATTCAGGCATCCTGTACCCCTTTCCACCCATAACACTCCTGCCTAGAGTTCTCAAGAAGATCAGGAACGACCGGGCCGAAATAATTCTTGTGGCTCCCTACTGGGCATGGAAAGTCTAATATCCAGAGCTGCTGATCGGAATCAGACTTTCCCTTCAGGAAGATCTTCTGTCGCAGCAGCAGGGGAGGGTCCTTCACCTGAAACTGTCCACTCTCGCCTTATTGGATGTAGATTGAGCAGTGGCAGTTGATAGCCTTTCACCTTCCTCCCAAACTCTGTAATGTCATACCAGGTATCCCTCCACCAAAATGGAATGTCTGTTGTTGGAAGAAATTTGTGGCATGGTGCACAGACAAGTCTGTTGATCCCCTTTCCGCCCCTCTTTCGGATGTTCTACTGTTTAGTCTTTCTTTTGCCCAGCCGGGCTCTGCTTTGAGCTATTAATCTTCTATTTCTGCTTTTTGCCGTTGTCTGATCAACCCTTCTTGTCCAAGTCTCCATTAGTAGGTAGTTTCCTCAAAGGTTTTCATTACGCCCCAGTGGGATCTTAATTTCGTTCTTACCTTTTTGATGTGTACTCCTTTCAAGCCTCTCCACAATTGTCCCCTCAGCCTTCCTTGTGGCAATTACGTCTGCCTGCAGGGTGATTGAGTTGCAAGACTCGCCATCCAAACCTCCCGACCTCTCTATCTATCATGAACAAGTGGTGCCTCGCACTAGGGCCTCTTTTCTGCCAAAGTGGTCACACCTTTTCATGTAAGCCAGTCTGTCACCTTGCCTACTTTTTACTCTCCCAGGCATCTAAGGAAGAGGAGAGACCGCAGTGCCTGGATCTAAAAACAGTGATGACGTTCTACCTTGATCATACAAAACAGCTCCGGGTGGATGACCAACTCTTCGTAGGGTATGTGGGTGCAAAGAAAGGGCTGCCATGCAGAAGTGGAGCATCTCCATATGGGTCGTACTCTCCATTAAGATGTGCTACACACTGGCCAAAAAGCCCCCTTGGAGCTTGCAAGAGGTTTCTGTCCACCTGAGAAGAGGTGTGTACAACTCCCAGGCTAGGAACAAAGGCTGTTGCCACACTGTAGGTGTGACCGCCCCTCCCACAGAATGAGCTGCAAAGGGGTTTACCCCGAAAGGCAACCATCAAAGGTGATGCTGTCTTTGAAGGGACACTATGACAACACTCCTGCGCAGGAAGCCTTTTGTTTCACCTCGACTGGGTAGAGCTAGGGCCAAAGAAATGAAAAACAGTTTTAGATACCGTTTTTCGTGTTTGTGCAACCCATGGTAGCCTCACCCTCAGAAGTGGGCTACTGAGGTCCTTACACTCAAGGAAGACTTCAGCCATGTTGGTTTGGCATGCAAGATGCACTCTGGAATAACCAGATGCCTCACATCACTGGAACAGTGTCCGCAGACAGAAGGGGACCTACTAGCCCATTGGCTAGTGACCGCTTGGCCCCTCAAAGCACTGTTCTGGGATGTAATGGGCACCCCTTTCACTTGAGATTTTAGTACTCGCTGGATTTGGACCAAGGACAAGATGAAGACCACTTTGCACCTGTTGGAAGCGCACAAAGAGATGCTGCGACGTTGGAGCAACTGCACCTGCTGCACTATGGGTTTATAGAGTTTTAACCCTGTTCTGCATGCCTGGGTCAGGGAAAAGTTGATTCCCAGTCCCAGTCTGAGGCAGAAACACCAAGGGGCAGTTGACTGGTCCCCACAGAATGACACTGGAGACATTAAAGCTGGAAGAGCCCAAGCAGCATCTCTGGTAGTCATTTCAGCTGTTTTGTCTCTACCGGACGCTGGGCACTTTGATAGACAATTTGAGAATAGCCAGAAGTAGCACCCAAGTCTGCTGTGCCCGTGGGCTTTGCTTGTGACCAGATTTATCCACCCCAAGGGACACTAGCCCCCACCAGAGGTTTGCACCAGAACCTCGCTGTGTTACAAGAATGAAAGGAATGCATTGGCAGCTCTTTGACTGCTGCATAGAGGACTTAGTGGGAGACTGAGATCTGTGGCTGGAGTTGCTCCCACTCACCTGTGGACCAAGGACTCACCCAGACTTCACCTTCATAGACCTCACAGCGTCTGGGCCATCCATTGAGCGTCCTTAAGCCTGTATCCCTCAGCATCACGACCACTCCATAGAAGCAATTGGTGATTGTCCTGTAAAGATGGAACTCACTTTAAAAACATTGATGGTCGCGTAACTGTCCAAAGATTCCTTTTTGGACTCCAAGACCACTATCCTGTCAGATTTGGTCACCCAACCGGGGTTAGATTCGCCAAACTCAGTGTTACAAACTTTTCCAAATGTTTCACAAGTTTTCAAAGTTTTGACTTGCTAGTGCGTGTTTGCGCTTAATGTCAAAGTTTTTAAATGCTTTAAAAAATCATATCTTCGGAACCCTTCTCTAGATTTTAGTCATCAAGGAGTCTAAAAATTCATAAAAATATGATTTATTTTTATTAATTGTTGTCGTGCCTCTTTCTAGTTTGGTGACCTTCTTAATCCATTGTTTGTTGCTATTAAATGCTTTACACATTAAGTTGCTGAGCCTTGCTGCTCTGTGCCAAAGCTACCAAAGATTGAGCTGAAAATAAAGTAAATAACTCTGACTAGAGCCAAGAAGACAAATGTGAGTGTACTGCGCGATAAGGACCTAACCCCGTCATATAATACATCCATTTTGTTACAACTACTTAGCGAATAACACAGTAGGGCTGTCTGTTTTCTCATCTATGTGAGAAGAGAATCAGTAAGCGTATGAAAATGTCAAGAAGAAGATATCATGGCAAAGCAGGTACAAATAAACATAATGAAAAAAAGGCAGGACAAAATGAATCTTTGGAGTGTAGCAGTAACCCCAAGAGTCTATAGATCAGTGAACACTGGGATTGTGAGAAATTGGGTTATTGGTTTAGGGGAGAGGGGACCCTACTCAAGCAACAACCACAAACCCTGTCAGGGTGAACCATAAAAGTCACTGAATTAACTTGTGCTTAACCCTTTAGCAGCTTGGCACAAAATCAGACAGGCTTACCTTAGAGACAGTGTGTAAAGTATTTAAGAGGCACACAAACAATAATAAAGTGAAAACACAACACCAGCAAAATCCTTAATCAATTTAGAAAAATAGTCAAATCTATTACATTATTTGATACCAAAACAACAAACATCCACTCATTGAACCAGAAATATGCAGTTTGAAATACAATTGGTCAATATAGCGCTTAAAAGCACAAAGCGCCACTCGCGGTTACCTGGTCCTGCAAGACTGGATGAAAGTCACAAGTTTAAGCCTACTGCAGTGGAACGCGGGTCAGATACAGCGACCAGGCTAGTCCCACTGAAAGAGTTACCTTCTCAAGCTATGGTACAAAAATCCAGTTTGCGGTGGACTATGCCCAAGCAGGGAGAGTGACGTAGATGTTCTTTGCAGAAGTGTAAGAGCACAGCGGATGGCTGTCACTGTAGTGCAAAGATACTATTGGGTGTCACGGACGGTCGTTGCTGGAGCTTTGCATTGGTGGTCACCCTGGGAGGTCGATACTGTAATGCAAAGTATAGAGCTGGCATTGCTGGTCATTGCTGGTGGTTGGTGTAGTGTAAAATCAGGTCCACTGGAGCTTTGCTTTGCCAATCATTGAAGGCAATGAGATCACAGCGCAAACTGGCTCATCTACGGGTGTGAAGAGTCCAAAACTTAAGGATTTCTCTCTTTTTTTCCAGAGGAGTGCTTTCTGAGGCCCACCAAAGGCCCGGACCTGCGAAGGTGCCTTTGGAGGATCAGGGACTCACTCTTGCAGAGGTCAGCATGTCTCAGACAGCTCCATTTGTAGCTCCAGGCAGGTTCAGTTGCAGCAGGTCAGCTGGGCAGTTCCAGGGATGCCTCTGGAGCTTGTTGTGTCCCTTTAACTCTGAACAGGAGATCAGTCAGCTGACCATTAGAGTCACTTAAAGTAACCTTGGACAAAGGGAGCAGGTCCAGTCTTCCTTCTCAGACAGCAGGGCAGGCCTCGGGCAGCAGGGCAATCCTTCTCCTGTAGTATCCACAGGTCCAGGAGTGTACTGAATGGTTGCTCTGAGGGTCCAGTATCTATACCCTGTGCCAGCTTTAAAAGGGAGATTCTTCTAGACCTACCCACACATATGGTTCTGGAATTTCTTTTCTCCCTTCTCTGGTCCCCGGATGTCTGGAGTCACAAAATAGTAGTATGAAGTTCTGTGCAGAGCTTCTCCTCTCCTATCTCGTCAGGATGGCCCATCCTGCCAACACCAATGTGCCCTTTGTGACACTGTCTGGGAGGAATACACAAAAGCCAACTGTCAACTACACTTTGTGCTGTGACCCAGGACTCAGGCTGCAGATGCCAAATGATTAGGATAAAAAATGCCAACTTTCTAAAAGTGACATTTTCAGAATTATGACATAAAATCTGACTTTACCATTAGAGAGGGTTTTTAAATTGTAGTTCAGTAGTGACCATACTTTGACGTTCATACCTGTTTCAAATGCAAAGTTAGTACTTATTAAATGTAATAAGGTGACTCAATGTTATCCTATAGGAGAGGTAGGCCTTGCAGTAGAGAAAAACAAATTTAGGGTTTTTTCACTACCAGGACATATAAACCTTAAAAGTGCATGTCCAGCTTTTTCAGTACACTTCACCCTGATATATGGGCTGTTTAGGATCTAACCTGCATGCTTAGGCCTGGAAAAAGGTTTATTTTTACAAGTTGAAATGAGAATTTAAAACTC
This sequence comes from Pleurodeles waltl, assembly GCF_031143425.1. Lineage (NCBI taxonomy): Eukaryota > Metazoa > Chordata > Amphibia > Caudata > Salamandridae > Pleurodeles > Pleurodeles waltl. The sequence goes on from NC_090437.1 coordinate 326,407,901, forward strand.
CACACAGGGTGCAATGGCAGGCCTGAAACATTTTTAAAAGGCTTTTGAGTGTGTGGCACACTGATAGTCGAAGTACGGCCTGGGGGCCACATGCAGCACTCCTTACATTTACATGTGCCCCACTGGTCAACAACAGCACTGCTTTCCTGTTTACTCGACTTAGCACTAACATCAAAAGGATGTGAAGTCAACAGGTGAGCATTTATTACAAATGTTAATTGAAGTTAAAGAAATGAAGTAACTAGAGTGACCTTCATCACTTAAGTTCAGGAAAACCTTCATTTTTTAATAAATGTTGCTGCAAAAGTGAAAAAATATGATAGTCTTTTCAGAAATCAAAAAGTGCATTTCATTAAGGCTGATCTGCTTCTCCTTAGTAATTCAGAATATTAGTGTATTGAGATGTATTTGTTTTAAAAGTGGTAGTTTTCAGACATGAATTTAGAAAAAAATAATTCTCCCCACCCTGATAAAAATGCCAATAGTGAACGAAATCAAAGATAGGAGAAGGTTTTGTACACATCCAGAAGTCACATATTTCGAGGACCTCTTATGTGATAATGAAGAACAAGCATTTTCAATGCAGCGGGTTTTACATTTGCTCAAGTTAGAGCTATTAGTGTTGTAAACTCCTAACCGAACTTTTCTTGCCACACAAATTAAAAGAAAAAAAAACGCAGCCCAATCGCACTATGAAAAATGCAGCGCGATCGTCCTAAAATTGAAAACGGAAAAACCGAGCGCGATCGCGCTTTGTAAACCCCAGCGCGATCGCCTGCGTGGAAAATAAACAAATAAAGTAGTCCGGAAACCATGCTAAAAACATCGAGCATCGTATGTTTTTAGTAGTTTACCGGTGCTGTGTAGGTGGGCTAAACACCGGAAGCGGCATGACGTATGCATGCCTTTCACAAATGAAACCAAGCGGATTTTAAAAGGCAAGCCCACGAACCAATGAAAGTGACTGACGTGACATGGGTGTGGTTGGAAGCTCAAAAAGAGATTACTACAGGGGACGAGCGCTTTGCGTTCGCCCCCAAAAAGGAGGAAAAGTGAAATAACACAGTGGCATAGGATCACACGATTTTGTTAAGTGGGAAAGCGAGGAAATAATCCCAGATCATCTGGTTTCACATTGTGCAATTCAGCCAATATATATATATGTTCGATGGCATGTGTAGCTGCAGATACACATGCTGTGCATATATATCACCCTTGTATGTTGGGCTCGGAGTGTTACAAGTTGTTTTTCTTCTAAGAAGCTTTTTCAAGTCACAAGATCGAGTGCCTCCTGTCGGTGATAGAGCGCATGGGCATCGAGTCCTTTGTTGGATTGTTTCCTTTCCGCTGTTGGGTTTGAATGTGTTCCCTCTCGCTCCGGTAGATCTCGGTTCGGTACTATCTGAACTTCTCTATCTTTTCCTTCAACTTCGGCATCGTTTTTCAAACGCGTTTCTGACTACACTCGATCTGATTTTATTGTCGGGATCGATTAAACGCCCTTTGGGTCACCCGCGCCCTTCTTGGGCCTACTGCGTCGCAAGCTCATGGATCGGACTCCATTTCGATTCTGTCCTCTGTGCCACGCCAAATTCCCCTATACTGACGAGCATTCGGTGTGCAACCTCTGCCTCTCTCAGCACCACAAAGAAGAGACCTGCGAGGCATACAGATCCTTCCAATCCAAAGAGACCGTATTGGATCAAAGAGCAAGAGACCTAGAGATGGCATTGAAGTCAGTGGAACAAACACCCATCATCTTCGGTGAGGAACAGGCACAGACCGCGGTCTCCATCCCAGACTCCGACTCCAACCATGACTCAGATGGGGACAGACAAATTATTTCTGCGGTGCAGCACGCAAATGCACCAGCCCCTTCCCATCAAAAACAGATTAAAAAGTCACAAAAGGCTCTGGGTCCCACCCAGAAACAAAATATTGTAGACCGACCCGCGGGTTTGGCACTGAAAAAGGCAAAAACTCACTCCACCGAACAGACTACCATGCCTGTTTCGGCATCGAGTCAAAAGATGGAGGCTTCCATTTAGAAACCGAAACGGCTACATACCACATTAGAGACGAAACATCCACGCTCCTCTTCGGAGCCGAAACATCCAAGCTCCTCCTCGGAGCCGAAAAAACTTTCATCTGCGGCTCAAACCACTTTTTTATTGATGGGAAGCAAAAAGGTTCCATCTCCAGAACAGGAAACAGATGAAACAAACATTAGACCAATTCTTGAGGCCATGGACCCTAAACAAAGGAGAATACAGATCCAAAAGGATACAGGGAAGATTATTGCCTTACCTCCTCCTATAACAATGAGGAAACTAACATTCCAACAAACTTTGGAAACTGGCCCTTCACCGGGGAAAATATTTAAACATAAGGAGAAGCCAAAGACTGTGCATCAGCCTTCTCCACTGCATTCGCCTTTTCTTCCCTCATTTCCACCACCTCACACTCCACCACCACCCACACAGTTTTCAACACAATCTTCTGTTTCATCACATGGGGATTATCTAGGTGATAATACCTATGACATAGACCCATGGGATATGTATGATTCTGACCTAATTCCATCAAATGACCCTGATCTGGATCCCACAAGGCCGTCTCCACCTGAAAACACCACAACCTATAATCAGGTCATTTCCAGGGCAGCCACAAACCACAACGTACAGATGCACTCTGAGCACATAGAGGAGGATTTCTTATTCAATACTCTTTCCTCTACACAGAAGCAATACCTATGTTTGCCAATGTTACCAGGTATGTTAAAACATGCTGATGACATTTTTAAAGAGTCAGGAAAAGCAAGGGTATTAACACCTAGGGTGGACAAAAAATATAAAGCTGCATCATCTGATCCAGTCTTTATATCACAACAAATGCCACCTGATTCCATTGTGGTCAGTGCAGCTAGAAAAAGAGCAGTCAGTCAGTCCACGGGGGATGCTCCTTCCCCTGATATGGAAAGCCGCAAATTTGATGCAGCAGGCAAAAGGGTGGCAACTCAAGCTGCAAATCAATGGAGAATTGCCAGTTCCCAAGCTCTTATAGCTGGTACGAGAGGGAACATTGGGAAGAGATAAAGGAGTTCCTTCAATACCTCCATACGGAACATCAGAAAAGAGCACAGTAGATAGTGGCAGAAGGACAAGCTACTGCCACCAATCAGATTAGATCTGCACTAGACGCAGCTGACACCGCAATTAACACAAGTGTCATGATCAGAAGGCATGCTTGGTTGCGGTCCTCAGGTTTTAAACTTGAAATACAACAAGTGGTCCTCAATATGCCATTTAATAAACAGCAACTATTTGGACCTGAGGTGGATACCCCCATTGAGAAATTAAAAAAGGACTCCGATACTGCAAAGGCCATGGGTGCCCTTTACACAACACCTTTTTGGGGTACTTTTCGCAAGCCCCAGTTCAGAGGAGGGTTTAAACCCCAAACATCAGAGGCCTCTACGTCCCAACAAAAATAGGGACAACAATATTATTCCAGGGGATTTTTCAGGGGCTCCTATAGAGGACCCAATTTCAGATTTATGGGCAAATCCACAGCCACAAAAGGTGCCTCCACCTCTTCAAAGCAGTGACTTCCTCTGCATCCCCATACAGCACACATCTCCTGTGGGAGGAAGACTGCAATATTTCTACCGTCATTGGCAACAGATAACATCAGATCAATGGGTACTGTCGATTATCCACAATGGTTATTGCCTAGCGCTCATCTCCACTCCACCAAACATTCCCCCTCATTCACACAGGCTTTCTCCTGAACACATTGTTCTGTTAAAACAAGAGGTAGAATCTCTTCTACTCAAAGGGGCAATAGAGTTAGTTCCCATCTACCAACAAGGGACAGGAGCATATTCTCTATACTTCCTCATACCAAAAAAGATGGCACTCTGAGACTATTCCTCGAGCTCAGACCTCTCAATCAGTACATTCTCAGAGCATTTCCACATGGTCACTCTACATTGATGTCATTCCCTTGTTACAAAAACAAGACAACATGGCAGCATTAGATCTAAAAGGTGCTTACTTCCACATTCCTATCCATCCAGCACACTGCAAATACTTAAGGTTTGTGATAGCAGGCAAACACTATCAATTCAAAGTGCTACCCTGCACTCAAGGGTATTCTCAAAATGTCTAGCAGTGGTTGCAGAGTACCTCATAAGACAGTATATACATGTATTTCCCTATCTAGACGGCTGGCTCATAAAAGCCAGCAACATTCAAACCTGTCAACAACAACACACAATACGCAATAGATACCTGTAGCAGAGCCGACGCAACTCCACTACAAGTTGATCCCCGTGGAGGAATGGGACAGTACCCAGGGTGCGCCTTCCAGAACCCAGAAGCCGCGTCACAGGACGACGACCCGGTTATCTAGAAACAAATGAGCCAAAAGGGAAGCACAGCACATCCACAGGGAGAGAAAAGCCTGGCAGAAACGCCAGCCGAAGAGGAAGATCACAAACGGCCAAGAAGAGGAGAAGAAACGTCGACACGGGTGATGGCTCGTCGAGAAGAATCACCGTGGAGCGCTTTACAACGCCGCAGTGTAAGTGCCTTCATACTAAACCCCTCAGGATATTGTTGGTGAAAGGGGTTCTATAATCCTTTCATCTTCAGTGCTCATTTTATTTGATTTTCTTTTTCTTTTGAGACTCTGGGAATTTCCTTCTTCTTTTTTTTCTTTGTTTGCTGTAGTTTGTTTGTTTTGTTTTCCATTACCTATGGCTGTCGGGTTAAAAGAAATATGAGCCTAGAGACAGGACCAGGTCTTATAAGCCCTGAGGGTCCTCTTGTGCCTTCATTCAAAGAAGCTCGTTTTTCTTGGTTTTCCCAAAGCCTAGATACTTTCTTTTGTGACAATTATTTCACTGGACTCACTCTCTCGGCTTCTTGGTGAGATGTCCCACACCCCCTATCCCACACCCCCTATCCCACAAGCTAAGAGTGCTGAAAGGAAAGACCCTTACCTGTATTATATTTGTTTTCTTTTCTCCTTTCCGCTCCGGGGGAGTGCCTGGGCGGTTCATCCATTGGTACACAATTGTTTGGTGTATCGAGGTGCATCTTTCCTGGCATAAAATACCCTACCTCTTGTAACCCCGATTTCCATAGGTTCTGAGTTGTCGGCTTTATGAGGACAATTCCGCGCAATATGACCCAATTCAGCGCAGTTGTAGCATTGTGGTATTTGATTGGGGGTTCTTTTCTAGGCTTCTGGAAGATATTTATATATATATATATATATAGAGAGAGAGAGAGAGAGAGAGAGAGAGAGAGAGAGAGAGAGAGAGAGAGAGAGAGACAAAAAGAGAAGAAGAAGAGAATAAAAAAGATAAAAGACTAACAAGAACCATTTGTCGAACTACAACAACAATACCCTACACAGGCTAGGGTTCACAATCAATTACTAGAAATCTCACCTTCAGCCAGCACAAATTCAACCATATCTAAGAGCAATTCTGAACACTCAGTCAGCATTAGCCTACCCAAATTCACAACGAATTCAAGCGTTCCACACACTCACATCCCAATTACAATTTAATCTAATTTACACAGTAAGATTTATCATGAAGTTATTGGGAATGATGGCATCATGCATAGCAATAGTGCCCAATGCACGTCTAAACATGGGACCCCTACAACAGTGACTCTCACAACAATGGTCTCAGGCACAGGGTCAACTTCACGATCTAGTGTTGTTGGACCACCATACTTACAACTCTCTGCAATGGTGGAATCACACCAACTTATCAAAGGGGCAGCCATTTCAGGACCCAGTGCCTCAGACCATAATCACCACAGATGCATCAGTGACAGGTTGGGGAGCCCATCTCAACAATCTTACAATTCAGGGAGAATGGGACTCAATCCAACAGACTTACCACATAAATCACTTGGAATTGCTGGCAGTGTTCTTAGCAATCGAAGCATTCCAACCACAAATCACACACAAAACAGTGTTGATGAGGACAGACAACATGACAACAATGAATTATCTGCAAAAACAGGGGGCCCACATTCATCTTAATTGTCCCTCCTAGCACAAACAATTTGGAAATGGGCGATTCAAAGTTGCATTCAACTATTAGCAGAGTATATCCCAGGGATACTCAACCAACTAGGGGACCTCTTAAGCAGGACGCAGCAACAAATACACAAATGGGAGATTCACCCACAAGTAATTCAACACTACTTTCACATGTGGGGAACACCAAACCTAGATCTCTTCGCAACAAGCGAAAACGCAAAATGCCCAAACTTCGCGTCCAGGTACCCACACCCTCAATCCAAGGGCAATGCTCTGTGGATCAGTTGGTCAGTGATATTTGCTTTTTTTTTTTTTTTCAAATATATTTTTATTTAACTGTTTGCTGTTTTACATTTGTAGGTCATTTTACAGTAACGTTTTGTCATTATTATACACATCTCTTAAGTTGTCCGCACCACTGTTTTGCTTTGTTTGCATTGTGTTTCACAATTACTTGCTCAATTCAGTAGTTTAATAATACTTGTGTAATATTGCTCCCATCACTTAATCAATCCGACTTTATGGAGACAGTACTTACAGTGCCCCTCGTTACTTTTAATATTGGTGACCTGATAACAGACTTAACTCCACTTCAAACTGTATATAGGCTTAATGGCTCATGTGGGTGTGGCTGCTTAACTTCAAAGAGGGGGGGTTTGACATAGAGTTTCATACTATGTAGGAGCGGTCTATCTACTATTCCCCTCCCTCCTTCGTTCTTTTAGTTATTGCGTCCTGTCCTCTGTACTCGCTCCCTCTGCGCCGGGCCAGCGGGGCTCCTGATGTTCCTCCCATCCTGTTTTCTGGAACTTTCGCTTACAAGCACATCAGGTGACCCTCTCAAGTGGTTCCTCCCATCCCCTCAGGTACCATTGGTCCCTTCGTTAGGCCGTCCCACCTTATCACTAGGTTTTCCCACTCCGGGGCAATGGGTGTCTGGCGGACTCCCCTGGCCTCCTCGGCCTTAAGGACCTGCAGTTCAGCTCTGGACCATCTTGTGACATCGCCTCTCCATTCTGTCAATGAAGGGGGTGCATTTGATTTCCAACCCTTCGTAATCAGCCTTTTGTAAAGGGCCAGGGACAGGTCAAGGAAACGACTCTCTACCCTGCTCCATTTGGCACTAGCTCTGAGGCCCAATAGACAAATGTCGGGGGTTGGCCGGAGTTCCGTACCGAACAGCTCCATGAGATTAGTCGTCATCGCCGTCCATCCCCTCTGGAGCATCGTGCATCCCCACATCATATGATCAAAGTCGGGTTCCCCGTCTCCACATCTGGGGCAAGTCCTGGGCTCCCCCCCGTATATGCGGTGCAGCCGTTGAGGAGTAAGGTATGTTCTGTGTAGATAGTTGTATTGTATGTATCTCAGCCTAGTGTTGCGTGAGATCACCCCAGGGTAAGCAAGTGCTCTAGTCCACTCTGACTCGGTCAGGTCCCGCCCAATTGTCTTCACCCATTTTTCTCTTAGGGATCGCAGGGGATCCACTGCTACCTCTATCTGAGCCCTGTAAATTTTTGCTATTAGGTGAGTTTCCTCTCCCTCTGTCAGCAGGAGGTGCAACACCCCGTGGGGAGCGGGTTCTGCATTGACCGTGGTCCAATGCTCCTTCAGGGTATGCACCAGCCTTCCAAAGAGTAAAAACTGTCCTATTGGGACCCCCCCCCTCTACTACATCAGCAAAGCTCCTCAGCACCCCCTCCCTGAATAGCTCCCCCACTGTCTCTATCCCTGCTCTCGTCCAAGGCCCCAAACCGAGTCCCCCTGGCCCCTCCGCCCTCACGTCCAGAGCGACGGCCGCCAGCGGCAGAGCGGGAGAGTATGGTGGCCCCACTCCAGTCCTCCTCTCACATTGTTTCCAGCATCTCATCGCCACATTGTACATTATGTTGCCTCTAATGGGGGCCATCTTCCTGCCCGCCATATTTGCTGCAATCTGAGCTATGTCGATTTCACCGTTTGCGGTGGCCAGGTACAGCCGCCCCCTACCCGCTAGCCAGCCGACCACCCATTGTAACTGAGATGCCAGGTAATAGCCTACGAAATCTGGGGCGCCCAGGCCCCCCCAACCGCGTCGGCCTACAGATGGTCGAGAGCGCAGTTCTTCTGCGGCCCTCATCCCATATTAGTTCTCTGAGCAAGGCGTTCAACTCTCGGAACCATGCCGCGGGGATCTGTAGTGGTAAGTTAGCAAAATAGTAGAGGAGGCGTGGTAGCATGACCATTTTTTAGAGCGCCACTCTGGCCATGATTGTTAGTTTTAATGATCTCCAAAACCCCACCGAGGAGCGCAATGATCTAAGCGTCCTGCTGAGGTTACCGTCCCTAAGATCGTTTAATTCGTGAAATATCTGTATGCCCAAGTATTTAAATGTCCGCGGGGCCCAATTTACGTCAGCTGGGCACGCATCTGGGCGTGCACTGTCTGACATCACGGGGAATACATATGTTTTCCTCCGATTAAGTCGGAGTCCCGATAGGCCCCCGAAGTCTTCCAGTATTCCCAATGCCCACGTGAGTCCTCATCAGTGATATTTGCTTACGCTTTTCCCCCTCTCCCACTAATTCCATTTCTGGTCAACAAGATCCGTCACACCTCACTCACTATGATACTCGTAGCTCCCACGTGGGCACGTCAACACTGGTACACAACACTGTTGGATCTGTCTGTAGTACCACACTGCAAGCTTCCAAACAGATCAGACTTGTTAACTCTGAACAAAGTTCAAATCAGGCATCCCAATCCCAGTGTGCTCAATTTGCCGATTTGGCTCCTGAAGTCATAGAATTTGGATATTTACAGCTCCCATTAGAATGTGTGAACATTCTGAAAGAAGAATGCAAACCTACAACTAGACAGTGCTATGCAGCTAAATGGACATGTTTTGTATATTACTGTCAACCTAAAAACATTAATCCATTTAAAGCATCAGTACAGGATATTGTTTATTTGCTTCACTTACAAAAAGCAAATCTAGGGTATTCATCTATTAAAATTCATTTTAACAGCAATATCAGCTTACCTCCAAACAGACAGCTTACTTCTCTGTTTAGAATACCTGTCATAAAAGCTTTTATGAAAGGCCTTAAAAGAGTTATCCCACCTAGAACTCCACCAGCTCCTGCCTAGAATCTCAATATTGTACTCACAAGACTTATGGGTCTACCATTTGAACCTATGCATTCTTGCGCTCTTTGATTTCGGTCATTGAAAGTTGCTTTCCTGGTAGAAATTACTTCCTTAAGGAGAGTAAATGAAATTCAAGCATTCACACTAGAAGAACCTTTCTTCCCAAATTCACAAACACAAAATAGTACTTAGAACAAATCCAAAATTTCTACCAAAAGTGTTTTTGCCATTTCACATCAGTCAGTCTGTGGAATTGCCAGTCTTCTTTCCACAGCCAGATTCAGTTGCTGAAAGAGCTCTTCATACTCTTGTTCTCAAAGGAGCTCTCATGTATTATATAGACAGGACAAAAGATTTTAGGAAAATAAAACAACTTTTTGTGGCTTTTCAACAGCCTCAAAAAGGGAATCCTATTTCAAAACAAGGATTAGCCAGATGGATAGTAAAGTGTATTCAGACTTGATGTCTTAAAGCTAAAAGGCAAATTTTAGTAACTCCTAAAGCACATTCTACTAGAAAGAAAGGATCTTCAATGGCATTTTTAGGAAATATACCAATAGCAGACATATGTGAAGCAGCCACATGGTCCACACCACACACATTTACTAAACACTACTGTGTGGATGTGCTGTCTCGCCAACAAGCAAATGTAGGTCAAGCAGTGCTTAACCTCTTCTGTGCCTTGGACGAGATGATCTCGTCCATGGCACAGGGGAACTTGGGGGCGCGCTAGCGCGCCCCCCGTGCACCCCCCTTCCCCCCCCAAGTCGGGGATGGAAGGGGAAGACCTCGTCGCGCTGGAAGCTCTGCTTCCAGCGCGATTGAAAAAGAAATGCAAAAGCATTTCTTTTTCAATCACTTGGGAGGCCCGGAGGGGCTTCAAAGGGAAGGAAAAGTATTTCCTTCCCTTTGAAGTCCCTCCGAGGGTTTCAAAAGCCGGATTGCTTGCAATCCGGCTTTTGAAACCCCACTAGACACCAGGGCTTTTTTTTTTTTTCTTAGAAATTGACAAAAGGGAGCGACCCCTTGGGCAAGGGTCGCTCCCAGGGGGGGCATTTTTTTGAAAAGGCCTTTTCTGCCCCCCCTGGGGGCAGATCGGCCTTATTAGGCCGATCTGCCCCCAGGGGGGGTAGAAACCTCTAGGCACCAGGGACCATTTTTTTTTTTTTTTTTGTTTCATTTTTTTTTATTGAGGTGGGGAGCGACCCCTTAGGCAAGGGTCGTTCCCCTTGGGGGAAAATTATATTTTGGCCATTTCTGCCCCCTTTGGGGGCAGATTGGCCTATTTTGATGAGGCCAATCTGCCCCCAAGGGGGGTAGAAACCACTAGACACCAGGGATTTTTTTTTTTTTTTATTGTTATTGACAAAAGGGAGCGACCCCTTGGGCAAGGGTCGCTCCCAGGGGGGCATATTTTCGGGAAGGCCTTTTCTGCCCCCCCTGGGGGCAGATCGGCCTACAATTAGGCCGATCTGCCCCCAGGGGGGGCAGAAACCTCTAGGCACCAGGGACCATTTTTTTTTTTTTGTTTCATTTTTTTTTTTTGGGTGGGGAGCGACCCCTTAGGCAAGGGTCGCTCCCCTTGGGGGAAAATTATATTTTGCCCATTTCTGCCCCCCTTGGGGGCAGATTGGCCTATTTTGATGAGGCCAATCTGCCCCCAGGGGGGGTAGAAACCACTAGACACCAGGGAGTTTTTTCTTTGCGTGAATTTCACGCAAAGGGAGCGACCTCTTAGGCAAGGGTCGCTCCCTGGGGGGGAGGGGAATTTATTTTAGGCCATTTCTGCCCCCAGGGGGGGAAGAAACCTCTAGGCGCCAGGGCAAATTTTTTTTTTTTTTGTTTCATTTTTTTTTTTTTGAGATGGGGAGCGACCCATCAGGCAAGGGTCGCTCCCCTGGGGGGCAAATTGTATTTAGACCATTTCTGCCCCCCTGGGGGCAGATTGGCCGATTTTAGGTCAATCTGCCCCCAAGGGGGCAGAAACCACTAGGCACCGGGGATTTGTTTTTTGGCGCCAATGTCACGCAGGGGGAGCGACCCCGTAGGCAAGGGTCGCTCCCGGGGGGGGTGGGGGTTGGGGGGGCAAATTTATTTTAGGCCATTTCTGCCCCCCCGGGGTACAGATCGGCCTATTATTAGGCCGAACTGCCCCCGGGGGGGGGGGGGGGGGCAGAACACTCTAGGCGCCAGGGCAATTTTTTTTTGTGTTTTTTTTTTTTGTTGTTTCTTTTTTTAGAGATGGGGAGCGACCCATCAGGCAAGGGTCGCTCCCCTGGGGGGGGGGCAAATTGTATTTAGACCATTTCTGCCCCCCTGGGGGCAGATTGGCCAATTTTAGGTCAATCTGCCCCCAAGGGGGTAGAAATCACTAGGCACCGGGGATTTGTTTTTTGGCGCCAATGTCACGCAGGGGGAGCGACCCCGTAGGCAAGGGTCGCTCCCGGGGGGGGGGGGTGGGGGTTGGGGGGGCAAATTTATTTTAGTCCATTTCTGCCCCCCCGGGGGACAGATCGGCCTATTATTAGGCCGAACTGCCCCCGGGGGTGGGGGCAGAACACTCTAGGCGCCAGGGCACATTTTTTTGTGTGGTTTTTTTTTTTTTTTTTTGTTTCTTTTTTTAGAGATGGGGAGCGACCCATCAGGCAAGGGTCGCTCCCCTGGGGGGGCAAATTGTATTTAGACCATTTCTGCCCCCCTGGGGGCAGATTGGCCAATTTTAGGTCAATCTGCCCCCAAGGGGGCAGAAACCACTAGGCACCGGGGATTTGTTTTTTGGCGCCAATGTCACGCAGGGGGAGCGACCCCGTAGGCAAGGGTCGCTCCCGGGGGGGGGGGGGGCATGGGGGGGCAAATTTATTTTAGGCCATTTCTGCCCCCCCGGGGGACAGATCGGCCTATTATTAGGCCGAACTGCCCCCGGGGGGGGGGGGCAGAACACTCTAGGCGCCAGGGCAATTTTTTTTTGTGTTTTTTTTTTTTTGTTGTTTCTTTTTTTAGAGATGGGGAGCGACCCATCAGGCAAGGGTCACTCCCCTGGGGGGGGCAAATTGTATTTAGACCATTTATGCCCCCCTGGGGGCAGATTGGCCAATTTTAGGTCAATCTGCCCCCAAGGGGGCAGAAACCATTAGGCACCGGGGATTTGTTTTTTGGCGCCAATGTCACGCAGGGGGAGCGACCCCGTAGGCAAGGGTCGCTCCCGGGAGGGGTGGGGGTGGGGGTTGGGAGGGCAAATTTATTTTAGGCCATTTCTGCCCCCCCGGGGGGCAGATCGGCCTATTATTAGGCCGATCTGCCCCCGGGGGGGGGGGGGGGCAGAAACCTCTAGGCGCCAGGGGAATTGTTCTTTTTTTTCTTTTTTTTTTTTTCTTGTTTTTTTTTTTTAGAGATGGGGAGCGACCCATCAGGCAAAAGTCGCTCCCCTGGGGGACAAATTGTATTTAGGCCATTTCTGCCCCCCTTGGGGGCAGATTGGCTGAGTTTAGGTCAACCTGCCCCCAAGGGGGCAGAAACCACTAGGCACCGGGGATTTGTTTTTTGGCGCCAATGTCACGCAGGGGGAGCGACCCCGTAGGCAAGGGTCGCTCCCGGGGGGGGTGGGGGTGGGGGTTGGGGGGGCAAATTTATTTTAGGCCATTTCTGCCCCCCCGGGGGGCAGATCGGCCTATTATTAGGCCGATCTGCCCCCGGGGGGGGGGGGCAGAAACCTCTAGGCGCCAGGGGAATTGTTCTTTTTTTTCTTTTTTTTTTTCCTTGTTTTTTTTTTTAGAGATGGGGAGCGACCCATCAGGCAAAAGTCGCTCCCCTGGGGGACAAATTGTATTTAGGCCATTTCTGCCCCCCTTGGGGGCAGATTGGCTGAGTTTAGGTCAACCTGCCCCCAAGGGGGCAGAAACCACTAGGCACCGGGGATTTGTTTTTTGGTGCCAATGTCACGCAGGGGGAGCGACCCCGTAGGCAAGGGTCGCTCCCGGCGGGGGAGGGTGGGGGTTGGGGGGGCAAATTTATTTTAGGGCATTTCTGCCCCCCCCGGGGCCGGCTGAGCTACAGGCCAAACACCACAGGTAGGCACCTTGCAAAAAACACCTCTGTTTTCTGTGAAAAAATATGTTGTGTCCACGTTGTGTTTTGGGCCATTTCCTTTTGTGGGCGCTAGGCCTACCCACAGAAGTGATGTACCATTTTTATCGAGAGACTTAGGGGAACGCTGGGTGGAAGGAAATTTGTGGCTCCTCTCAGATTCCAGAACTTTCTGTCACCGAAATGAGAGGAAAAAGTGTTTTTTGGGCCAAATTTTGATGTTTGCAAAGGATTCTGGGTAACATAACCTGGTCAGAGCCCCGCAAGTCACCCCATCTTGGATTCCCCTGGGTTTCTAGTTTTCAAAAATGCACTGGTTTGCTAGGTTTCCTCAGGTGTCGGCTGAGCTACAGGCCAAAATCCACAGGTAGGCACTGCTTTTTATAAAAAAATGTGATGTGTCCACGTTGTGTTTTGGGCCCTTTCCTTTTGTGGGCGCTAGTCCTACCCACACAAGTGAGGTATCATTTTTATCGGGAGACTTGGGGGAACGCTGGGTAGAAGGAAATTTGTGGCTCCTCTCAGATTCCAGAACTTTCTGCCACAGAAATGTGAGTAACATGTGTATTTTTAGCCAAATTTTGAGGTTTGCAAAGGATTCTGGGTAACAGAACCTGGTCCGAGCCCCGCAAGTCACCCCTCCTTGGATTCCCCTAGATCTCTAGTTTTCAGAAATGCACAGGTTTGGTAGGTTTCCCTAGGTGCCGGCTGAGCTAGAGGCCAAAATCTACAGGTAGGCACTTCGCAAAAAACACCTCTGTTTTTTTCCAAAATTTAGGATGTGTCCACGTTGCGCTTTGGGGTGTTTCCTGTCGCCGGCGCTAGGCCTACCCATGCAAGTGAGGTATCATTTTTATCGGGAGACTTGGGGGAACGCTGGGTGGAAGGAAATTTGTAGCTCCTCTTAGATTCCAGAACTTTCTGCCACAGAAATGTGAGGGACATGTGTTTTTTTAGCCAAATGTTGAGGTTTGCAAAGGATTCTGGGTAACAGAACCTGGTCCGAGCCCCGCAAGTCACCCCTCCCTGGATTCCCCTAGGTCTCTAGTTTTCAGAAATGCATAGGTTTGGTAGGTTTCCCTAGGTGGCGGCTGAGCTAGAGGCCAAAATCTACAGGTAGTCACTTTGCTAAAAACAGCTCTGTTTTCTGTGATATGTCCACGTTGTGTTTTGGGGCATATCCTGTCGCGGGCGCTAGGCCTACCCACACAAGTGAGGTATCATTTTTATCGGGAGACGTGGGGGAACGCTGGGTGGAAGGAAATTTGGGGCTCCTCTCAGATTCCAGAACTTTCTGCCACAGAAATGTGAGGAACATGTGTTTTTTTAGCCAAATTTTGAGGTTTGCAAAGGATTCTGGGTAACAGAACCTGGTCCGAGCCACACAAGTCACCCCTCCTTGGATTCCCCTAGGTCTCTAGTTTTCAGAAATGCATAGGTTTGGTAGGTTTCCCTAGGTGGCGGCTGAGCTAGAGGCCAAAATCTACAGGTAGTCACTTTGCTAAAAACAGCTCTGTTTTCTGTGATGTGTCCACGTTGTGTTTTGGGGCATATCCTGTCGCGGGCGCTAGGCCTACCCACACAAGTGAGGTATCATTTTTATCGGGAGACGTGGGGGAACGCTGGGTGGAAGGAAATTTGTGTCTCCTCTCAGATTCCAGAACTTTCTGCCACAGAAATGTGAGGAACATGTGTTTTTTAGCCAAATTTTGAGGTTTGCAAAGGATTCTGGGTAACAGAACCTGGTCCGAGCCACACAAGTCACCCCTCCTTGGATTCCCCTAGGTCTCTAGTTTTCAGAAATGCACAGGTTTTGTAGGTTTCCCTAGGTGGCGGCTGAGCTAGAGGCCAAAATCTACAGGTAGTCACTTTGCTAAAAACAGCTCTGTTTTCTGTGATATGTCCACGTTGTGTTTTGGGGCATATCCTGTCGCGGGCGCTAGGCCTACCCACACAAGTGAGGTATCATTTTTATCGGGAGACGTGGGGGAACGCTGGGTGGAAGGAAATTTGTGGCTCCTCTCAGATTCCAGAACTTTCTGCCACAGAAATGTGAGGAACGTGTTTTTTTTAGCCAAATTTTGAGGTTTGCAAAGGATTCTGGGTAACAGAACCTGGTCCGAGCCACACAAGTCACCCCTCCTTGGATTCCCCTAGGTCTCTAGTTTTCAGAAATGCATAGGTTTGGTAGGTTTCCCTAGGTGGCGGCTGAGCTAGAGGCCAAAATCTACAGGTAGTCACTTTGCTAAAAACAGCTCTGTTTTCTGTGATATGTCCACGTTGTGTTTTGGGGCATATCCTGTCGCGGGCGCTAGGCCTACCCACACAAGTGAGGTATCATTTTTATCGGGAGACGTGGGGGAACGCTGGGTGGAAGGAAATTTGTGTCTCCTCTCAGATTCCAGAACTTTCTGCCACAGAAATGTGAGGAACATGTGTTTTTTAGCCAAATTTTGAGGTTTGCAAAGGATTCTGGGTAACAGAACCTGGTCCGAGCCACACAAGTCACCCCTCCTTGGATTCCCCTAGGTCTCTAGTTTGTAGAAATGCACAGGTTTGGTAGGTTTCCCTATGTGGCGGCTGAGCTAGAGGCCAAAATCTACAGGTAGTCACTTTGCTAAAAACAGCTCTGTTTTCTGTGATATGTCCACGTTGTGTTTTGGGGCATATCCTGTCGCGGGCGCTAGGCCTACCCACACAAGTGAGGTATCATTTTTATCGGGAGACGTGGGGGAACGCTGGGTGGAAGGAAATTTGTGGCTCCTCTCAGATTCCAGAACTTTCTGCCACAGAAATGTGAGGAACATGTGTTTTTTTAGCCAAATTTTGAGGTTTGCAAAGGATTCTGGGTAACAGAACCTGGTCCGAGCCACACAAGTCACCCCTCCTTGGATTCCCCTAGGTCTCTAGTTTTCAGAAATGCATAGGTTTGGTAGGTTTCCCTAGGTGGCGGCTGAGCTAGAGGCCAAAATCTACAGGTAGTCACTTTGCTAAAAACAGCTCTGTTTTCTGTGATATGTCCAGGTTGTGTTTTGGGGCATATCCTGTCGCGGGCGCTAGGCCTACCCACACAAGTGAGGTATCATTTTTATCGGGAGACGTGGGGGAACGCTGGGTGGAAGGAAATTTGTGGCTCCTCTCAGATTCCAGAACTTTCTGCCACAGAAATGTGAGGAACATGAGTTTTTTTAGCCAAATTTTGAGGTTTGCAAAGGATTCTGGGTAACAGAACCTGGTCCGAGCCACACAAGTCACCCCTCCTTGGATTCCCCTAGGTCTCTAGTTTTCAGAAATGCATAGGTTTGGTAGGTTTCCCTAGGTGGCGGCTGAGCTAGAGGCCAAAATCTACAGGTAGTCACTTTGCTAAAAACAGCTCTGTTTTCTGTGATATGTCCAGGTTGTGTTTTGGGGCATATCCTGTCGCGGGCGCTAGGCCTACCCACACAAGTGAGGTATCATTTTTATCGGGAGACGTGGGGGAACGCTGGATGGAAGGACATTTGTGGCTCCTCTCAGATTCCAGAACTTTCTGCCACAGAAATGTGAGGAACATGTGTTTTTTTAGCCAAATTTTGAGGTTTGCAAAGGATTCTGGGTAACCGAACCTGGTCCGAGCCACACAGGTCACCCCTCCTTGGATTCCCCTAGGTCTCTAGTTTTCAGAAATGCACAGGTTTGGTAGGTTTCCCTAGGTGGCGGCTGAGCTAGAGGCCAAAATCTACAGGTAGTCACTTTGCTAAAAACAGCTCTGTTTTCTGTGATGTGTCCAGGTTGTGTTTTGGGGCATATCCTGTCGCGGGCGCTAGGCCTACCCACACAAGTGAGGTATCATTTTTATCGGGAGACGTGGGGGAATGCTGGGTGGAAGGAAATTTGTCGCTCCTCGCAGATTCCAGAACTTTCTGCCACAGAAATGTGAGGAACATGTGTTTTTTTAGCCAAATTTTGAGGTTTGCAAAGGATTCTGGGTAACAGAACCTGGTCCGAGCCACACAAGTCACCGCTCCTTGGATTCCCCTAGGTCTCTAGTTTTCAGAAATGCACAGGTTTGGTAGGTTTCCCTAGGTGGCGGCTGAGCTAGAGGCCAAAATCTACAGGTAGTCACTTTGCTAAAAACAGCTCTGTTTTCTGTGATGTGTCCACGTTGTGTTTTGGGGCATATCCTGTCGCGGGCGCTAGGCCTACCCAAACAAGTGAGGTATCATTTTTATCGGGAGACTTGGGGGAACATAGAATAGCAAAACAAGTGTTATTGCCCCTTGTCTTTCTCTACATTTATTCCTTCCAAATATAGGAGTGTGTGTAAAAAAGACATCTATTTGAGAAATTCCATGTAATTCACGTGCTACTATGGTCACCCCGGAATTCAGAGATGTGCAAATAACCACTGCTCCTCAACACCTTATCTTGTGCCCTTTTTGGAAATGCAAAGGTTTTCTTGATAGCTATTTTTTACTCCTTATATTTCAGCAAATGAATTACTGTATACCCGGTATAGAATGAAAACGCACTGCAGGGTGCAGCTCATTTATTGGCTCTGGGTTCCTCGGGTTCTTGATGAACCTACAAACCCTATATATCCCCGCAACCAGAGGAGTCCAGCAGACGTAACGGTATATTGCTTTCGATAATCTGACATTGCAGGGAAAAGTTACAGAGTTAAAAGTAGAGAAAAATTTATGTTTTTTTCACCTCAATTTCAATATTTTTCTTTTTCAGCTGTTATTTTCTGTAGGAAACCCTTGTAGGATCTACACAAATGACCCCTTGCTGAATTCAGAATTTTGTCTACTTTTCAGAAATGTTTAGGTTTCTGGGATCCAGCATTGGTTTCATGACCATTCCTGTCACTGACTGGAAGGATGCTGAAAGCACAAAAAATTGCACAAATGGGGTATGCCCCAGTAAAATGCCAAAATTGTGTTGAAAAATTGGGTTTTCGGATTGAAGTCTGCCTGTTCCTGAAAGCTAGGAAGCTGCTGAGTTTAGCACCGCAAACCCTTTGTTGATGCCATTTTCAGGGGAAAAACCACAAGCCTTCTTCTGCAGCCCCTTTTTCCAATTTTTTTGAAAAAAACGAAATTTTCACTGTATTTTGGCCACTTTCTTGGCCTCCTTCAGGGGAACCCACAAAGTCTGGGTACCTTTAGAATCCCTAGGATGTTGGAAAAAAAGGACGCAAATTTGGCTTGGTTAGCTTATGTGGACAAAAAGTTATGAGGGCCTAAGCGCGAACTGCCCCAAATAGGCAAAAAAAGGCCTGGCACAGGAGGGGGAAAAGGCCTGGCAGCGAAGGGGTTAAAACACTATTTCAAACTACTCCAACTCCTACAGGCTAGCCACTGCTTACTTAGGAGGGGACTGCTTTTCAGTCTCTGCACACATGCCATTGAACAGAAAATGTAATTTACCCAGTGTACATCTGTCCGTGGCATGTAGTGCTGCAGATTCACGTGCACCCTCCCACCTCCCCCGGAAGCCTGTAGCCGTTGTAGTACTTTATGTAAATATGTATATACATTGCATGGACATCTTCTTTACTTACTATATATCTGTACATATACAATTCTTCACTCCTTACTTGACCCTCCTGCTGGAAAACAATCTAACAAAGGACTTGATGCCCATGCGCACTATCACCAAGAGGAGGAGTACCTCGATCTCGTGACTAGAAAAAGCTTCTTTGAAGAAAAACAACTTGTATCACTCCGAACCCAACACTAGATGGCGATATATGCACAGCATGTGAATCTGCAGCACTACATGCCACGAACAGATGTACACTGGATAAGTGACGTTTTCCATATGCTTCGCCTTCCCTACACATCTGTTATGTTTTTTCTAGCACATAACAAAATTTAAATATCTGTAAATGAACTGTGCAGATATTTCAGAATATATCAAAATTAGGAAAGCACAAATGAAGCATTTTTTCTTTTTAATTCAGAAGTGTGGTGGAAAGAAATTTTAATACTTTAAAAGCAAATCAAAACACTAGATTTCCACACATTACCGTTTGTGAGTTGTATACTTTTATCAGTATAACTGTATGTCTGTGCACATGTGATGGTCATTTCAATTGAAAATGTATTTTCTGTAGTGATAGTGCGCTACTACACCATGCATACTCCACTTTATGCAACTCCACTTTGCACCGCTCCAAACCACTGCATTCTACTCTGCAGCCCTCCACTCTACTTTGTCACTGCACTGCATGCCTCTCTA
This sequence comes from Pleurodeles waltl, assembly GCF_031143425.1. Classification (NCBI taxonomy): domain Eukaryota; kingdom Metazoa; phylum Chordata; class Amphibia; order Caudata; family Salamandridae; genus Pleurodeles; species Pleurodeles waltl. The sequence continues at coordinate 326,427,405 of NC_090437.1, forward strand.
CTCTACTTTGAACCACTCTACTTTATGCTAATGCACTCCATGCCATTCTACTCTTCCCCACTCCAGTCTAGCCTACTGAACTCTGCGCCATTCCACTATGCACCACTCCACTCTGTGACACTGCACCCTGTGCGACTGCACTCTATGCAAATGCACTATACTCTGTACCCTTCCACCCTATGCCAATCTACTCTATGCCACTTAAATCTGCTTGCCCCACTGTACTCTACACGACTGCACTCTACCCCACTCCACTCTGTGCCAGTCTATTCTACTCTACACTCCCCCACTTTAAGCCACTCCACTCTATGCCACTGCACTTTTTTTTGCACCACTCCACTCTTTGCACCTTCACTCTACTCTGAAACAAACTACGCTATACCACTCTACTCTACGAAATGCCACTGAACACCACTGGACTCTATAATACTCTACTCTGCACCACTCTAATCTAAGGAACTTCACTCTGTACCACTCCACGCTACTTAACTTTACACCAATTCACTCTATGCCAAAACAGTCTACACCACTCTGATCTACTCTGCACTCTATGCCACTGTACTCAGCCTTGCACCATGTCACTCCACCCTGCACCACTCCAATCGGAAACAATATACTGTATGTCACTCTTCCTCTCTACGCTCTGCCACCCCACTCTGCCACTACATGCTACAACACTCTTCTCTGCACTATTCTACTGTAAACATTTGCACTCTCAGCCAATGCACTATACTCTACTCAAAACAAATGTGCTCTATTCCAATCTATTTTTCACGCTAATCTACTCTGCACCACGGCACCCGGAGCCAGTATACTCTACAATACTCTGCTCTACAACACTGCACTCTACACCACTCTATTCTACTCTGCACCTATGTACACCACGCCACTGTACTTTCTTTGCAGCACTGTACTCTCCACCCTTGCACCCATCACTGCACTCTACTCTGCTTCACTCCACTCTACGCACTGCGCTCTGTCACTCTACTCTGCAGCGCTCCATTCTATGCCACTGCACTCCACACTATGCCACTGCACCACTCTACTCTATGCTTCTACACTCTACGATGGACCCCTCTACTCTACTCCATAACGCTCTATTCCACTCTGACACTCCACTCCACTCTTTGCCACTCCACTCTTTGCCACGCCACTCTTTGCACTCCAATGTACAACACTTCACTCTATGCTGGTCTCCTCTATCACACTTTTAGCCATGCTCAACAGCACCCATGCTGGCATACAGCATGTCTAAAACACATTGGCAAAGCCAATAGCTCTTGCATGGATAAGACATATTGGCTTTGCCAAAGCTTGTTTACATTTGTGAGCGTTCATCTGGCCTCGCGTACAGTAATGGTAAAGTCTGGGTAAGTGGAGAATACCATAACTTAGTATTCCAAGGTTGGAAGGCTGCATCATGGGCTCTATAATTTAGAAGTTGTTCTAGAACGGGGCGCAATGGGGCTCACAGTAGTGACTGAGGGCGTAGGAATCTGTGCGTCATTAGCACAACAAAAAAGGTTGGAGAAGTTTGGTCTACAAAGCACATCTCCCAGCAGTTGTTCCTGAAAGGTGTCCATATTTACTAGTGCTGTTCTGAGTTTAAGGAGATTCTAAATTAAGTTTGCTTCAGTTTCTTTGCACCAAGACTTCAAGAAAAGGCCTTGAGCTTCCTTTGCGAGCGGTCTCCAAAATTATTTTTTACCAATGCCTTTGAGAGCACGTGCTTTTAATATGTGTTACTTTAGTTTAAAAAAAATGCAAATTCTTACCGATGTGAAAACCCTACATTCTTTCCATTCTTCCTTAGTCAGGTGCTGACTTTTTTTGCTATGCTCAGTTTTTATCTGACCTCTTTAATCTCCCTGAGAAAGGAAATTACGTATAAAGTGTGCTCCCATTTTCTATCACTCATTTAATTGGATTCAATAATGTCGGGTAAGTGTGTGGCAAAGAAGATGTGCAGGAAAGAGAGCAAAAGGTATGATAATGAAATAACGAAGTAAAAATACGTGTTGTAGTCCCTTGCAAAAACCCTTCATTGCCATTCTGTTTTATAGATACAGTTTTATAGCAACAGCACTTATGCTTATAGCCGAATGTGCAAAGCAAAATTAAAGTTCGCAGAGCTAAAGAAAATATATACCCATTTATAGATAATGAACCTCGAATTCAAGACAGCTACAGTCGTGAATTCTGGATGAAGTTTTTTGTGCTTTTTCCTTCTTTCTATTGAAAAGTATATACCTGATGCACCAGTTGTTGACGCATACAAGCTACAAAGCATAGAAGACATCCCGACATTCCGCTAGGATTTGTACACAGTTTAATGTGCCTGCGCAGCTTGTGATTCACCACGCTTCCTTTTCTGTCTTCCCACATGAGCCATCTGGCCCTTCCTGCTATCGCGATGACTGTCAGTCTATTTTAATACAGTCCAGAAACCGAGTCCCAGGTTCAAATAAAGAATATTGTTTTTGGAAAATGAATGTAATGGCAAGAACTACTTTTCTTGTTGCCCAGCTCGCACTATTTCATTCTACTTTTGATAAAAAATAAACTTGTCCGTACACTTTTGTCCAAATCTTTTTTTCCCGCTGAGCATGCATCTTGAGTGTCTTCTAGTGGCATATTAAGGGCACCACGGTTCCTAAAGAAAGGAGTAAAATGTGCCCCACGGCCCTGGTTTGGTAGTAGAAGGCCAACCACCTCACTGCCGCACTATTGATAGTTGCACCCCTGGTCTCTTCTGCTTTACATAATGTATGCTGTCAGTTGTTCCTTTAAAGTCTCGAAAACGAAATGTAATCTGATGGAACGAGACTGTAAATCTATTGCCTGTTTCGAAAAGAAAAAGAAAATCCTATATTGATGAGCATAATCTGTACAACTCCACGCCAAGAATTAATTCCCCCTGGAGTGCCCACTGACCGGTTGGACCCTCCCCCCCCTCTGTGTTGTCCATCGGGGTTGCGGGCTGTGCCGGTGTGCCGCTTCTCTGAGCTGAGGCATGTCTGTGACAGTAAATGGTTTTCCCTGCATTTTGTGGTAACCCCTGTACTCCGGGTCCCCGAGGCACTTCTGTTTGTTATGGACATTATGGATTCCAGCCTTATCTCCTCAGTACTGTCATTGCAGATTTAATGCGACATCAGTTTCCTGGTTTCCAGCATATTTGTGACCTACTGTGACATTTACTGTCCTCGCTCTTTTGTGCGAGCCACAGCTACATCACCAGCCTTCATTTGAATGAGTTGTAATTTATCTCTTCATCAATATTCTCTTATCTGGCCCCACAAACCCCCACTCTCCTGGGTTTCAGAAAACAAACCGAACGTGTTGATGCTATAATTTAGAACCTGATTTATTCAAAAGATCTAAATGTTATCCTAGGTTTGATCTGTTTTTCGTTGTTGCCGTCACAGAACTTTACATTGATTAGGCTACACTTTATAATTATATAAATAAATAGCACTGCAGCCAATAATACTTGTCATTTTATTTGCATGCTTTTCCCTCCACATGTCCCACAAACGTTTCCTATTTTATTTGAAAGGATACATTAATCATAAGTTTTTGATTTTGTGTGATTTAAGCCTTGCAATTTAGTAATGTCTTTTAGTATGCCCTTTTCACGTTCCTCCTTTCCGTTTCTGGCTTATTATGTCATGTAGTGTTTCAGTTTTTCATAATTTCACGTAGCCTCTGCTTCGTTACCATTTTTTTGTAATACCACAGCCATTTGCTAATATAGAAAGTGATATGTCACCCCTACTATAGTATCCAATTTAAGGTGGATATACCTGCGCTGCTTCAGTAAAATAGAGACGTTCCCTCATTGTTATTTGGGCGTTTGCGTTACTAATGAAGGAACCTACAAGAAGATACATGTCACATCATGTGACATGATCCACGCAAATTACACTTTTGTCTATAATAATATTGTTGATCCGGAATATCGTTTTGCTTCCTTCATACTTGTAGGATGTCCTTGAAGAGGGCATCCACCTGCAAAATTAGATGCCTGGCCTTTGACTGAATACCCTGTGAATATTCCCCCATGAATTGGGGAGGATACCTACTCGCCGTCTATGTTGAGATTTCTGTACAAAACTCCGTGGTATACAAACCTATTTTCAAAGGGCCTTTTTTAGTATTGTCATATTTCCTAGTAATTAATGTAAAATGACTGCCTCAGCAGCGTTCGGCATTTGCCTGTAGTTTAGAAGTAACCTCTTCAGCAAATCTAAGGTAATACTGAAATTTCAATACTAGAGTCAGGCCCCATTATTTGCTGAATATGTCCGGAGAAGTTTAAAACATCTTTGAGTTTAGCCACTGCTGATTGATTCACAGACTGTTTGTGAAAGCTGATCAAAACCTGAAATTTCTGTGTGCTCTAGGGGCACATTTTAACTGACATTACAGGGCTACCTTCAACAGTCTCAGAGCTTATCACCTGCATCTTGTGATCTTGTGTTAACCACAGTCTCTTCATGAAAGCAGAACGTTCTAATTGCAGTCAGGCCTGCTTTACCGGAAGTGGCTTACACTCTGGTTTTTATATACATTCACAGAAAAACACTAAGGTTACAGGGACGCTATAGTTAGGTTCTGAATTTACATGCTGTAAGGAAATGGCTCACTGTTGCAGTTACCCCCCACTTTTTGCCTGATACTGATGCTGACTTGACTGAGAAGTGTGCTGGGACCCTGCTAACCAGGCCCCAGCACCAGTGTTCTTTCACCTAAAATGTACCATTGTTTCCACAATTGGCACACCCCTGGCACACAGATAAGTCCCTTGTAAAAGGTACCAGTGGTACCAAGGGCCCTGTGACCAGGGAAGGTCCCTAAGGGCTGCAGCATATGTTGTGCCACCCTAAGGGACCCCTCACCTAACACATGCACACTGCCATTGCAGATTGTGTGTGTTGGTGGGGAGAAAAAGGCAAAGTCGACATGGCATCCCCCTCAGGGTGCCATGCACACAAAATACTGCCTGTGGCATAGGTAAGTCACCCCTCTAGCAGGTCTTACAGCCCTAAGGCAGGGTGCACTATACCACATGTGAGGGCATAGCTGCATGAGCAATATGCCCCTACAGTGTCTAAGTCCATTCTTAGACATTGTAAGTTCAGTGTGGCCATATTAAGTATATATATGGTCTGGGAGTTTGTAAAAAACGAACTGCACAGCTCCATAATGGCTACACTGAATACTGGGAAGTTTGGTATCAAACTTCTCAGAATAATAAACCCACACTGATGCCAGTGCTGGATTTATTAAAAAATGCACACAGAGGGCATCTTAGAGATGCCCCCTGTATTTTACCCAATCCTTCAGTGCAGGACTGACTGGTCTGTGCCAGCCTGCTGCTGAGAGACAAGTTTCTGACCCCCTGGGGTGAGAGCCTTTGTGCTCTCTGAGGACAGAAACAAAGCCTGCTCTGGGTGGAGGTGCTTCACACCTCCCACCTGCAGGAACTGTAACACCTAGCAGTGAGCCTCAAAGGTTCAAGCTTCGTGTTACAATTCCCCAGGGCACTCCAGCTAGTGGAGATGGCCGCCCCCTGGACACAGCCCCCACTTTTGGCGGCAAGTCCAGGGGAGATAATGAGAAAAACAAGGAGGAGTCACCCACCAGTCAGGACAGCCCCTAAGGTGCCCTGAGCTGAGGTGACCCCTGCCTTTAGAAATCCTCCATCTTGGTTTTGGAGGATTCCCCCAATAGGAATAGGGATATGCCCCCCTCCCCTCAGGGAGGAAGCACAAAGAGGGTGTAGCCACCCTCAAGGACAGTAGCCATTGGATACTGCCCTCCCAGAACTAAACACACCCCTAAATTCAGTATTTAGGGGCACCCCAGAACCTAGGAAACGAGATTCCTGCAACCTGAAGACGAAGAAGGACTGCTGACCTGAAGCCCTGCAGAGAAGACGGAGACACCAACTGCTTTGGCCCCAGCCCTACCGGCCTGTCTCCCCACTTCAAGAAAAGCTGCAACAGCGACGCGTCCTCCAGGGTCCAGCGACCTCTGAAGCTTCAGAGGACTACCCTGCATCTAAAAGGACCAAGAACTCCAGAGGACAGCGGCCCTGTTCCACAAAGACTGCAACTTTGCAACAAAGAAGCAACTTTTAAAGACCACACATTTCCCACCGGAAGCGTGAGACTTTCCACTCTGCACCCGTCGCCCCCGGCTCGACCTGCGGAGAACCAACACTACAGGGAGGGCTTCCCGGCGACTGCGAGCCCATGAGTAGCCAGAGTTGACCCCCCCTGAGGCCCCACAGTGACGCCTGCAGTGGAATCCAGAGGCTCCCCCTGACAGCGACTGCCTGCTTCAAAGAACCCGACGCTTGGGAAACACACTGCACCCGCAGCCCCCAGGACCTGAAGGATCCGACCTCCAGTGTAGGAGCGACCCCCAGGTGGCCCTCTCCCTAGCCCAGGTGGTGGCTACCCAGAGGAGCCCCCCCCTTGCCTGTCTGCGTCGCAGAAGAGACCCCTGGGTCTCCCATTGAAACCTATTGCAAACCCCACGCCTGTTTGCACTCTGCACCCGGCTGCCCCTGTGCCGCTGAGGGTGTACTTTTTGTGCTGACTTGTGTCCCCCCCGGTGCCCTACAAAACCCCCCTGGTCTGCCCTCCGAAGTCGCGGGTACTTACCTGCTGGCAGACTAGAACCAGGGCACTCCTATCTCCATTGAAGCCTATGCATTTTGGGCACCACTTTGACCTCTGCACCTCACCGGCCCTGAGCTGCTGGTGTGGTAATTTGGGGTTGCCCTGAACCCCCAACAGTGGGCTACCTTGGACACAACTTTCAACCCTGTAAGTGCTTTACTTACCTGAAAAACTAACAAATACTTACCTCTCCCAGGAACTGTTGACTTTTGCACTGTGTCCAATTTTAAAATAGCTTATTGCCATTTTTGCGAAAACTGTACATGCTATTGTGATGATTCAAAGTTCCTAAGATACCTGAGTGAAATACCTTTCATTTAAAGTATTGTTTGTAAATCTTGAACCTGTGGTTCTTAAAATAAACTAAGAAAATATATTTTTCTATATAAAAAACCCTATTGGCCTGGAATTGTCTGAGTGTGTGTTCCTCATTTAGTGCTTGTGTATGTACAACAAATGCTTAACAATACCCCCTGATAAGCCTACTGCTCGACCACACTACCACAAAATAGAGCATTAGAATTATCTCTTTTTGCCACTATCTTACCTCTAAGGGGAACCCTTGGACTCTGTGCATGCTATTTCTTACTTTGAAATAGTACATACAGAGCCAACTTCCTACACATGCTCAAACCCATAGAAATTCAGCAGTTATAGTTAGTTATTTCAAGAGGACACAAGTTATAGTTACCATAGCTCCACCTTAGTGTATCCGAGATATTTCAGTAATAGATCTCAGTGATGATGTCTCTGAGGTTTCTTGTTCTTCTGCCCATTTGTATCTCCCTTGCTGGCAATTCCAAGTGGGCCAACGGGTGCAACCTAAAATCCAAGTGGGCCCAGCACCAAGGCTCCTTCTCTTACTCCATCTAGGTTTCTGGGGAGATGGCCTAGGATCTGCAGAGGGGGCTGACTGATCCCAGGTTGTTCTGCAGCAGACCGATGTTCCTCCCCCACCCAGAGCTCACAGTGGTGATGGATGCATCGATGCTGGGTGGGGTGATCTGTGGCAGATGGCCATTTGTTTGGCCCTGAAGGCTTTCCTGACATCTGTCAAGGAGAGGCTGATGTAGGTCCATACGGAAAACATGACTGCCATGTGGTACTGCAACAAGCAGGGCGGAATGGATTCCTGCACCAATAGACTTTACTTCTCTGGAGGTAGCTGTAGCCGCCACCACATCAGTGAATTTAGGGACTTTCTTGTTCCTGAGTGTTAGACCTGATGAATTGAGCAAGTGCTGTCTGGAAGCTCATGAGTGGTGGCTGCATCCTGAGGTGGCACAGAGTGAATTTGACCAGTGATGAGACTACTGGATAGACCTGTTCATCACTACTGAGAATACGCAGTGTTAATAATTTTGTGTGGGAGTTTTCTTAAGAGCTCTCGTTAAAAGATGGATTCCAGCTTGAAAGGAACAAAGGACTCATGTATGCCTTTCCACCATTACTTTTCCTGTCCAGAATTATGAAGAAGCTCAAGAATGTCCAGCCCAAGTCATCTTAATTGCCCCATAATGGCCAGGATAGTTTGGTTTCTGGCATTGCTGAGGAACAGCATATGTCCTTTGATCAGGCTACTGCTTCGTGACTTGGCTGCATTTGAGTTACTTACCGAAGTGGTAGATGTAACGCTTGCTGCCATATGTCCTTACATGAAATCTGTCTATGCTGGGCAATGGGACACATTTGTTGCCTGGTGTGGTGCCTGGAACACTGACGCCTTACAATGTAAGTTGTCAGACATTATCTTGTTTGCTCTTTCCTTAGCCCAACAAAGCCTTACATTGAGCATTGAAACAGGTTATTTGTCAGCCCTTTCAGTCTTCCTGCATTTGCTAGATCATCTGAGCCTTTATTAATCATCAGTTGTAATGTGCTTCACTAAATGTTTCACCCTCATTCTCTCCCAAACCGTTTGTGACACCCCAGTTGCACTGTGATATGATCTAGACATGTCTCATATGTAAGCCCTTTGAGCTGTACATTTTTTCTTGCTGCTTCTCTTGACCCTGAAAGACTGTCTTCTTTGTTGTTATTTCAACAATATGTTATGATAGTGTAGGAGGGGTAACACTTGAGTATAACATAAAGGAGAGGTTCTTCACAGAATGTAAAGTTGCCATGAAAAGGTTTATTTCTATGATAGTAAAGGACCCACAACCACATGGCAGCGATCAGCTCCTGGACCAACGGTCAACAGAAAACCTTTCCCATGACTGGAATTCCAGAACCATACAGAGCCACCAATGAGATCGTGGTTCTGAAATAGAATACATAGTAGAATCCCAAATACCATATAGCGTAGCACAATAATAAAACAACATAATAAAGAGATATAAAATAGCAATGTTACTACAGATAGTGAACTGCAGGCGCTCTCAGTCGAACCTTATTACACGACCTTACACAATCTTTTTCTCAGACAAGGTAATGCAAGGATTTAGGAGAACTTCTAAGTGAAGCTTTGGACTCCATTCCATGTTGGACTATCAACCACCCTGCAAGAGTGCTTTGCTCCCCCTCACCTCTTGAAAGAGTCAAAGAGGCTCCATCAGTTGAGCACAAGAGGGTTTTGAGTTTTTATATTGATCGCACCAAGGCCCATGCATAGACATTTAACTCTATTCAGCGCGTTCTGGAGTGAAAAAAGGTGTAGCTGGGCAGAAGAGAACCCTGTTGAGCTGAGCACGAGGGGTGTCTGTCCTCGACATCTACCAAGCTGCAACATGTGCATCAATGCATACAGTCACAAAGCTCTACTCCTTTGATTGCCAGGTATATCTGATAGAGATTTCAAGCTGCAAATTCCTTAACTTTGAAATCTCTCTAGGCATTAGACTGGATCCAGAAGATTTTTGTGATCAGTACCCCTGCCCGCTGGTAGGTGACATCAGTCTGCTCTGGGTCCTTCATCGTCCTCACCTGAAATGGTGTTGATGGTCCTAGATAGGCACCATCCAGGCATGCTGACGTCAGTTCTTTTCTTTCTGTGCCAGCTAGCGCTGATCCGAAGAGAGCTACCCAACAATCAGTTTTTGACTGGCCTTTTTCAGCTTTTTGTAGTCTTTTTGAGAGATTATTCTCCTGGTGTCTCGAGGATGTCTTCTAGGAAGACAGGATTCAAGCCCTGCAGATCCTGACATCAGACGATGTCCATAACGATGCGCACTTCATTTGTCTTTGGTGTCTGGAGCATGACCACAACACAAAGTCATGCTCCAAGTGCCCGGCCATATATCCAAAGGCTTTGAGGGAACAGTCCCTAAAGCTGATGCGGCCTGGCATGCAACTCCAAGCAAGTCAAGTTCTCGGTCGAGAGGAAGGGTCCTGGGACAAGACACAGAGTCCAAAGTCATCGTCGTCCCACTTCAAGTCCTCGAAATAATCAGGTAAGTCGAGACTTAAGAAGAAATCCAAGAAGTCGAAGTGCTCTTCGACTCCTCTGCGTCCGTCAGCTGACGAGACGAGGGAGCGTCAACACTCTAAGCCTCGTTCTGAGGAACCTGTGCCTGGGCCAACTCTGCATCTACCCGAGTTTCCAGGAGCAGATGTGACCCCTGCCCAACTCTGAGAACTTTATGAGGAAATGTGCCTCACATTTGGGCACCCAGACCCAGCTAAAGCACCTTTGGGCCCTGCAGGGTCGGAAGGGGCCCCTTCAGGTTCAGGGGCTGCAATACCGGCCCTGGCACCAAGGGGCTCCCAGGCATCAAGTCCTGGATCTGGACTGGTGCTGGTTGTACCACCATGACTTTACCCAACACTGGTCCAGACCCTCCCGGAGCTGTCCGTGCCATCCCCATTGTAATTCGTGATTCAGACACAGAGCCGGGTGGGCATTGAACGATGACAACTCTGACACTGGCAGGAGCTTTGCCTCCTCGTTAGGAACCTGAGCCCTATTCCTAATGGATAGGCTTCAGGGATGAATGGGAGGGGTTGCTGGACCCTTCAGAATACCCACCACATGAAGAAATGGGCTTGCGTGGCGAATTGGGTGAGGCCAGCAGACTGGATACTTCTCCAGATACTGGCATGCTTTCTCTCCCTCCTGTGGCTCCAGAGGAGGGAGCTTCTTAACGCTATATTGGTGAGAAGGGCAGCTGAGGTCCTGGACCTTCAAGTACCCTCAGTGACAGTGAAGACTAATCTCTTGACAGAGGTGCTACAGCTGGGATCTTCCACCTCAGAACCTCTGTTCCCAATCAGTGATGCCCTCACTGATGTCCTACTGGGTACCTGGTCCAAACTCAGAACAGGGGTTCCTCTGAACAGGATTGCCCGCCAGCATCGACCTTCACCTGGGGACCCAAGTTTCTTGATGCAACACCCCACTCCTGAGAGCTTGGTGATACAAGTCTCTACCTCTGATGGCTCGGATAGGGAATCAAAAAGGTTGGACTCATTTGGGAAGGAGATATTGTCTTCGGCCTGTCTTGTATTATGGTCCGTGAATACTGATTGCCTTTTGGGCTGTTATTCCCACACGCTGTGGGATACGGTTGTGCAAGTGCTGCCACAGGTCTCAGAGGAGGCCCAGGTTGTACTCTCTCCCTCTGTTGCTGATGGCAGCAGTCTGATCAGTCCGTCGTCCCCTCCTCTGCAGCAGCCTTTGAACCCTCCTAGTCTGCCCTACCCCACTGGCAATCTATCACTTCAGACCAGAAGGTTTTGCAGAAAACCAGAAGTGGCTACTCCCTGCTCTCCGTGACTATCCCTCCTTCTATGTCATCATCCTACAATCAGATGACGGAGGTTCATTTGTCTGTTCTCAGAGCGGAAGTTAAGGCACTCTTGGCCAGAGGAGTCATAGAGAAGGTCTCAGGGCTAGAAATAGGCTGTGGGTGCTATTCCAGCTAGTCTCTGGACCCCAAAAAGTACAAGGGTCTTTGCCATATCCCAGATCTTTGATCCCTCATCTTTGATCCCTCAATCTCTTCCTCAAGAAGGAGAAGTTCAGGGTGCTCACGGTTGACTCAGGTCTTGTCTGCCCTGAACCCAGGGGGTTGGAGAGTAGCATTGGACTTGCAGGATGCTTGTTTTCATATCCCCACCCTGCCTGCCCACAGATGTTACTTTCGGTTCATGTTGGGCCATGAGCACTTTCAGTTCACTGTGCTCCCCTTTGGCCTTACCAGTGTGCCACGGGTGTTCACCAATGTGATGGTGGTGTTTGCAGCTTATCTGTGGAAATCAGAGGGTTTGGTCTTCCCCTATCTCAAATGCTGGCTGTTGAGGTGATTTTGCTCCAGGCTATTGTTTCCCACCCCCAGACTACTGTAGACCTCCTGCTTTCGCTGAGGTTCATTATGAATGTGCCGAAGTCACACCTGACTCCCTCTCAGATGCTCCATTTCATTGGCGCTGTTCTGGACATAGTACAGTTTTGGGCGTATCCTCCCGAGTGGCGAGTCTAGGATATCTAGGCTATGAAACTGATGTTTCAGTCTCTATCATGGATTTCGATGAGACTGAGTCTGAGGCTGCTGGGCCTCATAACCTCTTGTATCCTGCTAGTGACACATGCCATATGGCATATGCAGGCTTTGCAGTGGCTGGAAGTTCCAGTGGGCGCTGCATCAGGGAAATCTCTCCTACATAGTCCAGATCTCAGAGGGAACTGCCAAGGATCTGCAGTGGTGGGCTACCGAGATAGGGCCTTACGCATATCTCTCTCCCTTCCCCAACCAGATCTGACAGTAGTGACAAATGTGTCACTTCTGGGATGGGGCGACCATCTGGGAGAAGTGGGGTTCAGAGGCATCTGGTGTTCGACCGAAACAGCACTCCAAATCAACATGCTGAATCTCTGTGCGATTCAGCTGGCATTGAAACCCTTTCTTCCCTCTGTCAAGGGAAAGATGGTGCAGGTGTTCCCCGACAACACATCCGCCATGTGGTACTGCAACAAGCAGGGTGGAGTGTGGTCATGGACCCTTTGTCAAGAGACTGCTTCTCTGGACGTGGCTGGAACATCAGGGCATATCCCTGGTGGTTCAACATCTGGCAGGATCTCTGAACACCAGAGCAAGCAAACTCAGCCAAGGTCTCTTCAGCAGTGGGGAGAGCCTTGATTAGATCTGATCACCTCTGCAGATTATGTGCAATTGCAGCAGTTTTGTACGTTGGAGTTTCCAAGGCGGCAATCGCTTGGAGGCCCTTTTGGCCTCAAGTGGAGTTCAGGCCTCCTGTATGGCTTTCTGCCCACACCACTCCTGCCCACTGTTCAAGAATGACCGGGCCCTGGTAATCCTGGTGGCTTGGGCACAGAGAATCTGGTATCCCGAGCTGCTGATCATGTCCATCAATCCTCCAATCAGACTGCCCCTTTGGGATCTTCTGTCACAGTGGGTGGTGGAGGGGGGAGGAGGGTTGTTCTGCACCTGAACCTGCCCATTCCTCACCTTCTGTGGAGATTAAGCAGCGGACGTTGACAGACTTTGCCCTGCCTCCCAAAGTCAGTAACAACATCTTGCCAGCCAGGCATTCCTCTACCAAAATGGAATATGCCTGTCGTTGGAAGAAATTTGTGGCATGGTGCACAGACAAGTCTGTTGACCCCAGTCCTTCCCTCTATGTGGGGTCCTTTAATTCATCCGGTTCCTTGCCAGGCAGAGCTCTGCTCTGGCACTCTTAAGGGATATTTGTCTGTTATTTCTGCTTTTTTTTTTGCAGTTGCCTTATCAACCTTCTTTGTATAAACTCTCCTATTGTACATAAGTTCCTGAAAGGTCTTACTCATGTCTTCGCTCTTTCCCCATTAATTATGGCCCAATGGGATCTGAGTTTGGTTCTGACTTTTTTGATGTGCGCTCCTGTTGAGCCTCTCCACAGTTGTCTTCTCAAGCTTCTCATGTTGAAAAGAACTTTCCTTGTGGCAATTACACCTGCCTGCAGAGTGAGTAGGCTGCAGGCATTGTCATTTTTGCTGCCCTACCTTTCATCTAATCTGTCATCTGAGCTGCTCCCCTTTCTATCTATCCTTTTCTGCCAAAATTGGTCAAGCCCCTTCATGAAAGCTGATTCATCACCTTGCCTACTTTTTATCCACCCCTACATTCTTTTAAGGAAAAAGAGAGTCTCCAATGCCTGGACACAAAAAGGAGGTTGGTGTTTCATCTTGATAGTACAAAAGTTCTGGATGGATAACCATGTGTAGGGTATGTGGGTGTGAAGAAAGGTGTGGCAGTGCAGAAGCAGACCATCTCTAGATGGATCGTACTTTGCGTTAAGATCTGCTGCGCACTAGCCAAAGAGTGACACCCCGAGGTTTTTTTTGCTCATTCTACCCAAGCTAATGCTGCAACCACTTCTTTAGCAAGCAGTGTTCCAGTCCTAGGCATCTGTCAGGGAGCAACATAGGCATCTCTGCACATGTTTACCAAACACTACTGCCTGGACAGTCATGTCCATAGGGACGGGCAATTTGCCTGTACTGTCCTGTGGGAATTTCTTGTTTGAACTAGGTTGCAGACCCATCTCTAGGGATGGTATTGCTTGGGTATCTATTCCAACTAAGGAATCTGCAGCTAGAAGTCTTTATCGGATGGGTAAGTTACTTAGCTTCCGCCTTATCTGGTAGGGACTATATCTAGCTGCAGATTCCTCACTAACCCTCCCGTCCTTCCGGCTCTGCAATTTGATTTCTAGGGGCAGGAACTCCCCTTTTTGGACACACTTGTAGTTAGTGTTCTTTA